>NC_088343.1:921428-1247142 GCF_036884655.1 Musa acuminata AAA Group | reverse complement strand
ATAATGCCTACAGAGAAATTAAAGAAAAAAAGACAATTTGACAACTTGCTATTCATGCATATTAATTGCTTTAGATATGTGAACTTTGTGTAGTACAAGCGTAATCAATGCCTAAGGGACAACAAAGATGCTTTTGTTATCTAGAGAGATGACCTTAAAGATCAAGTTAAGGTCCATCGCCCAAACATTCAAAGCTAATAAACCAAACAGTAAGAATTTAGGCACAGGTGACCTTACCGTACAAAGCAAACTTGAGCAATCGATGATGGTGAAGCAACTAAATTTAATATGATAAGGAAGCATAATTAATATGTGCGGTGAGACTAGGAGGTTCTAAAATATGTAGGTTATATTTCTCAAATAATATAGATACAAATTATGTTCTTCATGTTGTTTGTTGCATGGTAAATGATCTCTTTGCTCAAAAGACTAAAAGTAGGAAAATATTGATGCAATAGAGCAGCAGCATCTCAACGGCAAAGAAATACTTACAATCTTAAGTGGTTGAGTGGGATCTGAGACACAAAAGTTCAAGTCTTCATTCCACTCTGGATTCAGACTATTCTTTTTTACATTGGTCTTCAATTTCTACCCAAATAAAAGATAGCACGACAGAATCAGTTTCACGATATTGTACAAGGACTCAGGTATTTAATACAAATCAATTATTGCACTACTGATTAAAGCTGTACAAACAAAATTAATGTGTTTTTTTAATGTAGATCGAGGTAGCAATACCACCATCTTTAGCGAGGAAATTTCCATATGTAATGGCTAATTTATAGAGCATAAATCTAAATTTCTAACTCCCACACGACGATGGTTTGCATGAGTAATAGCCAATTTCTAGGCAATTGATTCTCCCACAAATCTAAATTCCTAACTTCCACATAACCATGGTTTGCATGAGCAATAGCCAATTTCTGAGCAATTGATTCTCCCACTTGCTTTTCACTTTAGTGGTTTGAATACGTCCTACCACAAACAAGAGAGGACTGGGGTCTCCATTCACCTCATTCCACACTAAATAAATTTAACCCAGTTCATGAATTTGCGAACATTAAGAAAACCAAATGAAAAGAATTTATTTCCTTCTCTTTATAACAATGCTTGTAGTTAATGCCTGCATTCCAGTTGCACATCCAATAATGTATTTAGTTGAAAGATTAGTAACTAATCCGGAAAAGGAATAATGACTTCTCTTAAATCCTCTGCTTTGTTCCAAATTTAAATGGAGTATTTGGATGGCCATCCCATTTAATGAGTTAACAAGCACTTAAAACTCACCTGTCTGGATGCAACTAAATGCGCTTATGTAGATATGGGAGAAATCCATAATCTTAAATGAACCTCAAAATGTAATCAAGAATTCGATGCTGTAATTTACATTAAAGAACCAATGTAACACGTCCGACATTTCTGATACATGACCATGATTTTTCTCATCTCATGTTTCTTTAAAGAAATTTTACTTTACTAGTACAGTCTTCGTAACGAGTAGAGGGATCCAATGGATTGCAGAGCCCAATTTTGGACCACATTCCGATCTACTAGACTAATTACACCAAATAAACATCGGGGGCACCAATGAATTGGACACCAATAATTCAACGAACCTTTTCTGTCAACAGATGATCACGATCAGTTAAGTTGTTCGTATCAAGTTGGTGCATTGTCTAGGTTGATCGAAGCATATCAATGGAGAGGGGAATCAGTGAATCCCTAGACAATGCAGCAATCAGAAGCTCTGCATTCAAGAGCCAATCGGGGGCAACTCACTCGTCCAACGTTACACTCCCTAACATCGGAGAAGCAACCAGCACAAAGAACGCATAGATTCGACGTCCTTTCCTAACCTAGGTAGGTCTCAATAAATCAGAACCAAATCAATTGATCAAACGGTTGTGGGAGATGGGTAATTCAAAACTAGTACGAGGAGAATTTAATATCGAAAAGTAAATAGATCGAATCCTGCAGGAGAAGAAGCAATGTGGTATGGGAGGAATAAGGGGTTGAATGAGTGGTGATTACCTGATCGCCCATGAGGACGACGACGTAGGCGTCGCTATCTCCAGCATCACGCTTGGCGAGGTTGACGCCCCTCACTACCCTCACCCGGAGAAGCCCCGTCACGTTCTCCATTCCTTACTTGATCGCTGTGTTCTCTCTCGATCTCACTCGCTCGCAGAGGAAACACGACCCGAAAGAAACGAACTGAAACCGCCAGCCAGGCGCAAGCGAAGGGGGCGATGGAAATCGTGCCGTGTATGGTCACGAATCAGATCGACGGGGTGGACGGCTAGGATCATCTACAGAGAGAGCAAGAGTGAGGCACTGTTAGATTATGGATTTTGCTACCTTTTTTATACCTCTGGCGGATTTATTAAATTATTATTATTATTATTATTATTATTATATACGTAAAAAAATAATATTGCAGTTAACCTTTGTCAATTGATTATTAGTACAATTAATTGTTATTCGATATTTTATACGGTATTAATATGTTTTAGGAAGTTTTTGTGCTAGTGAGAATAATATAAGTGTCTTAGGTATATTATATGTAACACCCCTGATTAGTCTCACATCGAAATTGAACAGAATTAAGATTGACTTATAAGGGTCTGATGAACGTACTACTATCAACTTCAGCTTAAGTATTTTAGTCAGTGGTTTAGACCAAACGAAGTTGATAGACTAATTAACTCATCAGGCCCGAGTCATGACAATCCTGGCCCGACCTTCAGGTGCAAAGTCGAAAATCCCTGCGAGGAGTTCCTGCCCTTCTTTGCCACAACATGCCTGATAATTCATACGAATACCTTTTCGATTGTATGGTTAACTTTAGCATAAGAGGCACGTTGATGTAGGGAGTAGACAAGGGAGACTCGAGAGTGTCTCCCTGATTTCCTTTTTGCTGGGCCACCCGCATGAGTTACCATCGCAGGCATGACAGACTTGTCTCTTTCCCATTCCATGGATGTTTCTTCTTCTTCTTCTTCTTCTTCTCGGCCTTGTTATTGTCCTCTAAGATCAATGAAAATAACTCAAAGCTAGTTACATGGGCAATGATCTCTCGATAGATCCCATAACAGCCTCACATCTCAACATCAAGAAGGAAGGTCAGTTACTAGCTTTCTGAAATATTGACCATCTCATGGCGTACGAGACCGATCTTCTTCCCCAGAGTCTTGCAGTGGTCCAAACAATCAATCCCGCGAGGTTCATGTAATGGATAGGCCAAACACAGGGCCCCGCAATCGATGCGCTTCACTCTTGCCCGCTGCAACCGGGCAAAGGACGGGGGTCTCATCTCTCTCCCATCTCCGGGTTGTACACGAACTCCAGCGACGACACCCCGGGCCCGCTTGCACGTGCCAAGATCGTGAGCCATACATGGGCTGCTCTAGAATTAGCCCATAACTGAGCTGTGTCGGCCCGAATCCTTTTCGGTTTTGTTTCAGCATAGATTTGGGCTAAGATTGGCCCAGTAATACTATAATATAATCACAAGCTCAACCGAACGGGTTTGACGGCTTATGATCGGGAACCGTTGATTCCGGACCAATTTAGATCGGTGCAAGACTGTTTGATCCAAATTGGACCTAACCAAGCATGGTGGCACCTAGAAATGTCTTGTGTACATAACACTTGATGAATAGTTCTCAAACTATTGCTACAAGACGATAAAACCTGGGTTTACATGTGATAGGAAATCTACTGTTAGTTGACATATGATTATCACGTGAGATCAAGTCATCATCTACTCATCTTCATCAAGATTCAAATCACTAAGAAAAGTACAATCTTTTTTATCCTTTATGATAAGAAAGACAATCACAAACTTTCTTCTCTCCAACATTATAAACTTTCTTTCCCAGGTATAATGACACATCTTAAACAAGAAAAAAAAATAAAATTATCTTTTTTTTCAAATTACTCGAGTTCATATTTAGGAACCTTAAATTACTAACTTGAGTGTCGGAGGAATCGGATTAAAAAAATCTCTCACAATCTTAATGCAAGTGTCATCTCGAAAGTACAATATTTTCACCTTGACAGTATAATTCTTCCACCTAGGAGCCATCTCAGAAATATTTCGAACAATCATACATATACAAGTCCGAACCAGGTCACACTGATTAAGACGTTAATAATATTTTTTTCTAATAATATATATTCTAGGAATATGAGCATTAGAATTGTTAGGCAACAATGACAATAGCAAAAAGAAACCACTTCAACAAAGTTATATTGAAGATTGACAGAGTTCATCTGCTCTACCAAAGAAAGACAAGTAAACAAAACTACATTTTGCCTCATTTTTCCCTGAAATATCCTCATAGCTTTGGGTCTCAATGACCTGTTGGGTGGCAGCAAATATGTATTATGATGTGAGCGACACAAATTTCTCTCTACCCTTTTCCTGTATCGTTTCAGCCTTACCACAAGCTAAGCAATAGAGTAGGCTTTATCACATTCTGTCTCGGCATTGCGAGACTGACCCTCGAATTTGATGAGCAAACAGGGATCACATACCTCTAGATTATGTACACTGGAGCTCAAACACACCATCACTAACAGTGGATTGATACCTTATCATGTGCTCCGAGTACGCTGAATCATTTGGTTGGTTTCCAATCCGTATAATAAGATAAGAGTTCCATTGAGTAGGACGGAAGCAACAGAGAAAGGCCACGGGAGTTGTCCTTTGATTTGCTCCAGCGACAAGCAAGAACATATACCAAAACTGAGCATGGAGAAAGGAGGAGGAGGAGGTTGCCCGCACCAACATAACCAATCCTTACTGCCGCATCAGCAGGACATAAAACAAGTCCACCATCCCATCCTTTCCGAGACTCGGCATTTCTTTATCTCCCTCCAGAAGGCGGGTGGAGGCAAAAGCAACGCCGCTAAAGCTCGGTGCTCCACTTTATTGCCGGCCTCCTCTGCTCCCCCCCCCCCTCCTCCTCATCTCTCATGGCCACGACACTGCCATATATTGAAGCTGGCTATAATTACCCCGCTCTCACTCTGATGTCTCATGAGCATAGCGCGCATCATCGCCAAGGAGGAGAGAGCTTGGGTTCAACAGCCGAAGTAGGGCAAAGTTCTCATGGATCTTAGGAAAGAACTCCATGCTCTTGTTTGCCTTGTTCTCATCAATCAACTCTTTGCAGCAGCAACACTTGTCGTCCGATGTGGTGAGTACATTTCACTTCTTTTCCCCACTGCTGATAGTTATCTGCGAACGACAACACCATGATATTTGAATTGATGTTGCTGAGTAGAGGGTAGAAGCTTAAGGCAGTCCAAGGACTCGTACCTCCGTGATGCCCTTGCAGTGAAGCACCAAAGAAACCCACAGATGAAGGCTCTCAAACGCTTGGACACTCATTATGCTTCCTCGGATCCCTTCGACTACGTTGGGTCGCCTGTCTCGTTGCCACCCTATGATGATGCCATGGGCCCATCCTCCTCTCCTGAAGACTACCCTCCCTTCTGCGTTTACCCTCCATACACCCCACTTCCGCCGTCGACCACGCCGTCAACCCCCATTCCGATCATTCAGCCCCCACCACCTCCACCTGAAACCACCAACCCTCCGGTCCTCACCCCCAACCCGCCGGTGTACATTCCAGGCACACCGGAGGTCGTGCCGAGCCCACCGGGGGCGGTGCCGAATCCGCCCGAGTCTGTGCCAAGCCCACCGGGGACGGTGCCGAATCCGCCAGAAGCTGTGCCGAGCCCGGCCACCAATGTCCCAAGCCCACCTGAATATGAGCCCAGCCCGCCAACTTACGTTCCGAGCCCAATTGGCTTCGTACCAAGCCAGCCGCCGCCGCCGAGCCTTGTCCCGAACCCACCGGTGTATGTGCCAAGCCCACCGGAGTTAGCGCCGGGCCCGCCTATTTTCCTGCCACCGGTGGTGTATCCGCCGCCGATCGCGCCGCCGTCTCCTGCGCAGGGGTCGCGGAGCATGTGGTGCGTCGCGAAGCCCACCGTGCCTGACCCGATCATCCAAGAAGCCATGAATTATGCTTGTGGATCAGGAGCAGACTGCGACTCCATTCTGCCCAATGGGTCCTGCTACCAGCCAGATACGTTGATAGCTCATGCCTCCTTCGCCTTCAATAGCTACTGGCAACGGACGAAGGTGGCCGGCGGGACGTGCGACTTCGGGGGGACTGCCATGCTTGTGACCAGAGATCCAAGTAAGTCTGCTCATGCATCGCTCAATCCCATTTGCTAATTCTTCTTGCATGCTCCTCAAACGTTGTTGGATCATTTTGATTGGATGAACAGTACAATATTAAATTGATTATTCGAAGAATAATCTCAGAGGTCGACAGCCCAATAGTAACTTTGACTTTAGTTTATGAATAACAGATTACTTTTTTATTTTGTGTTGGAAGTAAAAGAAGATTGTGCAATCAATCATGAAAGGACTATGCAACATAAAAATTCTTTGAACCTTCTACAAAATCTCCCGGCTCGAGTTAATTTTCCTTATCTTCTACAGGTTATGATGGCTGTCATTTTATCATATACTAAGGATGTGGAAGATGCATACAAGAAGTCATTTGGAAGACGAACAAGAAAATGCAGTTATCCAGTCTTCTACAATTTTCTTTCAAATTGTTTATTTGTTAGCCATATAATTTTGTTTTTCCCATTTGGACTAGCATTTTTGGCTAGACAAATATAGATTAGTGAGTGATGGAATAGCTTGTGAATCTGTGATGTCTGTGCATGAAATACTACCAACAGACTCCTTGATATTCTTGGTAATTAAATTGGCAATACTATTTTTGCTTGCACCTGATTGCATGGATTTTTAGATCAGTTTCAGAACTTACCTTTGGCTTCTTTTTAGATCTGGTTCTGTTGATCGCCCTTCAAACCCTCCGGAGGAATGCATGCGTAGTCGACAGCTCCTAATAAGAAGTAGATTATGTGTACTTCAAGTCATTCTCCAAAGGAACAGTTTATGGTAGAACAGACTACAAGTAAATTAGAAAGAACAATAAAACCAGACACCTTTAATGAATACAAGGTAATCTTATGTGGAAACGAACTAGATGGAGAACTCTTTCATGAGACAGTAAAAAGATTGATGGAAAAACAATTGATAGAATAGAGTATTCAGAAAAGAGATCCTGGGTAGACCTTTGCCAATAGAAAACACAAGTATTTGTTGGAGCTACTCTCCTTGTAATGCTACTAAAAGAAAGAAATAAAGAGAAAACCAAAGCTTTGCCTTGGTCTGGGAGCAACTCAAGAATCATTCTATAGTTAAACTATTAATGGAAAAGTAATATGAACACCAGCAAATATAAGCACAGACACGTCTACTACAGAAATAGAGTCATTAGTCCCCACCAGTTCAACCATTGCTCTCCCGACACAAGTGTTTGAATATTATCCTTTTTCAACCATACAGTATTTTGCTAAATATTAACAACTGCAAAGTGCTCTATAACTGACACCAACTTTAACTGTAAAAGTTAAATAAGTTCCTCCGAATGAACTGGTGTTGCATCACATCATCATCGGTAACAATAGTAGAAAATAAGAAAGCCAATCGGCGACAACTAAAGTTCACTAGAAATTCCATCGCCAAGAGTTATGGTGAAAGCTGCTAGCATTTGCATAGGACTGACCAAAGCCGATGTTGATTATGGTGTTAACACGAGTGACAAACTGAGCAAAATGTTGTCGTATCCAAAAGAATAATTTTTGTGGCAATCTCATCATGGTTTCAGTGACTCAGTATAGTGTCGCCAATTATCGTTTTAGTGACAATTAAAAGCCCACATCAATTACTCTTAGGGGACAGAATTAGCAATCAGATATTTCTGGATCAGTGACACAGCAGGGCCATCACTGCTCTTTCCTGATAACCTATTGGATTAGCCATAGAATTATTTTCACTTCTTCTCATGACAATTCCAATCGGTCACAGAAGATGTCTTTTCGAGACAAGTGTTGAGAAAAGCAAGCATTAAATAGAGAATACATATGCAAAACTTCTAAAAACAGAATTTTACATCCTATGCTGCAACTTCTCAATTTTTTTAGGCTGTCACATTTAATATAAATTAAGAATATCTAGTTAATATGAAGTACTAATTGGTAACTATATCAATATCTAAAATTGCTACATCTATCATAATTGACCAACATAAACATGTTGGATCCAAAATAGACTGAACACCAGACAAAGATATTCAGCTTTCATAACCAAAAAGGGGGAGAATTCTGATTTACAATATAACATCATTCTTATAGAACAAAATCCAATTGAAATAGGTGATGGATAAAGGATCCTCATATGGATGACAAAACACAAACATGAAAATGAAATAGACTTATGGCAAAGCAAGGCTCCAGGATCTGCTGGATCTAGGTAAAAGGCAACACATGTGCCTTGGTGAAGAGGCACACATCTAATGATGTCCACCCCAATTTAGTCTCATATTGGATATAGAAGAATAACTGAGTTGGTTACAGGGCTAGATGGCTCTGCTACTACTGGCTTGAGCTTAACCATTTCAAATATGTGTTTCAAACTCATCAAAATAATAGGCTAGTCATTCCATCGACTCAAGTTTCTTAGTATTGAGCATGGTGGACTCAAGTAGGAACTGACTATCCGTAGATAGGGCTAGAGGTGCATCATAACATAAAATCACCAATTGACTAGTTCTCATGTGCACCATACACAGGTTTGAGGGTCTCAATGAGGATGTTAAGCCAAAATTAAAAAGATTAAATCATTCCAAGCTTAAACCTTATCAAATGTGGGAAAAGAATTGAGTTGGTTTATAGGGCTAGCAGGATCTACTCATCATCTTGAGCTTAATCATTGTGGAGTAGTGGTCCAGGCTCATTAAGGTAATGGGTGACCCATCAAGTCAGGTCATGCTAGAAGATTAATTAGATCAATCATCAAGATAAAATAGATGAAGATGAACATACACTTGGGGTTCATTTTACCAGCTTTTCTTGGTTAGAATCAAAAGCAAAGACATTGGTTTTCTTCACTTCAGTTACCTAAGTCAACCATCAAACAGATCTGTAAAACTTATTCTTGGTTAGAATCAGACACAAATATACTGGTTCTTTTCATTTTGGTTCCCTAAGTCCTCCATCAAACATATCTGCAAAGCTTTTAGCATGATGACCTACCTCCTTAGTTTCATTTTCTTCAATATCCACTTCATCAAGGTCATATAGCAAACACATTAGTCATTGTTGATTTTTTCCATAGCATATGTTTCTTGAGCTCCTATACATATTGGATGCTTGGTGCATAGTTTCAAACTTTGAAAGCCTCCTAAAGTATGTTAAGCCAAAAAATTGTCTCTTGTGGTTGATAATTTACAAAAATTATGCATAGCAAATCTCATGAATATAATAAGCAACAATGAAATGGTGGTCAAGAAAATAAAAAAAGTAGAATGAGGTGATGAAATGGAAGGAAAGAGGAGGCAAAGAGGAAAGTAAAATAAAAAGAAGGAAAGAAGATGAATTAAAGAGAATCATCAACAAGAACAAACTAAAGTGGGACAAAAACGGAAATAGAGAAATAATAAAATGAAAAAAATAGAGAGAAGGAATAACCGGAGGTCTTTAGAGGCCATCATGAAAGTGCAAAAAAGGAGAGGAAGAAAAGAAGAGAAATGGCGTAAGTAGGAATAAAAAAGAAGAGAACAAATGGAGAAAAGAGATAGGTGAAGATAGGTTATAGAACAAAGCAAGAGAATAAATGGGACTCAATTCATATTAACTACTTAATGATGGCTAATTACATATTACCCCTTGCAGTTAGCCAACTTTAGCATCTCGATCCCTACACTTTAAAAAGTTACATTGGCATCCCTATAGTTACGAAAGTGAAACATCTAGGGTCATTTACCCTAACGCCGTTGGTTTTACTAATAGAAACACAAAAACAAAGGATAAAAAGATAATTTTAATGTTTCAGTTAGTGGTGACGGATGGCGTCGACGGCGGTAGACGACGATGCCGCAGGCTGTTGTGGATGAGAAGAGTAACGATAAGAGGTGAGGACCGCTCAGTATCTCCGTCGACCCCGACGTAATTTTCAAACGACAACTGCAAGGGCCGCTCTACATCTGCGTTGACCCCAACGCAATTGCCCAGCGGCAACTGCATCTGCGTCGACGCCGACGCTGACACCGAGCAGCATTTGCATCGACGTTGTTCATGTGTCAACAACTATATTTACATCGACGCCAACAAAATTGCCGAGTGGCTCTTTTGTTGTTCTACATCTGCATCGGTCCTTTCGTCACTCGGCAACTACATTGATGCCGACGCAAATGCAGAGTAGCGAAACTATCACTCGATAATTGCGTCGACGTCAACGCAGATGCAGTTGTCGATGCATGAACGACATTGATGTAGATGCCGCTCAACATCTGCATCGGTGGTCCTTTTGCCACTCGACAACTGCGTAGACACATAAACGATGTTGATGTAGATGCTGCTTAGCAACTGCGTCGATGCTGACACAGATGCAAAGCAACGAAATGGTAGCTCGACAACTACGTCAGCATTTGCGCAAATGCAGAGCAGCTCTTACATAATCGCTCTTCTCATCCGCAACAACCACCCACGGCCCCCAACGGCGCTGTCATCCGCCACCACCAGCTGAAACGTTAAAATTATCTTTTTACCCTTTATTTTCATATTTTCGTTGGTAAAACCAACAATGTTATGATAAATGGACCCAGATGTTTCACCTTCGTAATTACAAGGATATCAATATAATTTTTTAAAATGTAGAGATCGGGATGCTAAAGGTAGCTAACTACATTGGTAATTTGTAATTAACCCACTTAATGATCATATGCTATAACTTGAAAATAAGCTATCTTAATAAAGATTACATATTTTTGCATGTCATAATAAGAGGATTGTTACACAATATTGCATTCTTAAACAAGTAGTATTGAAATGGATTTAACAAGCAGCAATGTCTTGAGTAGCTTGAAACAAGAATCAACTAATATTAATAGAGAATATATAAAAGTGCATATTATTTTGGATACTAAGCTTATGAAAAAAATGGTATGATAAAAAATTGTATATAAAAAGATTTTGTCAAGCTATCAAGGAATTAAGTTATTTCTCAAGAAAATGCACATTAATTTATATCAGCTATTATAATAATACTGGCACACCAAAAGAACAGTCAACAATACCAAAATTAACAAAGAAAAAAATTCAAGGGCACAGAAATCACTTATATTTGAGGTCATCAATAACTGTAGTTTTTTAGCATGCTCTTTCATGCTTCCAGGATTGAGAATGGTTCACCAAGATATATTTCAATAGTAAAATAGCATCTGACATATCAAAATCACAAGTTACAGAAGAAACTAAAAGAGATATCGGGAGGTTTTTGAGGTTTGCATTTTAATCAGACCCCATCAGCAGCTAAATATGAACATTTTTCAACGAGAAACAAATACGAATATTTGCAGCTACAATTATAGCAAAGAATGCTGCAACTAGGACTTGAAAACCTTTCCTTTTTACATTCATAAATTACATGACTCTATCATTTCAAATCAAGTTATTAAAGCAATGGTTGTTCCTCAAGAGGAAACGAAGAAGCAACAAAAATGAAGATAAAACGAGAACGAATAGTTACTTGTGCATACAACTTGTTGTTCACTCATAAGTTTTCCATCTGAATGGAACTCTTGAGCGGAACGTACTCCCCCAGATAGCCACCCAGGTGATCATACAGTGCGCCCTTGTCGATCTGCTGGTGGTAGCAGCTCTTGCACACATAGAACACGCTTTGCACGAGCAGGCCGACAAGGCTGACCACAACGAGCACCGCGACAAGGGCACCACCGATGAGAACCTTGATGGACACGCTGGTGACTACGAGGCTGCCCTCCTCACGGGGGCCCTTGACGACGATGGCACGGAAGAGAGCGCCGACGAGGCCACAGGCACCAAGATAGTCGAAAACTAAGGCAGAGGCCATGCGGGCGCGGCCACGGAAGAGGTCGCGGCTCTTGGCCATCGCGGCGAGGTTGCAGAGGGGCTCAAGGACGGAGACTACACTGGCGAGGGGCCAAAGGGCGGAGATGTAGACGTGGACAGCGAGGAAAGCGAGGAGGACGAGGGTGAAGAGGAGAAAGAAGAACAGGGAGAGCGGGTCCTGAGGCCGGCTGAGGGACGGCGAGGGCGAGGGCGAGGGAAGGCAAGGCTGTAGAGGAGCATGAGGAGGGCGACCCAGAGGAAGGTGCGGAAGAGACGGAGGAAATGGGGCAGACGGCGGTGAGGGAACAGGAAAAGGATACGGGCTTCGCGGCGTAGAGGGATGCGACGATGAAGACGACGGCGGCGTTAGAGAGGAGGGAGAAGGTGAAGAGGAAGAGGAGGTAGGCGAACTGGTAGAGGAGGAGGAGGAGGAGGAGGAGCCATTCGGAAGCGAGGGAGTCGATCTTCTGCAACTGAAGGAGCCCACGCGGTTCTGAAGTTAACTGTTAACGGGTCGGGCTTGAACACAAGAATAGCAAATCTTAAATGAGGCCCGGTCGGAAGCAACACCAACTATTTAAGGAACCCACGCGGTTCTAATCCTTGAGAAAACCCAAAACCCTCGGTGATGCCTCGGCTCGATTTCGTCCTCCCAAAGCCACCTTCCTCTCCATGTCCAAGCTGCCACCAGTGGACGGGCCTGCGGATAAGACCTTCCCTCTCTTCTTCACCCACCTTTCCCCTTCCCAAAGCCCAGACCTTGTCCTTGACCCCGTCCCCTATACGTGCCATCTCCCACCAATTCCCATCCCGACACCCCCTTCTCCTCCCCCGCCGCCCGATTCCCACCACCGTCGTCTCCGCCGGACGGAGCAAGAAGAAGCCCGGCGGTCCATCCCCCGGCCGCATCGAGGGAAGCGGCGAGGTCCGCCGCCAGGCCAAGGCCCGCGCCCGTCTCCGCAGCCGTCGCCTCGCAGAGAACCTCTTCTACCGCCGCAAACGTCGCGCGGCAGCCACCGGCAACCAGGCCGACTCCTTCACCGACGACGAGCTCCAGGCCATCGGCCTTGGCTACGACCGTGCTGTCCGCTTCATGTCCAAGGACGACCCCAACCTGCGCCACCCCTACGACTGGTACAAGTACGGCGAGTACGGGCCCTACTCCTGGCGCGGCATTGTCGTCGGCCCGCCTATCCGCGGCCGCTTTTCCGACGACCGCGTCACCCTCATCAGCGAGGTCCGTGACCACGAGGAGTGGGAGGAGATCGAGCAGTTCGACATGTCCACCGAATACTGCCGCCGCCTCGATCCCGCTGCTGGCCTGCGCTACTACTGGGTCTTCGTTCGCCACCCCAAGTGGCGCCCCACCGAGCTCCCCTGGCAGCAGTGGACGCTTGCTGCAGAGGTGGCCCTGGAGGCCGGCACCCAGCGGCTGGATAAGTGGAACCTCATGGGCCGGCTCGGCAACCGGGTGCGGTCCACGATCACCCAATGCGCCGCCTGGATGCGGCCGGACATCATCTACGTGAAGCGCCCCGTGTACCAGTGCCGGTTCGAGCCGCAGGACGACTTCTTCAAGCTGCTCGGACCGCTGCTTGACCCGAGCACCGAGAACGAATACCCCTGCGAGCTACGGCTGGAGGACGGCAGGGTCGAGGCCTGCACCTACTTCGGCGGGCTCTGCAAGATCGTTAAGAGCAGCCCCAAGGCTTATGTGGACGACGTCGTGAAGGCCTACCAGAAGTTAAGCGACGAGGAAAAATCTCGGTGCCTGGAGTTCCTGCTGACTAACCATCCCATGGAGCTCCTCCACCCCTACACCAAAGAATGGAAGGCCAAGCTCGAGGAGTTGGAGCTGGGCTGCGATGCACCTGACGACAGCGAGGACGAGAGTGACAGAAACGACGGGTCGCAAGTCACTGATTGGATCGAGGACGATGAGGAAAGCGACACCGAGCAGGAGGATGAAGTGATTGATGTGGAAGAAGAAGAAGAGGATGGTACCGAGGAAGCAAGGACGAATCCGGAGGAGACACAGGAGTACTGGGATGATCAGTGGAAGAAGGCTGTTCGGAGCACCGATGAGATGGCGAAGTTAGTGAAGAGAAGCATCGAGTTATCAAACACGCACTACAAGAACCAGATGCTGGAAGAAGGGCAGCAGAGGAAGGAGATAACCGAGGGTGATGAGGACACCGTTGATGTGAACCTGGAGGAGAACAAAGAAGACTGGATTGAAGAAGAATTGAAAAATGCAGGATATACGGCATCAAAAAGGAGGGTCAGGAGCAAGATACCGCCGGAATTGTTTCTGAGAGCCTCGGTCCGGCCCTTCACGTACCGAAATCTTGTGAAAGAAATTGTTCTGATGCGGCATGCCATCATCGACGGAGATATCACCGTTGGTGGATGAGATCCATATGCTCATTCCAACTCGCTGATCTTAGTGCAAAAGAAAAAATAATTTAGACTTCTATCCATTTCATAAGGAAGGTTAAGATAAACCTCATGACTTACTCCGTTGTCTGAACACCCTTTGGCATTGTTGTCTTGCAGAGTTCCGACTTAGCCAGAAATGCAAAGTGGTTGCTGATTGACTGTGTGCGCCTCCATTATGGCCATTGCTTTTGAGTTGTACTACTGAAGTTTTTCAGGAAAATCAATATATAAATTGGGAGATTGCATGCATGGAAAATAAATGGTGAGCAAGAGTAGGTATAACTACTGAAACATTTCCCTGTAGGTTAGTTTCCAAGCTAGTAACTGATGAACTGTGAAACGTTCAAGGAAAGCTTACAACTTGATATAATCATTGAAGGACAAAGACTGTGTAGAGAACGATCATTTGAAGTGTCGTGCTACTTACATTGATGCCTCCCTTTTGCTTCACTAAGGTGTATCTTCTGATGCAGTGGTAGAGCAGCAGGGCCCTTAAATTGCATATTGTTCATCCAGAGCCCAATCTGATCATCTGAACATGTATCAAATCTATGTTTTAGGCTTGGCAAAAGGTAGGGGAGCTCTACATATACTAATGTTATGAAGCAAACCTTCGAGTAGGAGCAAGGATATCCATGTCAATGAAATGGATATCTCTGGTACAATGCACACCATCGTTTCATCTATTTCCTGCTGCCGAAGCACTTAGTGAACTGATTCATCTGTTGGGTCCACTTTGACTTTAAAGGAAAGAACCAGCAAATTTTTATGCACTGGAGCAGCAACCAACCTAAAATTGTGGATGAACAAAAATAATTAAAATAAACATTGAATCATAACTCGTTAAAAATAGAACTATTTGATCATCTAACATTGCATCTAATCTTACAAAAATATAGATTTCATCATGTACCTGTAAAACTGCTCCTCAAATTGAACTTGAGGAGCAACTTCAGTTTCACCCTTAGCAACCCTTTTTTGATGATTTCAGGAGATTACAACAATTGTGCAGTATTTTTCAGGTGAAATGTGTAATAAAGCTCGAGAATAAAAGAATTTAGTGGATTAAGATGTGAAACTATTAGCTAAGAACATAATTACTGTGTTTTGAATTTAGGAAACTCAAATAAAGGAGACTTCATTGAAGAATTGGCAGTACATAACATTACATGATGGATATCAACCTGCTATAAAATGAGTTGTTACGTAGCAAGGGCTTTCAAGATTTCTTTTCAAAACTGAATGCTCACTTTAAGTAAAAAAAAATGTCTCATTATTAATTGATCACCAAACAATATTATGTCAGACTCCGAAGGTGCAGAAATAAATCATCTACAGAAGCTTGTATTCCTATCTGACAATCCAAAAATGGTCACACTGGATTCTAACTGCAGCCTACCACTGGTCCTCAGAGGTCTTGTTATTAATCAGCAGGAAAGAAACTATGATTGATGACACTAATAAAAAGTTGTCAACTCTTAGCAAACAATCATCTGTCAGAAAGAATATTAAACCCTTCAATGTGTCTGCCTTCAAGAAAAGCATTTAAGACCAACAAAATGGAGGAACCGACAATCCAATGTACTGCCAGGATTCATAACCTTGAACTGATAATCCACTGAAGGATAAACGTTGAGTGATTGATAACAAAAATACTTGCTGACAGGTAATGGTCCATCCTGAAGAGCAAAACAAAGATCCAAGGAAATGATTGTTCATGAAATGTCAAATAACAGACAATAGAAATCCCTAAAGATTTAATGTCTACTATTTTCATATTGTGCCAATATCGACAGCTTTGATGTAGCATGCGCTGCTATCCACCTTGTCAAATTTATCAAACATCAGGATTCCTGGCATGGTTTAGCTCAAGCAAAAGATATATTTTAGTCTTGTCCAGGATTGGGTTAGACATTAGTGTCCAAAAGACACAGAAGTTCATCTGTAAACCAAAGGAATTGTAAACTTTATGGAGTGGGTGTAGGTTTTATCCCAAACCTTTCTCATATCACAATTGGGTTTTCCTACATGTTGACCTGGGTCAAATCAGGTCAGTAGTCAACCTCAAAAGATATATTATACTTTTGCAAATAGAGTTTCAGATCAACTTGAACTTGATCGGTTAAGTTGGCTAGTAGAGCTCAAATTTATATATCGCCTTTGCAAAAGTGTTAGTTTCTGTCTTTGCAGAAGGGTCTGAGAACCCAGATTCTGACCTGATACGAAATCAATTTATCAATTTGTCAATAGTCAGGTTTGATCAAACAGACTGAACCAATTGACTGTAGAATCAACTTAAACAAATAAAGTTTGTATTGATCAATAATAAAATCACTATGTCCTGATTTTTTTTTTAACATAAACTTTTCAATGAATATTTAAATACATCACAAATAGTAATACCCAAAAGAGAGTAGCAGTTATTGATTTAGTATAATCATGATATTAGATTATTCTCCTAAAACTAATTCTAGTAACAAATGGAGCCTTAGCTATCAAGTATTTAATTACTGCAAGGCAAACTGAAACTAAGTTACAAGTGAAATTTCATTTAGTCATAGTTCTTCGATCTCTTTTTTCTCTTGTTCACCATACTTTCATTTCCTTAATTATGCATCTACCATTTGCCGCAAATTCATCTCAACATGTGTTATATCAAGTTACTTATGATAGAACGCATCAAATACTCTACTAGAAATCGAAGCTACTAATATGTACTGGATATTGGGAGCTAATATGACATACACCAAAAAGAATGTGATCAAGCACAATTATTGTAGGGCCAATTATATATTATCCTTTGTAGTTAAACCTCCTTAGCATCCCGATCCTTAGACCTAAAAAATTAACATTAGAATCTATATAGTTTTGAAAGTAAAATATTTAGCTCCATTTATCCTAACGCCATCAGTTTTACCAACTGAAACACGAAAATAATGGACAAATAAATAATTTTAATATTTCAATTGGTGGTGGTAGATGACGACACTGTTGGGGGCCAGGGGTGTGGATGAGGAAAGCGACAACGAGAGGTAAGGGCCACTCTGCATTTGCATCGACACCGACGAAAGTGTCGAGCGACTCTTTCGCTGCTTTGCATCTACGTCGACGTCGTCGCATATGCAAAATGACCTTCACCTCTTGTTGCCGCTCTTCTCATCCACAACAGTCACGCATGGCCCCCAACAGTATCGCTGTCCGCCACCATCAACGTCATCCGCCATCACCAACTGAGATGTTGAAATTATCTTTTGCCCATTATTTTCGTACTTCCATCGGTAAAATCGACGACGTTAGGGTAAATGGAGTTAGATGTTTTATTTTCATAACTATAGAAATTTCAATGTAAATTTTTTAAGCCGAGGGACTGGAATGTTAAGGATGTCTAATTACAAGGGATAATATCTAATTAGCCTATTGTTATGGTATCCATATTTGTGAGAACATGCATTTAGAGCACCTGATGCTGCAGGGACTGAGACTAGATAAGTGCACCAAAAAAAGGGTTTAAATAACTACATTGCAATAAAGACAACTACACTGCAATAAGAGAGGCATTAAAAGTTGCCTATCCAAGAGAAGCAGCACTAATTACTAAAGCTGCCCGACGAGTTTGTCATATTGTCATATATAATGTGATTGAGACCAACAAAGTGTCTCCCTCCTTGCCAAAAAAAAAACAGTGCCTCACATATATTTTTCATGGACAAATTGTGTGCCACAGTAGGACTCTGCCATAAGATCTTAGGAAATTCTGACCATGTATAAGGTCTCAGTATCCATTAGATACCTCTCGACAACCTTGACCGACAAACTTCGCCCATAAGGGGCCAGGAGGGAATGTAATCCTTCCGAATCTCAGCATCTTAGCAATTAGCCGCTTATCTAAGTGAGTTCGAAAACTAGCCAATCATAACAGAACCTTTTGTAACAAAAACTAGTACTAACCAAATTGAACAAATTACATGGTATAAGGGAGAAAAATATACAAACTCATGCAAAAACTATAGTTTGTACGAGTTCAGAGGGGGAAATTAAGATTACCATCCAATGAATAATAATCGAAGATGAAAAATAAATAATAATTCAGGTCAAGAAAGAAGTCGATCACCATCTAATGCGCTCACTTGTTCCACATCAAGAACCCCGGCGCCAACTTAGATCTCTAACGGTCCACCACCTCCCGGGCCTTCTTGGCAGCAATCCGGGCTCGCTCGCTCGGCGGACTTGGAAATTGCCGCTCTTAAGATCGAACCCTGTCTCCTTGAGGTGCTCCCCCGAAACCGAAAACGCACCGCGGCGGAGGGAATCGGAGAAATCCTCCGACGTTAACCTCGCCGACCCGTCTCCGGCTCTCGGGGGGAAGCTAGGAGGATCGTCGGTTCT
Source organism: Musa acuminata AAA Group (assembly GCF_036884655.1). NCBI lineage: Eukaryota > Viridiplantae > Streptophyta > Magnoliopsida > Zingiberales > Musaceae > Musa > Musa acuminata. Next base: position 1,228,287 of record NC_088343.1, on the reverse strand, counting down.
TTGAGAGCGCTGCCATCTTAAACGGCGGATTGGAGAGCCGTAGGAAGCCGAGGAAAAAGAGGCCGTGAGGGTTCGAAAAAGGAAGGCGGCAGAGGAGACGGAGATGGGCGACGAATGAGCTCGAGGCCGCACGCTCGAGATTCGGAGGGCGACGACGTAGGCGATGAGTTTGGGGTCAATTAATGAGGTTTATTGATAAATTTTAATTGAGAACCTCCAACATTCTTCATATTATAATTAGATTTATATTTCGGCAAAACAATATTCTTCCACTGAATTATCGCGCCTAACTTACCAATAAACCATTTCGAAAATTAGCAAAAAGATCCTTTTAATTTCGTGTACATATTATCAGACCATAACACTTTTTTTGCTCGATGGCTTTCTGTTTGCTTTGGATCTCATACAATACATTTATTTAAGTTGTTAGGACGTGATACAAAGGTAATTTCTTTAGAAAATATTATATTTCAGCTATTTCTCAAACAAAATCTGATATTTTGGTTTTTTCCAATCAATACCTTTCATTCGCAAACTATCCAACCTTTTTCGGTTAATTACAAATTATCCATTATAATTAACTATGATTAATATCTGGATCGTTATACTTTAAATGTAATATTAGAGTCCCTATGTTTACGAAGATGAAATATTTAATCACAATTCTTTTTACATTGTTAATTTGATCGACGAAAAAAATAATGTGTTGTCACTTGTAAAACAAAACGCCATTGAAAAGGATAAAAGTATAATTTTATTATTTTTTAAATTATTAAATTTATATCCACTTCTCTCTCTAATCGATTTCTCTTCCTCTCCTTTGATCTACTTACCCGTCGCTCGCCCACCGCACATGCTTGACTTGCAACGCTCACCGTCATCGCACCTGCACCACTCATCGCCGCTGCACCTGCACTGCTTGACCGCCACTCCTGCATTGCTCGACCATTGCCACACCCGCACCGCTCGTCATCGTCGCATTGGACCCAGCTCGCCCACCGCACTCGCTCGGTCAATTCTAAAGTGGAGACGCACAGGCAACAAGCTTCTCTAACAATGACGAAATCATCATCAGCCAGGGTGAGGATGATGGGGCGACGGGCGAGTAGGGTGCGACAGGTGAGCAGGGTCCAATGTGGCGACGATCGAGTGAGTATAGTGCAACAGGGTCGAGCGGTATAAGAGAGTACGAACACGAGTCATCAACAAAGAAGTCATGAGGGTAAGGTCACTAGTTAATAACCTGAGTTTTTAAAAAGTATCAAAGTAAAAGATATAAGTAGAGCTACCTATGTTAATAATAGCATTTTTTACTCGAGTATTAGTCATATACACAAAAACTACCAAGGTATTATTATGATTTGGGTTAAGATACGCTATCTCTTCCTCAAAGGTTATCTCTAGGTCATCATTTGTCCTCGAGTGTTTTTCAGTGGTAAACTCATAGCATAAGCCTTACAACTCGAGTTGTCTCACCTCAAGGTGGGTCCACCAATGATAATATTAATCTATCTCTCCACCGACCCCTAAGGTCAGGGTGAGAGTTTTCGATGTGTTCGCACGAACTGCTCGAGGTGTCCTCGACATATGAGTACTTCAATCTACTCTTTCAAATTACGATAATCCTTTATATCATGGTCATAATCCTGATAGAACTGGTAGTATTCGAACTCATCTTTTTTCGCCAATGGAGTCTTCATCGAGTGAGGGCCTTTTAAGAGCCATTCACTTTTGTCTATAGGAAAACTTTAGTTCTAGACATTCAAGAGGGTTAGCTCAGACCTTAGGCGAGGTAACTCGAGTCGATCGTTCCTCCTTTGCAAGTGTTTCCTTCTTCTCTCACTTGAGTTTGAGAAAGCATCACTGCTAATGGTCTCGAGTACATATTCCTAAGAAAGTGAAGTTCGAACTCCCTTGTAAGCTAGGCAAAAGAGCAAATAGAAAATGACTTTATGAGGGAATAACATTCTCATGCTGAGCCTCTTAACGTGGTCAGAAAGGTGCGGCACATCAAAATATCTAAAGTGTCATACAATAATATTTAGGCACATAAAGCTGTAATATGCTCTCTCGGATTTGCACTGTCATCAAATGCCTCCAACGATAGAAGGTGAAAGTTTATTTGAATTGGTTCTTCTTGAATTTTCTAGGTGAATGACCACTGACCCAAGGTGAGGTCGACCAATGCTTTCCCTTTGGATTGTTAAAACTCTTATCACATATCCTTTGAGCGTCGGTCAATTTATCATAATTGGGTTTGTAAGAAATCCTCTATTGAATTTACCGATTAGATCTCGAATTCAAGCAAGGTAGAGTAGTAGTGTAGTCTAATGAATTCTATGATTAGGGGGAGAAGTGCCCCCATCGGTCGGTGGTTCGATGGGCCTCGATAGCCCGTAGGATGTTAATACCACGTTGGGTGGGGGAACCTCAATGGATGATGATCGCGGTTGACCTGATGATTGCAACTGAGCTAGTGGCATCGCCTATTGGGCTAATTAAGGGTAAAAATAGAGCGATAGCCTGTATCATGCTTATTAGCATTTGTACTTACTAGATAAGATTCAAGAACACCTTAGTTGGGACGAGCAAGTAGCTCAAGATCACTCTTGGGGGCAAGAAGCCTGAGTCATTGAACATACGCCAATGTCACATCGACGTGTGCATCAATGTTGATGCATCCACATGTCGAAAGGATAGTTGTTGCTTCCCTAAGTGAAAATATTATATGTCAGGGGTAAAGCCTCCTCGTTGAAACATTCGTTGAGAGGGTTGGTGGACAAATATTCTTGTGATATTGGACTCTCCTTTTAGTGCCAAATATGTTAGGGAAAAAGTTGTTGACGTTCTGATCAGCTCGATGTAATCCAAGCTCGTATACACAGGATTGCCCGAGGTGTTTCCTAAGTGGAAATACTGAGCTCCCAATGTACTACATACATGAAGACCAAGGTCGAGAGATATTTCCCAATCCATGCTCAGGTTATTAACCAAAGTTTGATAGTACAGACACGAGTCGTAAAAAAAAGTCTAGCCCCCTCCAAATAATGTCTATGAAAGCTTTCGTTGAATAAAAATGATAAAGTATTTTTGGAACGTCATAATCAATAAAGAGTCGTTGGCCTTACATATGACATCAACTTCTTGAATATGTCATCCGAGAGGACAACGAAGCTTTTATATAAGTTATCCTTATATAAAATTAATATCTTTTGAACGGTGAAGATAGCGAAATTATTTTTCATCCCTTTTTTATGTCATTCCTATACATGAAAATATGTATTTTATCTTTCATCGATAAAATTGATGGCTTGAGGAGAAATAAAATTAAATATTTTATTTTTATAATTATAATGATGTCAATATAATTTTTTTAGTCTAAAAATTAAAATATTAAAGATGATTAACTATCATAATATATAATTAGCTCGTTTTGAAAAGAAACGAGGTTAATATGTAATCATCGAAGAAATGAGATTAAATGTCAATATAATTTTTTAAAATATATAAATTGAGATATTAAAGATGATTAATTATAAATAATAATGTATAATTAACCCGTTTTATAGGGTCACCTCTTATATGTCGGATAAATGAGATCAGGTATGGATGAGGCAGACGTGACCTGTCGACCAAGTATGGATGAGGTGTGCTGAGGTGTCCATGATTGCACACGTTATATTTCCCTCGTCTATATAAAATCGGAATACAAAACCTTTGGAGTACTACAATCTACATGACCTAGAAATTTAGGCACTTAATTTATTTATAAGCTTACCCTGAGATGAGATGCAGATATTAAATATGCAAATGCAATCGAGTCGAATTTTTTTACACAAATTATAATACATATAATTAATTATTTAATTGATTCATCCAGCATGAGTTGGATCTATTTAGATGAGAATCATGATAACCAAAAATAGCTAATGACAATTGTGATGGTCATAATTAATTATTAATTTTAACCTCTATAGTTAAATAATGGGCGTTCATCTTCTTGAAAATTTAAATGCGTTAAAATTGAAATTTTAATAATCCAATTATAGAATTTAATATAATATACTTCTTTCTCCAATTATATAGGCCACTCTACCTTTAACATCCATCTAAAACATTCGCTTGATCAAATTTAGGAGGAATACATAAAAATGTAAATTGGAGTTTCAATGGCATATAAAACATATAGTTGATGGTAAATGTAGAACCACTAACTTTTGAGGAAATATGTGTATATATAAATATGTATGCAAATTTATTTTTATTGGATTTAGTTACTATTAAAAATACAATTTCGGAGGTTTAAAATAAGAAATGTTACGCAATAAACCCTATTATATTGTGGAGGTTTATGATTTATGTAATAGAATATTAGAAGGGAAGCCATGCTAAATTGAGTCCACGACTTCGTCATCTCCACCTTCCTTTCTCCCACCCCACGCCACAAACGAAGCCCAAATCTTCTCATCGAACCCCTCGCTCTCCACCGCTCTTCAGCGATAAGAAAAATCCACGAACCCCCGCTTCTGCTCCACATCACATTCCCCCTCCTCCTTACTTTTTAATCCATCACTCGTGTCTCCGCGACCTCCTTGCTTGGCTTCTCTCTCTCTCTCTCGCTCTCGCCTTTGCGAAGAGTTTACGATCCATGGCTTCCACCGCCGCCACCTCCTTCTCCCTCCTCCCGACCTCCTCCCGCAGGCGGTCGACGACGGCGGCGGCGCTACTCTCCGGCGCGGTAGCCCTCCGTTCGCCGCTTCGGCGGCTGGGTTTCGCCGGGGCCGCGGCCGACCCGCTTCTGGCGGCTCACGTGGCGGCGAAGATCAGGTCCGTGGCCGGGAGGAGCGGGAAGGGGTCGCGCGGGGTGGCGTCCATGGCCAAGAAGAGCGTGGGGGACCTCACCGCCGCCGACCTCAAGGGGAAGAAGGTATTCGTCCGGGCGGATCTGAACGTTCCCCTCGACGAGAACCGCAACATCACCGATGACACCAGGATCCGGGCGGCCGTGCCCACCATCAAGCACTTGATCAGCAATGGGGCCAAAGTCATCCTCTCCAGTCATCTGGTGAGATGTTCCCGTTCTCGGTCAACTCATTTGTTTCTTGATTATTCGGAATTATGTTATTGGCCGCTTGATATAGTGATTGGCCAGAATATGGTACTTCATATGATCATTTAGTCTTTGACATTAACAATGGATCTTCTTCGATGTTATGCCCTCAGCTATCCAAGTTGTTATGCATGGCATGAATTGCCCTTTGGTCCTCTACCCTTGTTAGGATATCAGATTTTGCAGCATTCAGTTTTCTGCAAACATACTACCATGACAGCAATGGGAACTATAATGCCCATTACTTCTCTTCAGTATTACTACAATCCACAAAGCATTTTTGTATTTCTATATCAAATTAATCTGAAAGGACAGAATTTACTAGGAAACTGCAGTTTTTTTTTCTTGGTTCTCTTATATTTGTGATGAAACTAATATATTTTTTTTATTATCCTCCCCCCTCAATGCATACATTTTATCCACATGAGAAATATATATGGTTGCTTTTTGCTTATTCATTCGGATATAGTGTAGGCTTTATGCATGAGATACTTGATTAAGTTTCTGCCTTTGCACTGTGGACTAAATTTGTCCTCCTACCTGGAGATCTAGTAAATTATGCCAATTAACTGTCGCTTTTGAAGTTTCTGGTGTATTATTTAAGCTTCCATCTGTTTCGAAAATTTTTCGACAGTGTGGTAATCCATGTAGACATATTTGTAAGTCTATGGTTTCAGTTAAATATCTAACTTTTATAGGTATGAAATGTGACAAAAGCTTACAACTTTAAGTTGATTGCAAAGATTCTGGTTATGGCTATCTTTTTTGTGATATATGTATCACAATGCATTTTGGACTTTGATAGATAATGCTTTAATTTGTATTTTGTTCTTCAATTAGCTACAACCATTGACTCTGAACTCACATTTTTGTTATCTGCCAAATCAGGGACGCCCGAAGGGTGTCACACCAAAATTCAGTTTGAACCCAATTGTGCCTAGGCTTTCTGAACTACTTGGAATCAAGGTATGTTCATGTTTTAACTTGTATGTTTATGTGAAGTGCATAATTGTAGTGTCTTGTTTTACTATGAATTCCTTTATGACAAACAGGTTGAGAAAGCAGATGATTGTATTGGACCAGAAGTTGAAAATTTGGTTAATGCACTGCCTGAAGGTGGCGTTCTACTTCTTGAAAATGTTAGATTTTATAAAGAGGAAGAGAAAAATGATCCTGAATTCGCAAAGAAGCTTGCAGCACTAGCTGACCTTTATGTGAATGATGCTTTTGGAACGGCCCATAGAGCACATGCATCAACAGAGGGTGTCACCAAGTTCCTGAAGCCCTCCGTCGCTGGTTTTCTTTTGCAAAAGGTGACTATAGACATTAATACCAAATTATCAGGCATGTGTACTTAGGAGACCTATATATTTTCTTTGGAAGTCCTGTATACGCTGATATGATTTTGAATTCTGCAGTTCTGTACTTTATTTAATGCGTGTTGCTCTAGATTTGCAGACTTCAAATGGTTACCATTTTTTATACTTGTTGTATGTTTGTTTTCCTAACCTTGATTCTTCCATGTAATTGTAGGAACTTGATTATCTTGTTGGTGCTGTTTCAACCCCCAAGAGACCATTTGCAGCTATTGTAGGTGGCTCAAAAGTATCATCTAAGATTGGGGTGATTGAATCACTGTTGGAGAAGTGTGATATCCTTCTTCTCGGTGGCGGGATGATATTCACATTTTACAAAGCACAAGGTTTCTCAGTGGGTTCTTCTTTGGTAGAAGATGACAAACTTGGGCTTGCATCATCACTTCTTGCAAAAGCCAAAGCGAAGGGTGTGTCTCTTTTGTTACCAACTGATGTCATTATTGCAGATAAATTTGCAGCTGATGCAGAGAGCAAGGTTTGCTAATTTAATATCTTCATTAAAATTCATAACTGGCCTTAGGAAACTATCGATTATCACACATCTCATGTGGTCTAAACTTAAAGTTCTCACTATAATGGTTTGTGGATTTCAAGTTAACAGCTTCAACTATATTTTACTAGTGAAGGAAAAAACAACAACAATTGGTGATGAAGGAATGACGATTCTGTTTGCAGGTTGTGCCAGCGTCTGAAATCCCTGATGGTTGGATGGGGTTGGACATTGGACCGGATTCAGTTAAGACATTTAGTGATGCATTGGATACAACCAAGACCATTATTTGGAATGGTCCCATGGGAGTTTTTGAGTTTGACAAGTTTGCTGTGGGAACTGAGGTAAATGATAATTTGTCTTCTACTCAATACGGTTTGACTGATGTAGGTTTTAAATTATTGATAATGTTGAATAAAGTTTCTATAACTTTGAATTTAACACTTATACACCTATAAAGACAGCTTGGCTGATTGTGTTGACATGGCAGTCAATTGCAAAGAAGTTGGCAGAGCTCAGCGGGAAGGGGGTGACGACGATCATTGGAGGTGGAGACTCTGTTGCTGCAGTTGAGAAAGTTGGAGTTGCTGATGTGATGAGTCACATATCAACTGGTGGTGGAGCTAGCTTGGAGTTGTTGGAAGGCAAGGAGCTTCCAGGAGTTGTTGCTTTGGATGAAGCAGTTGCTGTAGCTGTATGAGACTAAACTTTGTTACCAGAGGTGCTGGCTTATGTTTCCCAATAAGAATTGTCAATGTGATTATCTCTTTCACCTCTATTTCGCCCAAAAGAGGATGGATAGAGATTTAAGAGTTTGCCGCTGTCGAGTTCCTGGGATCGCTCATAATAAGTGCATTCTACCCTGTTGTAGTTCATTTTTTATTCATTGAGATTGTCACAAAGTATGGCAAAACGAAACGTTCTTGTTTCGAGTGGGTCGAAGATGCGGTGCAGTTTATTATGCCTCCTGTAGCAAGTCAGCTTGGCATGTGCCACGATGGATAATGAGTATGTATGCCTAATGCCTGATTTTGCAATGCATGATATCCTTTACGGGTACAATATTGAATGCTTGATCAAAATCGTTTGTTTGGAAAAATACAGTTCACCGAATTGCTTTAGTTATCACAAGGGATTAGTTATAAATCGTCAAACACCGATGTAGTTGCCTAGCGATGAAAGAATCGCTTGACACTTGTATCGATGGTTTTTTCGTTGCTTGACAACTGCATCAACGAAGTTAGTGTAGATGATGTTAACTATTGAGGCATTTATGACGAAGATGATGGCTATCTTATTGTTGACTCATTGGGCGGATTGCTCAACGTAAAGTCGGGGTTACCAAAGCTTCTATCGTTCCTCTCGTTACCGTGTTAGTTTTGACATGAGCATGAAAAATATGAGATGAGGGGCTTGTTGGAGGACTTTTATTCTTCATGATTATTGTCGATAGGAAGAAAAGCTTTGAAAGGTTGGTAGGCGAGCAGTTGTCGAGATCTCGATGGACATTGTCATACTTGTCGTCAACATAGTTGTCGAGCAGTCTTCATCTCTTATCGTCGTTCTCTTCATTCACAACAGCCACCCACAGCTTTCAGCGACGTCATCGTCTGCCACCATCGATGTTGTTTGCCATAATTAACTGAAATATTAAAATTATTTTTTTACTCTTCGTTTTTATATTTTTTGAAAAAATCGATGGTCTTAAGATAATTACATCTAAATGTTTTATTTTTATAACTATATAAATATCAATATAATTTTTTAAAGTAAAAGTACCAACAAATTAAAGATAACTAACTGCACAAATAATCTATAATTAGTCGTATCGCATTTTTGAGTTTACGATTATTTTTAATCAACGTTGAGTCATTTGTATTTACTGTAGTATTATGACCAAAGAGTGCGCGGGTAACATTTCTACACCTAAAAAATCTGTGGCGTTATGCCGCACGTTTCGATACATATCTTCGCTCTCATTCTGCGCAAACCTTGGAAACTATGGGGGAAGATAAATAGATGAGTAGAAGAGGCCATCGACACACTCGCAGACTCACAGATCGTACTTCTCTCCTGCGCCCATGCTGTAGCTTATCAGCCGGCGGACTCCACATAGCAACCTCCCCTCTCTCCATCTCTCCTTATCCCAAACCCTCGGAGCGGAGTAGGAGTTCGAGAGGAGTGATGAAGGCTTCGCTGAAGGGCCGATACGAGGTGAACGAGAGCGCCAGCGCCGTGGCCACCTTCGCCATCGATGCCGGCGACGTCCGCCTCAAGGCCTCCATATCCGATGCCACCTTCGTCCTCTCCCTCGAGAAGCCCGGCGCATTCATCCTCGACTGCCACCTTCCCACCAAGGTCCATCTACCAGTCCATTCATTCCATACCTTGATCGATTTATCGACCGCTTAATCCTTTCTCCCTTCCCTTCGTCTTTAGATGTTCGGTTCCAGTTCATGAATTCGATCCGGCTGATGGAGAATACGGTGAATCTGACCTACACCCACGCGCCGAGGGACAACCGGGCGGCCCTCGATGGTTCCGTTGCCCTTGATTTCTCCAACAAGGTCTCCGTCAGCTACTCCTTCGGCACGCCTGGCGCCTGCAAGGTCAAGTACATCTACGCACACGGGGAGCTTCGGCGGACTGTGCTGGAACCCTGTTAGGACGTGTCCAAGAACGCCTGGGACTTCGCCCTCACCAGGAAGTTCGAGGGGGAAGACTCCCTCGAGTCCACCTACCACACCACCAACAAGAATCTCGGCATCGAATGGAGCAAGGACTCCATTGTCAACGGCTGCTTCAAGGTAATCCACGATCACCCCTGCCAAAATTCTTCTCCTTTTCGATTTGGAGAAACATATCAGTGGAATGTGTGTAGATAACTAGTTAAGAGTTAAGGCGTATTCAAGAGTAGAATGGGATATGCAGTTGGATCACAAATGAAGATGATCTCTTCTCATATGTACTTTTCTAGAAATAGCCTATTGATTCTGCCTTTTTTTTTTACCAGTCAGTTTCTCACTTGTGATTATAAACAGTGTTTTAAGTAGATTATAAGCTGCCTCGAGCATACATCAACTCACCGAACATGATTTACATGGACAAAATAAGCTAAAGCCAGCATCCACACAATTCGAGAAATTTTTTCTTGTTCATCAAGAAAAAGGCAAGTAAAAATGAGCATCTAGACTATTAATTCTTAGCATAACAATGTTAGATCGTGTATACCTATCTAAATTCACCTTGTTTTGATGGTTCTAGATTGTTAATAAAATTTGTATGTTGTTAAAATTGCTTAACTTCACACCTGCTTGGCACTTTTTTTTCTTCATTTTTAGATCTCATAAATATTACACATCATGTTTAATTGAGCTGGTATTCAATTTGGTCCTATCATTTTCGTTTTTTGGTCGGTATGGTTGAGGCCTCAATCCTTTGGGTAAGGTAATAGCTCAATTATTGAATACATGAATCTACCTATAGGAATTGAACTGCTATCCTATTGGAGGAGCAATTCTCCAAATTATGATGGACCCATAATCCCTCTATCATGTTTCCTTTTGTGATGCTTCCTTTCTTGGCCTGAAAAGCATATAGTTGTACTGATTTATCCTCTTTTCAATTCATTGATTAGATTGAGATTGGTAACTTCTATACTTTTCTGCCTAATACTCAAATGGCAAGCTAACAGTGAGTACAGATCTGCTCAATGGATGCTTTTGTTTACATTTGTAATCAAGGAAGCCTTTTACATTGATTTTGCTACACCCTGTAAATTGGGATCTCTGCTTTCTGAGGCTCCTTGTGAATTGTCTATGTTATTTATAAGTTGGTTCCATAATTTAAGCAGCATGGGTCTCTTTGGACAACATTAGATAATAATAATAATACTGATGAAATCTTGGTCTAATTTGTTATTTGTGTTAGATGGTTCAGATTTCTTTATTGATATGTTCACAAACAATTTTAGCTTTTCTGAGTACAACTTCCAGCTAGAACATTGATCCTACAGGTAAATTGTTTCTTATTCTAGTGTTTTAAATTTAACTCAAAGAAATATATTGTGAAATGGTAGGTGTAAACTGTCTACAGAACAACTTATTGAAAATTTGTCACATAATTGCTTTTACATGGAATACTTCCTGAATTGGTACACTTTTAAAGGATTGATCACCTATAGCATCAAACTTTCAAGTTATATTAATGTACAAAGTTCAGACCATCATTTCTATTGCTAGCATAATCATTCACGAAATGACAAACTCAAAGTGCACTTGATGAACTATGATTTGGTTCTTAAGCTATCATGTTCTTAACATATGTTACATCATAGTGTTCTTGTGACTTTCTATGGTCTTCGACTCCAACAGTGCAACTTCTTTTGTTTGTTTGTCCATCTGTAATGCTTTTTATTATTTTAATATCTTTTCTGAACCACTGGTTGCAGAAAGGGTCAAGGCTGTTTTCCATGGATTTATTTGTCATAGTTGATCGAATGCTGAAAAAGAAATGCAAAATTAGTAGATCATTTTCGGACTGATATTGAGTTACCAGCTACAAAGGCTGCAAGTCAGACCGTGGGAGAAAGCTTGAGTTAAATTCAAGTAACTAACATAGAACAAACATGTCGATAGACTTCCCTAGGATATGAGTATTAAAATGGCTCAAAAACAACTCATGGAGACATGAAATTTCTTGGATTTTATGAAGAAAATTATGGTGACATTTAGAATGGCTTGAGGCTAAATGGGTTGACCTTTCACCTGATGATGGATATTTGGTGTCTGAATTAAGTTAAGATTCAATTGGGTCTTTGATTATTAAGGTTTATTCTAGATGGGCTTAGATTCTTTTTATTCGATTGTTGGTTTTTCAGGTTTGATCTGCTTAGAGGTGTCCTAGTTATTAGGTAATAACTCTGATTCCATTATCTATATCTGAGATCTGAACCCCACAGAGTGCATATCCTTGTCAGCCAAATGTCTCTTCACAAGTAGTTGGAGAAAATGTAGCTGACCATTAGAAGAAGGGTCCTAAATTACTCAAGAAACCAGAAGGAAGATTTAGAAGAAGAAACACCAAAAATAAAATAGGGAAGTGGTCTACTGTGGTCTAATTTCTTGGGATGTTTTAAGCTGTATATAATGGTAGAAAATATTTTGATGAATTTATCAAGTTTGCTGATCAAGTAAAAGTCGATTGGTCACATGGAAGCAACTAAAGTTTTTCTATCAAGTCCGAGTCTACTTTTCTTTTTCATCTAATTGGCTTCAATTTGGATCAGGTACAAAAGCATGACAGACATCTGCACTGACAATTGTTCAATCTACAGCCAACCAGATTGGTGCTTAAAGTGCCATGAGACCATTATGTTATATGGTTAGTAGAATGGATTTTGATGAATTTGTCAGCTTTGGTGATCAAGTAAAAGTCAGGTTGGTCACATTGGAAGCAATTAAAGTTTTTATCAACTCTTAGTCTACTTCTCTTATTCATCTAATTGGCATCAATTTGGGTCAGATGCAAAATCTGCATGATACAGGTCTGCACTGACAATTGCTCAATCTACAGCCGAGCGAGAGTGCCTTGACCTCTCAGCGAACGGGCTACACCACCAGGTGGCCCTTAGACATGCACTGGTGATCACATCGTCATGAAGGCGACAGATTGGCATTTAAACTGCCATGAGATCATTATATTATATGGTTAACTTCTTTAATTGTAACGATATCAAGTATCTTGATAATTTGCTGCCCTTGTAGTTTCATGTACCTCTTCGAATCCTACCATGCGTTTATCTTTATAGTGTATTGTTCAATTTAACTAGTCTCTTCAGCTCAATTTTTCATGTATCTTATCTTACAAACTAGAAGCTCCTTGTTCATCAAATAATCATCACCTCTGAATTTTCATGGTTTCTTTTTTTCTGCTTCTTAAAAGGTTAGTGTAAAATTAACAATATGTTAGTCATTTAATCCACTTATATCTCTGTTAGTGTCGTACCGCCATTCTCTTTATTGTATAACAGATATCTTGTTCTTTTAATTTGCATGTGAAATGCCATTTTACTGGTCTCATGATTGATTTTGCTGTGCAGATATCTGCAACTGTCAATTTAGCAGAGCTACAAAAAGTTCCAAAGTTGATTGCTGACAGTACGTGGAATTACGAGATGTAATATGATTCTTTTACTTGGATGAAATATTGGGTATATTGATCAAACAATTATTTTCGTTCCATCTTGATAGCTTTTTCTAATTTCCTCTTGAATTATTAATTATTCACTGATTATGTCTTAAATACATGAAGGTATTGTCGTAAATACATGTGCATCAATCGAGGGGAAGAACGACTCGGCGGCAGGTACGCGTATGGTCCATCAGTTCACGCTCATTCCCACTCCATCTCCATTTTCTTTCCCTCTGTTTCCAAATCGAGCAGTGTCGTAAGTACACGTAATAAAACACGCGCTTTCCTTACGCCTACAAGAATAGAGACAAACGTTTCCCAGCCGTTTCTCTTGCTTCATCGGCCCCGCCCCGCCCCCGCGGGAGTTGCGGCCAATGAGAAGGGCCTCTTTCCTGTTTGGTGCCTCGGCGGTGACCGATTGAACGGAACCCTCACGCTGCTTGTTTTTGACGTGCCCCTAAGGGGTGATGTCAGTCCTGTGGAACCTGACCGGCGTTTGGGTCCCACGCGTCGTCTCGAGGGCGCTTACTTCCATTTAAGCAGCAATTTCCAGTTCTAACGCCGCACTCGTTGACACGTCATCGAGTATGATATTCCCGTAACGATTGGGTGTAAAGTTTATTTGGCTCTTTGTGGATGCCTTCTATCCCCGCGTCGGACACTCTCTTAAATGAAACCCTAGCTCAGATCTCTCTCTCACGTCGTTGCCAAGTCAAGCTCCTACTCGCCACCGTCTCGCCCCTCCTCCCGCTCTGCATCGCTGCTCGTGTGGTGTCCACGTGTCGCGATTAAAGCTTACCCTCAATGCCCATGGGCTCGCCCAAGGAAAAGAGGACGACGGGCGCCAGCTCCGCCTCCACCTCCTCCAAGGCCCCACGAGAGGCGGCGCCGCCGGCAACTGCACTGGTCCCCCCCGAATGGTCCGCCTCCTTTCAGGCCTTCTACGACCGGGGAGCCGCCGCTGCCGCCGTGATGCCCCAGGCTTTCTATTCCCCGTCACCCATCGGAACCGCGCAGCCTGTCGTTTGGGGAGCTCAGGTTCGTTGCTTAATCTTTCTCGGTGCGTGGGTTGGTGGGGTTGCACAGGAAAAAGTTTATATGCAGATTAAATATCAATTATTTACCTATTTCTTCGTGGTTGTTTTGGGGTAATTATATATCCAGCAAGTGATGCCGCCCTACGGCAGTCCGATTGCTTACGCTTCGTTCTATCCGCAAGGGGGTTTTTATGCTCAGACTCCGATAAATGCGGTAAACCTATCTCGAGTGTCTTTCCTTAACCCTTTTTTGTCCTTACCCTTGTTGTCAAATTAAAATTGGGTTCGTGACGGAGGATATTTTTTCGTGCTGATGACTTCTTAGGGCGTGGCTTTTCGAACCCAGGAAACTGAAGGGAGGCCGACAGAGGCGAAGGACAATCAGCCGACGAGCAAGAGGACTTCCAAAATTTTAGACGGATCACCAGGAAAATCAGGGAATGATGGTAAAGGGGCCTCTGGTGCTGGTGAGAATGCCTCGCAGAGGTCAGCTTTGCTAGCTGAACTCGTGCTAGTTGTATAGTTTGTTGAATTTTTTGTTAACTATCTGATCTTGTGGGCAGTGATGACAGTGAAACAGACGGGTCATCAGATACTAAAGAAGACTATGACCAACCAAAGGTAAGCAAATCTCTCAGTTTTATTGTGGTTGTTATCTTGTTGATTGTTGACCGGTCACCTCATTGGTGGTGACACTAAGAAACATATAGGTTCTTTCCAAATTTGCACCACTTGATAGACAAATTCTTCAGGCAATGTTACATGCTGACATATGTGGCTGATTTTTCTTTTTGTTTATGTGTCAGTATGTTTCTCTTGTGGTTGAGTACAGCTCTAGCTTGGTTTCTTATCAATAATCTTTCTAGTTGGGTTCTTTGTTTGTTGTAAGTGTGTGGAGTACTTCACTCATTTTTCTTAACACTAAGCTTTCTCGAATATTTAGGAACATTCCCCAAACAGAAAAAGAAGTTATGGAAATACAACTGAAGGTAAGTTCTGTGGTAGATGACTATTGTCTTCATCAATTGGAAACTCTGCGATGATTCTCATTCCTACAGGTTTTGCTCAGGTGAAGGTTCTCATTCCTTTGACACTGCTGGTAATAGCGGTACTGCTGGAAGAGTGCGGACTGCCAAAAAGCTTCCAGTCTCAGCCCCAGGACGAGCAGCATTGCCTGGTCCTCCAACTAATTTGAATATCGGGATGGACTTTTGGGGTGCTTCCCCTGCTGGATCTGTACCTACAAAGGTGGGGTCTAGTGCCTTGAATTCTGGACCAGTAATGATAGGCTGGAGCAGGTCATGCATGAACAGCAGTGGATCTAGCAAATGACTAGTCTATTACATCATGGACAATGTCTCATGCTTGATTTAACTGCATATCTGAAGTATCTAGCATCCAGCAAAAATTGTCACCTAAATGATTATCCTCTCTTTCCTTTCCTTTTGGTTTTTTTTTTTTTTTCAATTTTCACTGATCAGTAGTATATTGCAGGACGAACGTGACCTGAGGCGGGAGAGAAGAAAACAGTCTAATCGGGAGTCTGCCAGGAGGTCAAGGTTAAGGAAGCAGGTATGCTTTAGGCAACTTAAACATCATTTTATGTACTGAAAAAAGAAAATGAATCACTTCTTTGTTTTTTTAATCTTAATTTTTATTTCCTAGTTTCCTGCTAAGGTGAACAAGAGGGTTTGACTGGCTTGCTTATGTGGAATGTACAACATACATTTTCACTTAGTGACATATCAGGGCTTGCTTCAGTGGAAAATATACGACAAATGTTTTTTACTTAGTGACTTGTCAGGAGAGCACATCTTGATGGCCTTGATGTGCTTCAGGTAGCCAAGATTATAATTTGTTGACAACGAAACTGATATGCTTGTATGTTTTATTAATTTTTAACAGAATAATGGAGGGTTTCATCTCCCTCCAAGATAATTACTTGGGCTAAGTGCTTGGGTCATAAAGGGTAGAGAAATTATAACTATGGTCATTCTGTTAGATTAGGTTAGGGTTTTATTTTTTTGGCTCATGATTTTTATTCTTTTCACCCCTTCTTTCTACCATTTTCTGGCTGCTTGTTTAGAGAAAGAAAATAATACTGCTAAAACTCTTTGTAGGGAGATTCAGAAAATGCTTCCAATTGTTTTGATTGTATAGCAGATAAAGCATCATATCATCTATTTTTCTTATCCTTTTTATGTTCTTGATATTCAGACATTATTTCCATTACGTGGTATACATTATGGTTGGTTATTGTTCCAGTCAACATGGTCATATTGTTATTTTCTTATTGTAGACCTGGTTCTTTGCAAAATATTTAACAATTGGCATGTGTAGATAAGTTTGTATTTTTTATAACATTGTCTTTATTCTTCTGACTCAATTTCATAATGTTATTTTGTCTCTGATTCTTTAAATTTTTTTTTATTTATAAAGCCTACTTTGTACCTATATTTTTTTAATCTTGGTTCAAAGTTGCATAAACCTTTTTGGTTATGTGATATGTTGCTCTCTGATGTTTTCTCTGTCAATGGTTTTTCAGTAGAAGTCCATGTTCATGTTTGTTCTAGTGAAGTTTGATGCAAGTCGTCATATACCTAATGCAATCCTCCTCTCAGCTAGTGCTCCGTTCTCTAAAATTGCGATATGTTAAGAATTACCATTATATATGTTACAGCATTTATGCCCCAAAAACAAAAAGGTCCATTTCTTTCACTGATCATAACTTTTAGATTGGTCGATGTCCAAGTATAACATACATGTCAATGCATTTATACTTACCTGCAACTGTTTGTTTGAGTGGTTCTAAGAGTTTTAGTAGTTCCACTCTTATGGTTGTCAATGCTTACCACTTAATTGTTCAACTGTTAGGATAATATATGGGATAAAGCTGTATTAGTTCAATAAGATGCATCTGTTTCTATTCAACAATTCTAAAAACTACTCCCGTTTACAATGTAGTGAAATTTGGCTTAGTAACTAAGCCCATTAGTTTTCAGTTCTGGACTTTTGATTCTTTATTTTTCCTAATATCTTTGGTTTTAGATGTTGGATAGAGCCCATTATGCGTTTTACTCGGTTGTTGAGTATCATCTCTGTTATAACTGTCAATAACGATTCAAAGGGGACTTTTACACAGGTAATGCTCTTCTTTAGACTATTGTTGAGGTATATTAACATGATGTTGATATAATAGCTTGATATATGGACTCTCTGTGCAGCTTCACTTTGAGATTTTTTCTTTTTTTCATGATTCAGTAGTTGTTCTTTAGTTTCTTTGGTTGCTGTATGGTCATATTTAGGTGGTTTGTACTGAAAACAGTGTTTTGTTCTTTTTCTTTAACCTTGGAGTGAGATGGGTGCATGATGTTGTAATCATCTGAATACTAATCTCTCTTTTTTTATCATCCTCCTTTGTCAGCAAGAATGTGAAGAGTTGGCAAGGAGAGTGACTGATTTGAACAATGAGAACAGCGCACTCAGAGTAGAACTTGAAAACCTCCAGAAATTGTGTGGGGAACTGGAAGCTGAAAATAAATCAATCACGGTTAGTGGTTTTATTATTGGTAGTGTATATTTGAATAAGACTGTCATTTTACCTGTTGACCTGGAATAGACCCAAATATCATCCAGACAGGTCATATACCTGTCAGGTATAATCTAAATTGTTTATAATTGTTAATCCGGGACACGTTTGCTACATAATACATATATCCTGTATCAGTCCTATGGACCAATCATGGCCTCCAAAAAGAGTTGGGCACCTTTTTGATAGTATATTTTTTAAGTATATCAGATTATAGTCTCCTACATATCATTTAAAATTCAATTCTTATGTTCTTGATCAGGCATTTTACAACTAAAAAAAATTATATAATGTGCAATGTGGATGTAATAATCATTTGTTGTTATGTGCCAACAATTAACATGTGGGGGTGGGACTGACACTATCTCATACACAATCTTAGTAACAGTCTTTGTGACCAGAATATGGCACGTGCATAAGTGATTCTTTCCATATACAACATAATGTGCAATCTTTTTTCTTTCTACGTGCATGTGTGTTGGTTCATCTATTCTTTAATTGTTAAGACTTTTGGAGGCTCTAATCTAACTAGCATTCCTTCAGTCCCATGGTAATATTATTTTGGGTATGCATAAATTTTTGGTTATTATACAAGTATCAAATAAAGCCTGTTGCTCATGAAGAATTAGGTCTCATTCGGTTGTTCTGTATTTAACTCAACCCCATATATACCCTTTCTCTACAATCAGCTTTTGTTATTGTAAAGTTGATTTTACTAGTAATTCTTATTTTAATTATTTTTCGACCAATATGACTGCAGCTCTGTGCTTCCTTTTTAAGCTTCAATAAGCAACGTGTATTATCATGGTCATGGAGAAATTTTCAGTATGCAAGCCTTATGGTTGCATGGTATTGAGCAATTATGGCTTGTTGGTGCATTAATTAAATCTATTTGTAATCTATGATTATTTTCGTGTTGCCGTATATGTTGGCCCAAAAATCCCTTTCATGGTTTTCTTTTTTTCCTTATTTTTAAAATGATATGGTGCTTGTGTTAGAAATACATTTAATCTTTTTAACTTCTCTCTATGTTGTGTTTATTGCTTTTAATACAGCTTTGAAATTCTTTACTGGAACAGGGAGAATTGAAACAAAGATACGGGCCTGAATTCTTATCTGAATTGAGCAGCAGCATTGACGCATCAAAGCTGCAATCAGATGTTGCCAGCAGTTGACCCTTTTTCATCAAAGGCAAACTAATTCTAACTTGTTATATGAGGCTTCCAAGGTAGCCTTTGCCTTGTTTCACGACCACTCCACTGGCCTTGGGCTCTCGACACTTTTAGTTGATGGAGAGGGTCCGCATAGCTGGATGTATACTTAAAGATCAAATTAAGTAGTTTTATGCTGTCTTTTTCTTTCTCGATGAACCAGTTTCAGATTGGCCTTTGGAGTGAGCTACATTAGATATTTAATAACTGGTGTTGCTGGTGTGAAAGATTACGGAGGATAGAAACAGCTCAATTGATGCTCTAACTGTCTTAATGTAGTCAAAAGTCTGATATTGATTTTTCTTATAGTGTAAATTGACTTGAATTATAGCCACAGTGTGTCAATATTATTACGCAAAAGATTGATGGTTGTGCCTGATTTATCTTGACGCCCATAGACTCTTGTTGCTTTGCAATTTCAGATCGATATCACTGAGTTTTGGATGTATCATAGTCTCGATCTTTTCCGTGCTGCTTCAGTCACTACTCTACTGTGCTAAACTCTTCTGCAAATGTGAATATGATCCTCGGTTTCTGGGTTCTCCTTTAGCATTTGGGTGATATGTAGAGCAAACAAAAAGCCCACAGTGTTTCTTATGTTTTGATTGTGACAGTTATCGAGATGACTATATCAATTTAACTGCAAAAGGAGAACCCACTCATGAAGAATGCACGGGATAACGATCTAAGCAGAGGTGACAAGTAAAATAACCACTAGTGTGTTCCAAGTGTCGCGCAGACCAAGTGATGATCACGGACAGGGTAGAATTCCACCTGAGAGATGTGATGCAGACCACACAGGTACGTCGTAATTCTCAGTCGCAAACTGGTCAAAGTGTGTAACGTGACAAATCAATAGGAACGTAGTAATTCTCAGTCGAAATCCGCAAACTGGCCAAAGTGTGTAACGTGATAAATCAATACTACCACTGACGGTGATGGCAAGCGATTAAACCTTCTACTCGGTGCTTCCACGCCAAGTCGTGTCCATGCTTCCTACAGATGGCAGCGAGGTGGCCCTCTCGAGTATGTCACACAGGAAACGTGTGACAAGTACGTCTCCCGAGTCGGTGTACACGTATTCGCACTGCACTCGTTGTTTATTATTTCCGACGTAACACTGCAAGCACACGAAGCGCACATCACATCGAACCCCTACCCAGGTGGTCCAGAACTATTGGGTCTGCAGCAAACCGACGAGAGGAGGAAGAAGAAGAGATAAGCGATCCCTACTTCGTTGTCGCGAGCCATGTGGCTTTCTGTCACGGTGGGGGCGGTGGAGCGTCGTGCGCCGTGGGGCTGCTTCCGGAGACGAGAGGTAGGTGTGCGCGTCCGAGTGCCCCGTTTCGACAGCCATGGCGTCACATCCCACCGCCCTTGCCCGGCGAACGCAGCCCCCCTACCCCCCTTGCGTGCACGACCTGCCCTGGTCCACACGCGCGCACGCACGTACAGAATGGGAGAGGAAAGACACAGTTATTGCAGTCAATTAAGGACAGGGATCCAATAAATGAATCGTCGGCCCACTGCAGCTAATTAAGGATGAGTACTGATTCCACCGACAAAGCAGTGATCGTAAAAGTAATTATAGCAGACGAACGTCGATGTGTCCAATGAACAAGTCAATGTCATTGAGCTCCTCAGGTAAGTCTTCCATGGTATGCATCATTAATAGGTAGGTCATGTAACTCGACATATATATATATATATATATATATGCTTCAGTACCATCGCTGCAGGAAGCATGCAGTTGGTTGATTCGACGCCATAAATCAACGGCTCCACTGGTCGTCTCCCAACAAAGAGGCTACGGGAATCTAATGGTTGCTCAGCCACGACTTATCCACCCGCTGTTCCTATACTTCCTACTGATCTCTTCCCTCTGCAGGATCCTGACTTGGACATGTTGAATGATCATAGGCACCGCGCTTCCGTTGCTGCTCCTGCTGCTGCTGCTGCTGAGCATGAAGAAGGCCCCAGCGACAGCGCGGAATTCCGCGACATCCACGCGTTAACACCCCCTTCCCACCCCAGCCGCGGCCGCCGGAGAGAGCTCTGGGAGGGCGGCAGCCACCGATCATCCTCCCTCTCCATAGGGAGCGACGCCGCCAGCGAGGGCTTCACGACCATGAGCAGGGAGTTCAACGCCATGGTCGTTGCCGGTTCCACCATGCCGAACGACGGTGGTAACGGCGGCAACGTCGACGACGGGCCTCAGAACCAGCTCGCTAGGATCGGGGAAGACGAGCTGGAGGAGACTAACCCGCTGGCTATCGTCCCCGACAACAACCCCTTCCCGTCACCCGGTCGCCCTCCGCCTGAGATCGACTCTGCCGCCTCCAGTTCGGCCGACGAGGTCCGGGTGCATCTGGTGAAGAAGGAAGAGGTGGAGTCGAAGATATCGGCGTGGCAGACCGCGGAGGTCGCCAAGATCAACAACCGCTTCAAGCGCGAGGAGGCGATCATCAACGGGTGGGAGAGCGAGCAGGTCGAGAAAGCCACGGCTCGGTTGAAGAAGATCGAGGTATGCCATCAATCACCAACCCTGATCACGCTCTGCTGCTGAATCGATCGAGATCACGCAGCTCTCAGCCGACCCCATGCTTCCTTTTTCTTGCATGAACAGAGGAAACTGGATGAGCAGCGGGCGAGGGCAATGGAGAAGATGCAGAACGATGTGGCAAAAGCGCACCAGAAGGCGGCGGAGAAGCGGGCGTCGGCGGAGGCCAAGAGGGGAACCAAGGTCGCCAAGGCATTTGAACTGGGCAACTTTTTGAGAGCTGTGGGAAGAGCTCCATCCAAACGCTCCTTCTTCTAGTTCTGATCACATCGAAGCACTGTTTCTCCCTTATCCTCCTCATGTTTGGCATTGGATTGTAAGCTTCGAAGACTTCCAGATGGAGACTGTTCCAGTTCTGTACATGAACTTGTTGCCATCAGATAGATAAACAGAGTGAGAATTGAAGTCTAGAGGCTGATTTGTGCGTTGTAACATAAAGTCATATACTCATGCAGCTTAAATGAGATTGTTGTTGGTCAAGTTTCTTCATCAGATATCTGAATTCCTTGGCAGTGAAGCTCAGGTGTATGCACGAACAAGGTGTGGTGGATTCTGCTGTTTCTTTCCTGTTGTTTGCCCAAATCCAAAGAGGCTGTCGACAGGGAAGAAGGGGGTGAGGACAGAGGACAAGATGCTGCTCTCGCCTCCTATTGACTGCAGTCCCTGCATCAGAGGGTGTTGCAGAGAGAACGATGAACTGGCTGTGGCAAGGAAACGAGGGTGAAGGGAAAGCCATGGACATTAATTGAAGGCAGAGCTCCACCTCCACAAATGAACATTCATGTGGGGAAGGAGATCATCAGCAAGCAGAATCTTGCGGGCATCACTAGAATTGTCTTTAATACGATTATTTGGACCAATTTAAGAAGGTAATATTGAAACATGTAACAAATTTAGCTTAGATCAAGATTGGAAATTAGATCTTATAAGCGTGTGGGAGGAGTTCACAGCACCCAATTCCCACATTTCAGATGGGTGATTCAGCTGTACGTCAGGATCATGTGCTGCAGCACATGGCTGAGATGAGCAACGATGATAGCAGCGATTGTTACATTAAATTTGTAGGTAAAGAACCAAATTACCAGTATTTGGTGTGCATGCATCCATGACGATGAACGCAATACGAACTTGTCAGGTACTTTATGGGGATTAGATTACCCATTCGATATCTGTTCCACGAAATGATGCGCAGGACACGTGGCTTCAATCGTTACACGTTTATGGGGACTCTTTGGTCTCGTGAGATTGTTCGGGAGATCGGGCATATACTTAATTTGCATCAAGATTGGGAAGTTCTGGTCTGGAAGTGGGTTGGACGGCCGAGATGGGTCGAGACCTCGCGTGCGAACAGGCGACGGGATGGGTCGAGGAGGGCATATGCTTGGGAGGTGCGTGGGGATTATGCTGCGAACACGGTCCGCAGGAATCATGCGATGGAAAAGGCGTCATAAAGGATCATGCCCCACCAAAACGACGTGTCGAGTTGCCTGCCGTCCGACAACCGAAGCAGTCGGAGCAGGCCCAGCGCGTTGGTTGTCCGATCGACGACAGGGTCCGGCTTTCTTCACGTCATAAAGTCCGTTAGGCTCGAGCGGGCCCGGTCGATCTCTGATGGAAAGAACTGTTCGCTGTTTGAACATGAGCAGGATGCCTGGACGAGGCCTCTCGAGTGGGCCCCAGCGGAAACGTGAGGTCGTGAAAGCTGGACGCTCTTTGACGCCTCACAGCCGAGCCGGACGGATCGCCAACACAGCACGGGAATATGCGCCGCCACCCTCCCTTCCGGTTCCGCTCTCGTCGTCGCGTTTGTTTATTTGAGGCCATTCACATCGAAGTAAATGGTATCGCTTCCTTCTCGCTGCTTTAGTTTCTCGCAGGCGAAGGCACAAAACAACCCAACAATGGGCGAGAGCAACGGTGCGCATCCCACGCCCTAATCCCACCCCTCTCCCCCTTCTTTTTCTTGAATCCTTGACGTCGTCGATCCTCTCTTCTGACGCATCGCTTTACTTTGTTCTTGATTGGATTTGCAGACGGTTCGATCCTCGCGGAGTTCCTCGCTGTGGCGGTGGACGCCGCAAAGAGCGCCGGGGAGGTAATCGATCCCAAGAACCCTCGATCGGCCCGTGGTTTTTCGTATCATTGTCTCCTGTTCGTGTCGTAGATATTTAATCTTTCTCTCTTCGGGAATTCTTGATCAGGTCATTCGCAAGGGGTTCTACCAGACGAAGCATGTGGAGCACAAAGGCCAGGTGCTTTCTCTTTTTCATCTTATTCCTCTCCAAGGGCACAACGAACAAACACAATAAAGAATTGCTTGGATGTGCAATTATCGTGGATGCTGCAATCGAACTTACAAGAATGTGTGGGAAAATTGTTTCCCACCTATTTACGGGTCATTTGCCCATTGTCCATCAACAAAGTCTCGTCATGCAAGGAAATCCAAGACCGCAACTAGGATACGAGATCCATTTAGCTTCTTCAAGTCCACAACCTACAAAAGGGGTCTAGTCGCAGAAGATAGGGATTGAATCCTGGACCTTCTCATGGGGGAGAGATGCTCCACCATTCACCATCCAATGGCGATAAAATTTGTGTATCAGTTTTTAGCATTTCGGTCTATTCTGATGTGGGAGCTAGGTAACAGAAACCCACGGAGAGAAAAAACCAAGAACATGTTACGCAAATTAAAATGCAGGTGGACAATATGACACCTAACCAAAGCGTTCATGCAAAATGTTATTTCATCTTTGTGCATGTCCCTAGTGTTTGGGACCAATTGCATTGCCATCTTGCATATAAATTTACATGGATACATATAGTGATGTAGAAACATGCATACGCATATGGAGATGCATACTTTCATTTCTAAGGCAAGTCAACCTCTTTTGTCTCCCAAGTATAACCCCTTGACCCAAGCCCCATTACATCCTTGAAGCACTATGTAACACGTTGAAAAATCCAAGATTCAGAGATTACATCACAGAAAAACTTCTGCCTAAATCGTTTGCTTATTTTGAAGGAGAATTCTGTTTGAGTGTCAAGAATCTTATGGTAACTACTGATGTCTGATTCTTGAATAATATGTGGAACTGGGTCTGTCAATCGTCTGCCAGGATTGAAACATTTAACTGCACAAATCTTGCATGTGCTTGTAAGAGTCTGAAATGATGATGAAACCATTGGTTCAATGCAGGTGGATTTGGTTACTGAAACTGATAAGGCGTGTGAAGAGCTCATCTTCAATCACCTTAAAAAGCACTACCCAGATCACAAGGTATATCTCATGTGTGTTTGCATTATTAAAAGCACTCTGTTTCCTTTCCTTTTGGGGCCAAGTGGAACATCATGGCACATGATTATTTCCTGTTGTCCAGTTCATAGGTGAAGAAACATCTGCTGCCTTTGGTACCGCTGAGCTAACTGATGAGCCTACCTGGATTGTTGATCCACTTGATGGAACCACTAATTTTGTCCATGGGTAATATTTGAAGCAGCATAGCTATTGATTGTCTCTCATTATCGCTTGTTTTCTTTCTTTTGACAGTAATTACCTGCAGGTTCCCCTTTGTCTGTGTATCCATTGGTCTTGCTATTGGAAAGGTTCCTACTGTTGGTGTTGTTTACAATCCAATAATTGGTGAGGTATGTCATTTTGCACTAAAACTTGAATAAAAGAGAAGAAGGTAGAAATTATTTTGTTTTGCTTATTAAGTTAGTGACACCCTGCTTGTGATATTTGTTGTTGTTATTTTACATCAATATAATGGATAGACGTATGATGTTTGTCCGACAACATTGTTATAGTTAGGGTTCAAGATCTTCAGATGAGATGCACATTTTCCCTTTTTAGATGTGAATGAAACAAAAAGCGGGCCTTTTCTTTTATTTTTTAAATCGTGTAGCTAGCATATAACCTTACATAACTACTATTAGGGAAGCAATATAGACGAATCACATAGTTGCTAAGACTTGCGACTGAAAATTTATTGAGTCTTGTTACCTGATATGTCTTTGCAAAGTGTTGAATGCATTATTAACACTATATCATGTCTTGCCACTAGCATGTCAGACTTTAAAAATTCTGACGTCTATTTTTATTAGGCTTGTACAACTAATTTCATAATCCCCAAATGCCTTGATCATATCTATCAGACACTGGACACGAAGAATAGTTGTAAACTTTGCATCTACTACGCCTCTAACAGGAGAACATGCAAAATAACTTGTATCTGTAATTATATGTAGCTGTTTACTGGAGTTCGTGGACAAGGTGCTTTCCTCAATGGAAATCCTATAAAAGGTATGTCTCGATTTTTGGTTTGGAACCTTCAAAAGCTGGCTTGATCTATTGCTATCATAGCCTATGTTTTTCCAGATTTGAGGAATACTAAACCTTAAACGAAATATACCATATTTGATATCGAGTTGTGAAGCTAAAGAATCTGATTTTTGCAGCTTCATCTCAAAGTGAACTTTTGAAGGCTCTCCTTGTGACGGAGGTATGTAATGCTTGTATGATCTTACTTGTATTGTATCCTTCAGCAATGAAATATATGTTTGTAGCTACTCTGAAAATGCATACCTTTTGTTGTTTATGTACACATTTTCTGGCAAACCTTGTTTCCACCAATGGTTTATGCCAGTTTCTGATGTGAACTAGGATAAATAATCATCTTTCTCAGGGCCGAGAACAGAGCAACACGCTAAGAAGTAGCTAAGAAGACAGAAGGGAAATTGTTTTGGCTGAGTGTAAAATGTCTATTAACTATTTAATTATTAGTGTTACTAGGCAATATTTGGATCAACGTGCATCCTTAAACTTCTCCAACTCCTCAACATTGTTTTCTTTTTTGTGACTAGAAAGCAAATCAAACGATCCTTACATATTGATTACTGGGCAAGTAATGCTCAGATCTCAAGTTAGAACTATTATCAATGTAGGTTTACTGCACGGGAAACTGTCTGAACTATGTAGTAGGTGCTTCAATTGTTTTTTCCTTTTTCTGTTCAGAGATCATCAAGCAAATTATTTACGACAAATTATCCACTACAATCAAACTAGTGTTGGCATGGAAGGAAACTAGGAGATGATAAGGTTAAATCAGTAACTTCAAAATTTTTGTCAAGGAATAGTTAGTGAACTGAAATTTATAAAACTCCTTAAGTAGATGGATGAAGGAGAAAATTATCATCTGTACAAGGTGCAAACTACTATTGAAGATAAATTTGGCATTTCGATCACCAAATTGCCTGGAGGTTCATCTTAACACCAATTGCAACTACTTTGTTTATTTGTTAATCATTTAAAATTCTTCAGTTTATGTTTGAAAATTTAATTTCTAGATACGAGAATAATTCAGGTTAGTATTTTAAGACTTACATACTGTTAGAACTGATTATTTTTGAGGTTGAATTGTTGGAGACAAAAGAAATTAGAGTTTTTTTAAGGAACAAGAATAAAAATCTGTTATGTTTAAAGAATGACCAGATGCAATGATTTTGAGTAACGTTTATTTAGGGCAGCCTGGCTGCCGGAACTTGTTATGGTTAAACAAATGCAAGGGCATGCTAGTAACTGCTCGTTCACACAGTTTAATAACTTGATAAATTATTCTGAATACAGCTATTATATCATTGGTACAAATTGATTGCTCATCGACATTATGGCATAATTCTAGTGGTGGTGAATAATTTTAATTAGAATATTAAGTAATGAACAAGTTTTTGAAATTCGATGAGAAAACAAATGATGCCCAGGTGTCTGAGCAGAGCATTATTGATATATGTTTTAGTTCATTGCATGGGAAAATGTGTCCCAAAAGATATATTACAGTTATCTAAAAGGGAGAACTTTTTAGGTTTTGGTGAGAGAAGGATGTACTACTTGATAGGAGTCAGGTGATAGAACAAATAAACCTCCTACATAATGGGCTTCTGGGTCATGCTCAACTGCTTTGCAAATATTCTACATGGTAAGAGGGCTGAAAACCAACATACATATAGAATGTGTTTAGAAAAGTTCATATAGTTTTGCCTGAAATGATCTATTTCATGAAAAAAGTTTGGTCTGCCTGCTACTTTCACTCCTGTGATTGTTATTATCTAAGTCAGTTGCTTTGGTGAAGTAGATGATATCATGCTTTTTGTTCATTGCATTCCATAACATGGCCCAATGAAGTAGATGATATCATGCTCATGCCAGTCAGCTGATGTGCCATAGTATACAATGTTTTGCGGTACCATACTTTCATATTATATCTGCAAATTAAGTGTGAAATGTGTCCTTATATGTTATGCCTATACCATACATTTATATTTTTTGTCCTTTTCCAACTTGATAGGATGATAAAAATCAAACTGATGCCGTGTGTCTACTGAAACAAAAAATGTATTAGATCATCTGATATGTGTGGGTCCAGAGATCTTAAAAGTAACAATCCATTCTTTTCTGTTCTTTTGAGTTTTGATTATATATGATGTGTGTATGTATTTTCTGTCACTTCTCCTATTGTCTCTCTTACAGATAAGATTTTGTTGGACAATTCATGATCACTAGCTATGACATATTAGATTGTAAAAATTTAATGGCATGGGCTTACTTGTGACAATTTAAGTTTACAATGTTGGGTGTTCTTTCACCTAGTAGTTGATAAGTTGTGTATCGTCTACTATAATCATGTAACTATTTTGCTCGTGCAATTTGATGGACAAGACCAACAACTTTGCAGGTTGGTACCAAGCGTGATAAATCAACTGTTGATGCGACAACTAACAGAATCAATAACTTACTTTTCAAGGTAAATGTCATGTATTCTAGATGTATGTCGTGAATAATACAATTCATTCAATTTTTTTGTTACTCAGGTAAGGTCTCTTAGGATGTGTGGTTCTCTTGCATTGAACCTTTGTGGGATTGCGTGTGGGAGGCTTGATCTGTGCTACGAGATTGGATTTGGCGGCCCATGGTATTCACTGCAATAATCAAAGCATTACAAATTGATGTTAAACAAAATTTTGTTTGATCAATTTCTACCCACAGGGATGTGGCAGCCGGAGCTGTAATTGTTCATGAAGCTGGTGGATTAGTGTTCGACCCGTAAGCACTTCAAAAACTCATACAGAACCACCATCGACTTATCTATTGTTCATCAGCTTGGTGTAAGTTAAGCTGAGTTGTTCTTTTTTTATGTCTACGTCAGATCTGGTGGGGATTTCGACCTCATGTCTTGCAGGGTGGCAGCTTCAAACTGCCATCTGAAGGATGCATTCATCCTAGTACTTACGGAAACCGACTAGGATCACTTTTACTTTACTGAAGAGGCTGCAAAATCTCCGTGTCTTGAAGCAAGAGTTTAGAGAAGTCAGGCAATAGGATGCCATTTTTTTCAGACAACTCTGTCGTACCTGCAGAGATAAAATGTTCAATTAATGATTGATCATTACAGCAAATCAGCATATAAATTTGTAGGTTCAACTAATACCATGTAAAAGATCTATGACATTGCCACAATGATCATGGCTTTTGGACGACGTACGTTTGGACTTATGATGACACTATAATTGATGTCTGGTTGTGTATTGAGTCGGCAAGTGATGGGGAAGAGTAGCCTCGACGCAATCGCCAATATTAAATTTTATTTACTTTATTTATATTTTCATAATTCACTTAAAATTTGCATCTAATTTGTGCTTTTGTGCCTCCCCGAAACACACCGAGTCCAAAAGCTGGCATGCTTCTTCAATTAGTATTGACCGCTGGATGAGTGTATTGTTTTTAAATATAAATTGTAAATATAAAATTATAATTATATTTTTGTAAAAAAATTAATATCAAAAATTAAAATCAAATAGTTATAGATCGAGGTTTAGGTGTGTATACTTATCGATGTTATTTCAAAAATCTTTATTTGATCAAAAAGCATATCGTCATTTGATTCGAAAGTCATAACAGTATTGATTTATAGAAGTATATTATTATTTGATTCGAAAGTTATAACGATATTGATTTATAAAAAAATTAGACTCTCATTCTTCTATCTTATATCCCATTACTTTAAGCTAATATGATGTGAAGTATGTGAGCATATAATCTTTAATCTTGTACATATATCTCATCACTTTCTTTATAGTTTTCTAACATGTCTAGGTTTCTCTATCATTTACTCAACATTTAAACTACAAAAGTGATATTTAAACTACATATATAAGAAATATTTTTAAGCCATTCTTAAGGCGCGACTAGTTTTAATTGAATCTTTTACCTCTAGTAACAAGTGTATCTAATGAGTCTATATAAGACACGATCAATATATCATTTTTGAAATAGTCCTAATAATCCTTAAGATCTATCCTTAAATATTTCAATGCTAATAGTATAAGCTACATTATTCATATCAATTGTTTTAAAATTTTTATGAATGTATTGCAAGGAAGAGAGAGAGGGGTGAGACAAATGATAGAGAATATATTAATGGCCAACTACCATCAAATATATATTCACCACGTGAAAACTATCATGGAAGGAAAAGGTCTATGCCATCATTATAGCCATCGCTTACGTGCTATTGGCTTGAACTCCCTTTGTAATCGATGAGCGACTTCCATGACCGCCACATAGCCACTTAGCAACCATATCCTTTAATGTCTCATCGACGTCAATCGTGACTAGCAAACGTCACCACAATAATATTGTTGTAGTCATCGATCAATGGCAGCGCCTAATAAGGCTATTGCCTTATTGTGTTATTGCACGTAATGACCTCATTGTGTGTACATCGCTCACATCCAAGGCATAGCACTTGGGCTACTACACATAAGTAGCCTTTACTACATGTAGCAATGTCATCATCTACATAATCGTTGTCTATAATTAGATTAGTGACTAATGGAGGTCGTCATCCACAATAGCCCTACTTCTTATAACAAGCTATTGATGGTAACCCACCGAACAAATACAAATAGTATAATTCTATCATGATTCCACCCGTGTTACATCCCTCGCAAAACATACAAGGAATATGGGGGAATAGATTTAGAGATCGGATATAATACATCATAGATTAATTCAAAAATGATATTAGTTCAAGATTGAAATAATGATTTAAAAGATTAATAGATTTAATCACATAAATAGATCTAAAATTTCTTTATGATCTAAGTTATTTTGACTTTAAAACATATTGCTCTGATACAAATTATAAGCATAAAAATTATAATCATATTTTAAAAAAACTTTAATACCAATAACTGAAATCAAATAACCATAGATTTAAATTTAGATGACATACATTTAAATACTATTTAGAATTTTTTTATCTAGTCAGTAAGCACACCATCATCCGATCTGAAAGTTATAATGATACCAATCGACAAGGAGAATGAGACTTGTCTTTTCCTCTCTTCTTATCCTTTTACAATACCACTATAAGCTATAGAATAAAGACTAAGAGAAGATGAGTAAAGATCTATAATATCTTTTACATATTGCCACGTCATATATTGAGTCTCTAGGAACTTTTATTTATTTATAGAGAGAGTCTATGATAAATAATTATGAGAGTCCCTTCTATCAAAATTATTTTCTAGCAAATCCTATCAATATTAGATGTTCTTGTTATTGACCAATAATAGCAATTAGAATCCAATCATATCTATAATATATAGTACCTAATAAAACATGATCATATTGTCGTTGCCCCATCAGCACTATCAACCCTTCTTGCTCATCATACACATCACTTCCACCCCCCTTCTCTTACCACAAGACTTTGTTGCCTCTATGTGATAGTCTTCCTTGTCTATTGTTGTTTTCGTCTCTTATCCATCATTACGAGGTTTTGTTCCTCTTTGTTCATGGCTCTTGTCACCTCTGCTTATCCCTTCCTCACCTATCACGGTCTCCCTTTGCTTCGTGTGGTGAAAGCCTTGCGATGGAGGTGAGAAAGGGTACCACACGAAAGCGACAAAAGTTTCGATGAGAATAAGCAACAAAGACGATGTGCACAACACGAAAGAAAAAGAAAAATTATATTGATGTGACGCAACAAATGGGGGGAGAAAAAGGGGAAGGAAAGAAATAGACATTTACAACACTAAAAAAAAAATTATTATTTAAAAAATAAAAATAGAAATACTATTTACAAAAAATAAAATAAGGATGTTAGCCTTTTGTACTCGGATCCTTTGTTATTTATTTTTTGAGAAAAAAAACCCTGATAGAATGATGGAAACACTGTAAAGAAATAAAAACAAAAACCAAGAAGAAACAATAGAAACACTCTTTATTTTTCTGCCCCACCGATGATAAAAAGAACGGAAGCGCAACTCCATCCGACACCAATCCTTGTTTGTTTCGAGGGCAACGCCGTCTTGCTTGATCTTGAACTCCCCACGAAACCCGTTCGCGATGGATCTGGCAGCGCGCAAGACGTTCGTCCTCCTTCGGCCTCCCATGCTGTTCGTTGGCAAAGCCTCGTCCGTGCACGAATCCCGTCGTGCTCGTTTGAGCGTCCCCGCGCGTATCTGTGCCCTAGGAGCACCGTCGCGTGGCTTCCTCTCCCTCTCCGCGCGAGGCCACCTGAATTCATGTCTCCCAGCTTCTTTCGGCGTCCATGCCCTTCCGACATCGGTCATTTCTTCCTGTCCGCCCGATGAGAAGATACGAGATGGATTCCGCCTCGTTCTCGTCGCGATTGCATGCTGGGTGTTCGTGGTAAGGTGTCAAAGGGCTTTTGCGGCCGAAGGCACTGTGGATGCTGCGAAAGGGGTCTTGACATCAGGAAGAGCGAGTCTTAGTAGAGCCTGGCCGAAACTGCTGCAGATTCTTCATGTGCTCAGGGAACAAGGGTTGATTTTGACGGCGCTTCTGGGTTTGTCGGCGTTCTTTTCTATGGCAGAGACGGCCATCACTACATTGTGGCCGTGGAAGGTGCCTACTGCCCTTTACATGCCCACTTGTCGGGTCCAATTCTTGAATTCTTCTTTTGGCATTATTTCTAGTTCTGCTTGGAATAAAAATGCATGAGATAAAGTCTCTTTTGGCTTAATGGCTTTATTCATCAGGTTCGCGAATTAGCTGAAAAGGAACCTGAGAATGGTGTCTTCAGAATGCTTCGTACTGATGTCACTCGTTTTCTCACTACAATTCTTATAGGCACAACGTATAAATTTGTTTGTTAAGTGATTGTTTCCCTTCGTTTCCTGATATGATTTAATTGTTATCGTTCAGCTTCTAAAGTATTCCCTGTGCTGTTGTTATGTGTGATCAGCGTGGTCAATATTGGTGCTACAGCGCTTGTTACTGAAGCAACAACTGCAATTTTTGGGGAAGCTGGTGTTAGTGCAGCAACAGCAGTTATGACGGTAGGCACTGGTCCCTTTAATGATAAAACTGCTTTGCAAAATCACACTATTCTGCATGATTACATCATATACGGTCCAGACTCATGTGACTGGGAAAAGTCTTGATGATGTCATTCTAGATATACACAATTATCTCGGCTGGTTCAATGTATCAGAACATATACCGATTACAACCATATTCTGAGCTTTTGTTGCTACCATTTTCCTTGTTATTCAGGAACTACCTTAGGTCTCCAGCTACACCATTTCTGTAATGTTTTGTGCATCACTATCATTGCTGTATAAGTACAAAATTATTTGCCATTTGTATGCAGATTGAGTGTTAGTTAAAAGATTTCTGATGTATGTTATGTTTCAGAGCATAGCTAATCAAAGATCCAGTTATGTGTACAATAAAATGGTAATTGACCGAACAATTTTCTGTACATATCTAGGACCAATAAAAATAACTAGAAGTACTTAATTTAGAAAGTCATATTTTGCTTTATAAGGGGCCTGTTCTTGTATACTTGGGATTTATTGGTTGGAGCTGTTTTAGAAACGTTTTTGTGATCCTTAACCCCACTACATATCTAAATTATTGCAGGTTGCTATTTTGCTGCTTACAGAAATCACTCCAAAAAGTGTGGCTGTTCATAATGCCACAGAGGTCGCTAGGTTTGTCGTAAGGTGGGTTGTCGACTGATGCTTTAATAATTAGAGTGGAATCATCATATGCTTGAAATGATAATCTAACAAGGCTGCTGATCAGAGTTTAGCTTGTGATGCCAATTAGATCAGGCCAGTTGCATGGCTTTCTTTAGTCTTATATCCTGTTGGAAGAGTTGTTACCTTTTTGTCGATGGGAATTCTGAAGCTGCTGGGCCTGAAAGGGAGAAGGTAGGGTGTACATTGAGTCTCTAAATTCATGCTTAGTCCTTTTACTTCACATCGTGTTTGATCAATTTTCATGCACATTTTCATTTCATCTGTTGATTAAAGAGTTGTTCATGTTTTGGGCCAAAAATTTTCAGCTCATTTTAAAAGTTCACTACTTTAAGCATTTTGGTAAAAGTAGTTTGATTTTTCATATATAGGCAGTTTTGTGCAAGGGTTTCTTTGGTTCTTATCATTGTTGTTTGTCCATGTAGTGAACCATATGTCACTGAAGATGAATTGAAATTGATGTTACGAGGGGCAGAACTGAGCGGGGCAATAGAGGAGGAAGAACAGGTGAGAGAAATTCAGAAAATTTTGATTCGTTGTCTCTCTCTGACTCTGTCCTATATTTTTTTACTCTTTTATAATCAAGTAACATTCATTTTGTTGCCAGGGTTGTTTCATGTGATTGAACAAAAATTGCCTTTTTGTGGCATGGGGATGCTAATACAATTTGGCATATAACAAGGCAAAAATTGGCTAAGGTGTACATCAACATGACACATAGATCTTTCTATCATTTAATGTTCCGACCTATACCTGTGCCAGTAGGTATAGAAACCCATCCATACTATGAGTGTTAGTAGTTTTCAAGGGCAAATGATGCTAACTTATTTTCTTTAAAATGGTTCGAAATACATAAAGATTGTCTGAATTATCTACAAGATCATAGTTTCTGAAAAGTATTTCTTTTGCAATATCCCAGCAACAAAATCCAAGCACCTAGTTAGAAGATACATACAGGAGTTATCCTGTCAGTTTGTCTTCCTGTGAGACTAGGAAAATGATACTTTCGAATCAGAAATGATAATGCTAAATTGCTGTAACACTTTGAAGAAAAATACTTTTATTTTCCTTGTCGCACTGTCAGGCACCTTTAGATTACCAGCCATCTTATTCTTATTCTGTTCATGCTTCTTGTCAATAAGTGCTCACACTTAGATGCACCTACGTCATCAAATTGAGTTGAAAGAACTTTAACACTTGATGTCAGTATGTCACAGTTGATTGACATGCCTGATATGACAATCTGATAATGTTTCAATTGAATTCTACTGGATATTTGTCATGATGATCTTTGAATGTTTCTAATGAATCTAATGTAGCCTTAGTTTTATGGTTTCTACGTGTAATCAGAACAAATGAACAGCCATCAGCTTTGGGACTGATGGCGCAATGATAAAGGGAATATGAAAGTAGATCCATTATTATTATTATTATTATTTGCTTTATGTGGAGTGGATAACTAAATGCTATTGTTTTTGAACAGGACATGATTGAAAATGTTCTAGAGATAAAAGACACACATGTTCGGGAAGTGATGACACCACTTGTAGATGTAGTTGCAATTGATGGTAGTGCAACACTTATTGATTTTCAGAAATTATGGGAGACTCATCAATATTCAAGGTATAGTATATTATATTTAACATGAATCAAATATACAAACTGGTTTCTTATTAGATATTAATAATAACTTTTCAGAGTACCTGTATTTGAGGAGCGCATAGATAATATCGTAGGAGTTGCATATGCCATGGACATGCTTGAATATGTTGAGAGGGTGGGTTCTACTTTACGACAAATCAATATTTTATGATCAATATGCCATTTAATTCTCTCATGGTACTGCTTTTTATTGATCAATCTGTCTCTTCTGCTTTTAAAGGTCGAGAAGCTTAAAGAAATCACTGTGAGAGAAATTGCTCGCATGCCAACATATTTTGTGCCAGGTAATCTAAACTAGTGAAATGGTTTTTGGGAATTGGAGTAATAATTTGTGGTTGTGCATTAGTTAGCCTGCCATTAGATTGTTAGTCAAATCTCTTTATGAGAGTAAGCTTTCTCTGTTCTTCAGTTGCTTCATTATTTAGTGGAACATTTATGTTTTTATCTGGTTTGTAACTCTAGAATCCTCCTGCTTTGATCTTTCTTCTGTTGTTGTTTTAATAAACTGTGTTTGTGTGTTTGGAATTCTGGCACACTAACTGCAGAGCATTCATTCTTTTATTACAATGCAGATTTGATGTCTGTCTGGAACCTGCTGAGGGAGTTCCGCATAAGGCAGGTTCACATGGCTGTAGTCCTGAACGAATATGGTGGAACTGTTGGTGTAGGTTCAGCTGAAGCTCAATAGTAATTGTTTGAGTATTTTATTAGTGTTCACTTAACAGTTATCTTTTAGTGGTTGGCTTTATCCCATTCTCTTATGCATATCCTCACATTTTCTGTGTGCTTTTGCAACCTTATTTTATAGCTTCTGGCAATTTTTCTTCATTTTGATTGTATTTTGGTTCACTATGGCAAAGGCTAATGACCATATCTTCTCTATAATGGGTCATAAGATAATAGAATTGAGAAAAGATATGCAACTTTTTTTGGTCCAACATCTTATCTAGCATATTGGTACTTGATATAGTATGGTACTGATAAAATACCATACTGAGAGAACATTATGGGGTTGATACAATCTTTGTCAATCATTAACTGTATTGACATATCTACTAGTCTGATCCATATTGAATCAGTATCTAAAATTCAATTGCTGCTCCTCAAGTCAAAGGGCCATTTTTATGAACCATTTATGTTCTTTTTATTTAGGGAAATTCGGAATTACATACTTCATTCAGTATACATACAACTCTTAGTTTGGTATTAGAGAACAAAATTAAATTTATAATTTATTTATATTTTATGTAAAAGATTTTGAACAAGGAATCAGAAGTAGAAATAGCTGATCATCAATTTCTAGACAAGATTTGATAATAAAAGGTTAGAAAAACTATTTTATTGCTTGACTCACTTCAATAATGAGAGAAGCTAAAGCTACTTTCACTAACTCTTATCTGGAGTAGGTTTGACCTCTTTTTTGCTTGTTCACAATGTTTTAAAATGCTAATATAGCATAGTTAGTAAGATGTTACTTTTCCTACCAAATTTGATTATGTAGAAAGCACTTACATCATGTAGATATTCAAGGTGTTGCATGATGTACGCATGCTATGCAACTTATGTGGCTGCATATGCTACATTATGGTTCATATGAATATATTTAAACAATGCAATAACTGTGAACTGGGAAAGCAGATATTAGTCATGTTTAAACAAATATCATTTGATTATATGCTATGACTAAATCTAGAATCTATGGGATGTCTCACTTATTTAAATAATTATTCAAGTGACAAGTTGCAAGAAATGGATAGAAGTCCAAGAAATTTATATTATATTGTCATGGATTCTTATTATAATATAGAATTATAGTAGCAACATAAATTAGAGCAAGAAGGCTGAAAAAATGACATTATAACAACATTTATCATGTTTATGCAAACTATACATGTGACCTCATCTACTTCAGAGGCAGTATATTTTGCATGTGCAGTAATACCACATATTGATGCTGCATGCCTTATCAAAGGATATGACGGATCCACATATGTTGTGCGTTAGACTGCTTCTGGCGGTGCTGAGACTGACATGTATTAAGTATTTCTAACAATAGGTTGTTCCTATGAGAATAAGATGCCTCAGATTATAGGCTTCATTCATTATTACATTGCTCTATTTATAACAATCATGTTGACATTTGCTTATAAATTAAATATTTTAGTTGAAAATATATGAAAATACATAAATCAACTAAGCCTTCAACAATTTCCCAATTGGATTTATGTAAAGGCTGTCTCCTTCATTGCTAAAAATATTATCAAAGATAAATCATGTATTTCCTGATAAAAGTTTTGATAATTTACCTTCTAATCCTAAGAATAACACAGAAACCTTTTTATTCAGCTTTTGTTTCTCCAATTACTAAACCCACATCTTTCCCTGAGTTCACTTTTTATGAGAATGCATTTGGAAGCAACATGCATGAGTAGGAATAGCTCTTATAGATAGTTGAACACAATAGAGATATTGGTCGAAGTCCCACCAACTAGGAAGTTCACACCAACCTTAAAATGAAATTCTCATGCCTCAAACCATAAAAATCATAAAGGAAAATTATAAAATATGAGAACAACTAAATCAAGTTTAGAAACCCAGAAAAAAAAAGAAAAACTATAAAAGTCTCTGTGCGCCTAAGGTTTCTGGATAACATGGTTGGCAGAGGTGCATGCAGCTATGGGGCATTGCCCATGGGATATGGGTGTATCCAATGGGTTTCCATGTGCAGGAGTGTTTGTCTTGCTAGACTGAACAGTTAAAAGGATGCAAAATGAGATGAATATTATGGATGATGGGTGCACCTGAGAACGGAGTCAATATGCTGACAGAATATTTTACTTCTGGCATCTTTTTATGAGCCATACCTTGATTAATACTGTGAAAGAAATTAGTTGAGGACAGAAATCTAAACAGGCTCATATCTTGTTGAGCAAAACTATGTGCTGTTTATATTTTTGTTATTTGATACTTGTATATACTTGGAATGCTGTAGGAGCTTCAGTCATGATTTTATAGTTCTATCTATTCTCATTTATGAAAAACTTAAATTGGACAGATTGTAACACTGGAAGATGTTGTTGAAGAAATTGTTGGTGAAATATTTGATGAAAATGACTCAAAGGTAAACTGTTGAAACCTCCATTTTCTAGTGTTTTTTCCCCATGAAGATTGTTTATATTTGAATAAGGTTTCTGAGTTTGTGGAAACATTACAATGAACATTATCAGCCTAAAGTTTCTTGTTTTTTTTTTTTCCTCTTGGCAATTATTATCTCAGCTATACACATCTGAAACACTAATCACCTTCATGTGTTTTTTAATGCTTTCTTGTTTGGCTACATGGATTAAGTTTTTTTGTTGTGACAAAGGATCATGATGAAAGGTTTTGTGTGCATGCTGCTTCCACATATCACATGCATCTATTACATGTCATGCATTCCATGACATGACACATACCAGCTAGTCTGCATGCCTTTTCACACTTGCATGACCCTGCACATAAATTTTCTATGTGCTGGCTCTCGATGTATAATGGTAACTACCATGGTGAATCCGCACCATATTGCATGGGTACAAATACATTATTGGTTCAAATCATTCTTGGTGTCCCGCTTCTGTGGCAACATATGATATTGTCATGCTGCAATACCTCAGCTCTCTTTGCTCATATCTTCCATTTCTGAATGTTGTGAATTGTACAATACA
The DNA here is from genome assembly GCF_036884655.1 of Musa acuminata AAA Group. Classification (NCBI taxonomy): domain Eukaryota; kingdom Viridiplantae; phylum Streptophyta; class Magnoliopsida; order Zingiberales; family Musaceae; genus Musa; species Musa acuminata. The sequence goes on along the minus strand of NC_088343.1, from coordinate 1,189,287 downwards.
TTGGTTATTGACTATTCTGGTTCCAGTTAACCTTTAGAATTATGGACTTCTCATTTTTACTGTCATGCAACTGTTTGGGTTTGTATTTAGCTTATAATTTAGTGCTCTAGCCTCTAGGTCCATGTACTTGTTGCTCTCGTTTATGATCATAACTATTCATTCAACTTACAAGTTAATGTCAGATAAATGGAGTAAAAAGATCGGAGAAGCATAATTTTTTAAATTTCTCCTTCATGTCAATATATGAATTGTTGTTTAGTCTTTGTAGAGCCTATACTTTAAACTAGAGTATTATAAGTTCGATAATGTTGGAATGTCAGGACCTAAAACTTTGACAGATGTGATAACATTATGTTCTGTGATCTCTTTTTCAGTGAAAAATATTTTTCTAATAATTTTTGCTTAGCTACTTCTTGTTTAATGCAGGAGGAAATTCAGCGTAAAACTGGATACATAGTGTTGCGAGATGATGGAACATTTGATGTCGATGCAAATACATCAATTGACCAGCTTTCTGAAGAACTAAATGTTAAAATTCCAGAGGTTGGTAATATTTAATCTTGCCAAGAAATAAGATATTTGGTTCTGCAGCATACTATTTCAAATGAGAAACCATTGATCGCTATCCTCACAGGAGGTTAAGAATAAGGTCACGTTGCTATTTTCCCTTTGATTCCATATAACTTTCTCTTCAATGTGATATAACTAGAATTTTGAAAGAGAGAGGAAACTGATAAACGGAGGAAATGAAGTTAAGGGTGAGTAAACCATAGAGTCCAAATTCGAATGGCATTGTCTTGCTTGTTTATTTATTTAGTTGTTTAACTAAAGTTATATATTGTGTAAATTCAAAACAAAAATACATTGTTTTTCAGTATGGAATTTAAGATTTGGCTGAAATGTATCATTTGGACAAAAAGTCTTTAATATGAAAGGGACTTAGTGAGATTCAGGCAGCTGGATTGGTACATGTTGATTAGTTAATACAGGCTTGTATCATTGGGCTTTGGGTGGTTCAGACATGTTGGATCCAGAATGGTTTAGCATTTAGTTCTGTGTCATTTCAAGCCTCTTGATCAAATCCTTCTTGTGAGTTTGATGCACATTTCAAAATAATGCTATACGCCTGCCACTACTCTGTCAAAGAGGTGACCATAGAAGTGTAGGACTATGATGTTGTTTTAACCCAAAACAATTTTGAGATTGAAAGGCTTCTCCTTCTTCATTGTAGTGCTGTTGCAACATTAACATTTTAATTTTCATTTTGTCCTCAAAATTCAATTTATGCCTGCCACAACTCTGTCAACGAGGTGACCATGGAAGTATAGCACTATGAGGTTTTTTTACCTAAAACAATTTTGAGATTGATAGGCTTCTCCTTTTTTCATTTTAGTGCTGTTGGAACATTAACATTTTAGTTTTCATTTCGTCCTCAAATCTTCAATTTTATGGAGGGCTTGCTTTTAGTTAATAGTGTTAACGAACTTCCATGGTTCATTTACCATGTTAGTAGGATTAAGTCAAGTAGCTTATTTGTGAGGACCTTTAAGAATACGAAAGTAAATAAAGTATCACGTGCTTGAAAAATGTGATTAATGCTATTGTTTTGATAAGATTTTGCTTGCCCTTTGAAGACTATATGCAATAAATAGCTCTGTGCTCATGAAACTAGTCAATAGTGTAATGTTATGTGTAACTTAACATATATATTAGCACAAACGGGAGGTACAAAAAATTCAAAAAAGGTTGTTGACTGAATTGATTTCTTAGTATGTTCTTGTTGTCATGTATCTTGCCTCAAACAGTTGGTATACTATAGCTTCATGTTGTCATACTCTATAAACAACATATATCATATGTTTTAAACATTTTAGTTGAATTTTGCTTTGAAAATTTTATTTAAAATGTTTATGATTGAAGAATATTCTATGAAGTAAAATTCAGCAGATTTTGATTGCAATATAACCAACTACAATTGAGCATGATTATGAAGAAGATATTGGATACATGGTATCCCACGAAGAGTCTGTTCTTTCCAAAATACCAGTTTATGTTTCCACATAGCAGAAACTATTGTATCTTATATAATAGTGTTAGTGAAAAGAGTGATGGTTGAATTGAATTGGATTAGTACTCCATCTCGTCAAGGAAAATAAAAGCAAGGCTGAAGTTATTATGAGATGAAGTAGTGTATTCTTCCCTAAATATTCCAAATAGTTTACACATATATAAATACACATTCTTTTAAGGAAACTAAATACATAAATTTTCTGTGTGCGTATGAACTATTAAAGATGCCATATCCTCTTTGATCTTTCAGGGTCATCAGTATGAAACAGTATCTGGTTTTGTCTGTGAAACCTTTGGATATATTCCAGAAGAGGGCGGGAAGATTATAGTGGTACTTGAGAAGGCGAATCAAGAAGAAGAAAGTGAAAATGCTGAAACATCACCTGATAACCAAGATGAAGAGAGGCATCAAACTTTTGAACTGGAGGTACGTCTGGGATACTTTGTCTAACAAATACTATACTCTTCATGTTCCTTGAAATCTCAATGATTGTTGATACTCATATTTTCATCCTACTTGAACTCTCTATAAGTCCTCATAGAAGCAAACATATTGTGGAATACACATTTGAGAATCCAAAAATTACCAGCAAGGGCACAATGGTAGGCCCTACATGAAAATACTGTTGACTCTCCATTTACCACATAGACACTGATCAGTAAGTCACTTTAGGAAACTATTGTGTTTCATGTTGTTACTGATGATAGTCATAGCCAAGGGAAAGCATCTTGTGCATGGCTAATCCACGGAGACAGCCAACTGAACAGGCTTACTGCGATATTCTTCCTCTTATGATGTTTTCCTCCTTTTTCTGCTCTTTTATGTCTCATTTCACATGCTGTATCCTCTTTTGCATTTGCTGTTGATGCGATCAATAAACTGTTTTCAGTTTGGTTTTTGATCCAACATCCCATGTTTGATTGTATTTGATCTTAAAGACTTTACTGTATCCTCATATGAAACAATAATACATCACGTATTCCTATCCACTTAGTGTTCACAAGTAGTTCTTTATCATGTTGAAGTTCATTATCTAATTGACTCCTTTTGGTATGTCAGGATGCCCTGACTCATTATTGATTACCGTTATTGAGGTTTGATCTATATATATTGTCAAAGAAGCAGAGGCCTTCAGTCTACTCTAGTTTATTTAAGTGATTTTAGATAATTTTTTTGCTCATTAATTTGTTGAACTCTAGAATCTTTTTCTTATCTTGGTTTTTAAGGGATGATTTTGTTACATAAAAACATAGACATGTTTTCAGAGCTCCGCTTATAAATTTTGCTGTTTCTGATGTTGTGAACTACATGCAGGTGCTTGAAGCTAATGAAAGAAAGGTTGGCTTAGTACGATTTATACCAATAGACAACGAGGGTGAGGAAGACTTGGATAACAAGGGTGTGAACCGAGTGGTTTCTAAAAAGGTGATTAAACAGAAGAAGCAGACGGTCAATAAACCAGAAAAGTGTGACGAGGAAATTGAAGAGAGTCTCGAAGATGGGTGTTCGCAACAGACAATTTTACTACAGGAGCAATTCCAGAGTGATGGTTCCATACGTCATGCCATTGATGAGAAAGTAGATAACCATGATTGAAGTATATGATAGCTGCACTTCATCCCCGATGCTTCCAGTTGATAAAACAGAGAAAAAAAGGAAAAAAAGAATGCCCCAAAGAGAAAGAGAGAGAGAGCCAGGAAAATTCATGGTTTGCTAGACAAGCTACTAGGATCACTTTACAGGTGAAGAGAAGTGTCAACTTCTGTTTCATTGGATGTCACAGAGGCTTGCATGTTAACACTATTGGACCACAATCCTAACGACAGCGAGATCTCGAATGACTGGAGTCCAGCACAGTTGACATGGTACTCACTCTGAAGGGATGGCGAACTGCACAGAGACCTGGAAGGATGTTTCAGATCATGGTGGAAGAACCACTTGGGTTGTTCAGCTTCGGCAGTCAGCTGCAGGATCTGCCTCTCCTTCCTCATCTCCTTGATTTGCTGGAGACGCCTGAACCTCTCTTGCAGCAGTGCTATGGATGAGCAGAGGACTGTATCATCATTGTTCTGCCTTCCCATGGATCAACCAAAAGTGGTTCCACAATGGCGATGGGTCAGTTGTGTTATAATGGGATTGTATTCTTTTGGGGTTTCACTGGGCGTCTGAAGAGCTGTGTATGTATTTATAGGGATCAGAAGTTGTCTTCTTCCTTTTCATCTATTGTTATGTTTCCTTTGCACTTGGTTGTTTCTGGACGAATGCTAAAGAGAGAGGTGAATGGGGGGCATCGGAGGTGCAAAGTCCAAGAAGGCAAGGCTTTTGTGGCTTTCTAAGAATTGGGTTTGGTTAAATCTGGATATAGGCAAAAAGGACCTCTGAACGGGGACCAGGGTCGGGAGATGAGTCCAAAGACTGGTGGATTTAGCATTTGGAGGTGCTTTCACGAGGGAATAACAGGTAATAAGATGACCATATCATGCCTGCCATGCAGGAGATGTTACTTTTAGTTAGTGCTTGTAGGCGTGCTCTTGCCAGTGTCAAAGGTAAGTAGTACCCACTTCTAGACATCGTTATATATGTCTTCCGGCTTCCATGCATTTAAATTTGAATGGTTTGGTTGAGGCTCGATGATCCCTCTGATGTTGCAGGTTGCGTTCGTATCCCCAGGTGGGATTGTATCTTTCTTTTATATGCCAAAGCCGCCAGGTTATTGCGAGGGGGAGGGGAAGTGGGTGGGGGAAAGCGGTGGGTTAGGAGAGCATAATTTTTGGGTCTAATGATGTCGCCTGTAAAGGAGAGGCGCTGACTGCTGCTTTTCTGATTTCATGCACGTCTTTTCTCCCACTTTTTTCTTGTCTCGAGTAATTGGATGGGACTGGGCATGATCCATCCTCCGAGCTCGTTTGCCTTGTTAGTGGATTGTTGAGGTTAAAAAAGAAGACGTGCTTTTTCTTCTCAGCCTGCCTGCCTCCATTCTTATCCATATAGCTAATCTCAAATAATTTTTTTTTCTTTTTTATTTCTTAAGGGGAGAAACGGGCTTTGTTTGGTGGGCATGATGACACATTTCATCCTTTGGTTGGAGAGATTCTGAGCATTTCATCCTAGGGTTGCAAAGTCCAATTATATATCAAATTTATCATGTTAGAAAGTGTCATAAAGGGTGCTAATGGTGGAAGGTGTCATGGCCTAAGTCTTGTGGAGATAAATCAGATACGAATAATGTATTCGAAAGATCATATAGCTAGCTAGCTACTTTTGAATCAGAACATCTGATTAATAATACTAAGATGAACTAGATGAAGTATAAAAAAAAAAACCCATCAGATGAAAAATATCATATGAAACTTGGAAAAAAAAGAAGAATACGTGATATTTAATAAAAATAACAATGTTCACTCCTTACTCATGTTAAAAGAGAAGATCTCAAGTTAGACTTATCTATTGTGTTGTCTAATCTGGCTTTAATATATCTTGTACATCAGATTCTCCTGCAGTTTTTGGCATCAGAGCATACGAGATCAGGTGCCCCTCTGGACGTGCAGCCTCTCACCAGTAATTTAATCGATCGACGATGGAGATATAAACGTAGACAGGCAAACGCAGTTCGAGGCCTTTCATCAGATACTGTACACCATCATGAACGATGACATTAATTTAATCGATCAACGATGAAGATATAAAAGTATACATGCAGACGCTGATCCAGGCCTTTCGTCAGATACTATTACACCATCATGAACAACGACAACGAGGTGAAGACTACACGATCCGACTAGTACAGGATTGCATCCTCGGCAAAGTTGATTTTTATAGTACATTCCTACGACACTTGAAAGTTTTGTAGTACATTCTACGATGGGATATTAGAGTTAAATAGTAGAAAGTCTGATGATGGCCTATGTTATTATACAAATTGTTTGATAATGTCATGTCATGTTGCTAATCTGATCAATATTGTTGTGAATTATTTCCATCTGCTTGGTTTGTGATTATTGAACATATGTTTTTATTATGATTTATTATATGTGGTTTTGATGGTTCCCACTTGTGTGTGAATTCAAGATACTTTATTTATGAAATATGATATTTTAAATTGAATATGTTATTAAGTGTAACATGAGTGTATTCCAAGTATAGCAAGAGTAATTTTCTTTAAACCTATTCAAACTTTTCTATAACTATTCTAATATGATTCTAATCAGTTTACTATTACTTTTCCTAATTGTTTTTTAATTTAGGGTGACTAATTGTCTAAATATGATACTTTTGGTTGAAACCGTGATTAGTGTAGCCAAATTGTAATACTAGTGTGACTCAGTAATTTTCACTAAACTTATCAAAACTCCCCTATAAATGTCATAATATGATTTTATTATGTTTAGTATTTTTCTTAATTTTTTTAACTTTAGAATGATTAATTATCTAAATAAAGAATTTGTGTTTTGAACCATTGATTGAGTGTAACTAAAGAAATTTTCATCAAACCTATTGAAACTCCTCTATAAATAACTTAATATGATTCTAGTATGTAAAATATTATTTTTCCTAATTTCTTTTAATTTTTAGCTATTTTTGTCTAAATAAGATTTATGTTTTAAAAATATGACCGAGTGAAACGATAGTACAACTGAAGAAAGTTTATCGAATCTATTTAAACTTTATATAACTATCCTAATATGATTTTAATATTATTTTTTTAATTCTAAAAATTTAATTATTCAAAAAGATATTTTGTTTTGACCAATACTATTATTTCATTTAGGGTGGTACCATTGCTTGGGAAGTGTTACAATATTATCGAGTGTGAAGGTGATAATGACCTCTTGCCTCATTGGCAATTTCGATACTGATCACGATCATTAATATTCATTAGGTTGGTGATGACGAACTCCTATCTCACTGGTGAAGGTCATCGCACGACCATCGAAACCCAACGAGAAGGCAATGGCATTTTTGTTACCGATAGCAACCACGACCAGTAATAAGAAAATCGATAATTACGAATGAGGTTTGATGGTATAATTTGAGAGAAAAACAAGGGTCAATTTAGGCCTAAATTAAATAATTAATTTATTTTAAATCGACCTAGTCAGGTTCATATCATACAAATTAGTTCAATCCAATAAAATTTAGAATCAAACAGGAAAATAGATATCTATTATGAATAAAAGAATGCCCCTTAGTTAAAAACAAAAATGGGGCATCATATGATAGAACGTCATTATCGAGAGTTTTTTTAGTAAATTATTCATATATATATATATATATATTAAATTTGATGTTCTCTCCAATTGTCACAGATATATATAGAGGCCTACATATATTACAATGGTTTATGCTTGGAGAAATGCACTTTATTTCAACCTTAAATACGTACGGTTGTGATTTTGCCATAATAATCAGTCTTTATTTGCTCATACGCCCCTCTCGATGTATTAATTTGCGTTTACAACCTCGTAACGCACGTTATTGTGTTTGTTCGCTAAGAAACCCATTAGAATTTATTTATTTGTGTATACAGCCTCATAACCCATACGAAGTTCTTTTTGATATATACCCCTCGATTTGAGTATATTTGTGTATACACCCCCTCACGTCATATGTAAATGTTATGTACCAAAGAATCGGAGCCGGCGTGTCCCCAAATCAAGGGGTACTCCGTCAGATCGCTCGCTCGACGCCGATCACCGCCCCGGGTGGATGCCCGTACGCCGACGAAGAGGAGGCCCCTTTCCTTCTTTAAATGCCAGAGGGCTATCGCCCCGTATTTCGCCTCTCCCCGCCTCCGTGATTAGGGTTTTGTAGCGTCTCCTCCCGGCCTCCCAGCGGCGATGGGGCGCTCCCGCGCCGTGCCCAACTCCGGCGACGACGATACCAGTCATAGGTAAGATGACCCTTCTCCATCGTAGGTAATTCTTTGATATCTTCTTTCTACGAAATTACCTCCGTCTAAATCATGCTCGTGGTATCTTTTTCTTCTTTCTTTGTTGATTTATTAAAAAATTTGATGGGATTAGGTCGTCTCGTGCCGTTTATGATCACTTTCTTAGGTTAAAATTCAGTTCAGAATAAAAATATAAATAAAGAAAAGGAAAGCGGCGGAAAAAAAGGAAGCGATGGGTAGAAAGATGGTAGTGGAGCCAGCTGTGCCGTAATTTGTATTCAGATTGCTCACTTCTTTTGCTTGCGCTGATAGACATTTGGACGAGATCCTTTAAACATGTTAATTGGTATGGAGTTAAATATAGTATAAACGGGAAGAAGGTATTAGTGCATACAAGACTCATGCCAGTACAAATTGATATATGAACTCGTAATGTCTGTAACAATTATCAGAGAGATAAAAAAGTAAAAAAAAGCTAAACATAATTGTATTTAGGTGAATCTGTGAGTTGGTTCACTGTAAGCGAAAGCACTATGCAGTGCCCTCAGTGTACAGACTACAATTAAGAGGGATGACAAGTTGAAGGGTACCTAAACTGTGCAACATACATTTAGGAAATTGAGCTCTTGGCCTTCCTATCTGTTTGTGACCCATGCGCTAGAGGATAATCGGAAGTGAGGAGGCGGAAAGGAAAAATAAATCCAAAGTTTGGTCACTTTTAATCAATTAGTTAAGTTGGAAGTCCCACCATTGCTTATACATATGCTGTATTTCTCCTTGTGCATTTCAGTATCTCCAATTAAATCATGTAACTATGAGGTTATGCAAGAAGGCTACAGAGAGGCTGGTGGATAGCTGGAAACATGGTTTATTAATGTCCTAATCAAGTACACCAGAAATAATATATGGCAAATGTCTTGGTATCTAATTCTATAAGAATACATCTAGAATTGAGAAGATAGTAATTTAATGGGGATTTAACATCATACACAATAGCGAATATTTGAATAGTATGATAATACAGGTAAAAGAAAGAAACTTATTAAAGCACCTACAACTACAAAATCACAGAGAGAGAGAGAGAGAGAGAGAGAGAGAGAGAGAGAGAGAGAGAGTAGGTGCCCTCTGAGATTTTAAAGCACCTACAACTAGAATACATGAAAATGATGATCTAAACAAATTTACATGTGAATGGTGATTTTAAACCAAGATATATTTTAAAGCACATTTTACATGAGAATGATGATCTAAACAAATTCATCTAATTCATTACTTGTGGATGGAAGGCTTCAAGATGAAGAACTAGAATATGGCTATGTATTTGTACAAGATACAAATATCAAGATTCATTAATAAGTGTGTTGATTTATCATAAGTGCGTTGATTTATCTTGTGTGCTTTGCTTGACAAGGTACAACTTAAGTTTTGTTAATGAGTGAGACATAATATGCATGACATTTTAGTTATGGCTTACAAGATAATTCAACATAATGTGGTATTAAAAGAAAGGCTAGGATATGGCCATTTGAAGATTGTTGATTATTTGTTGCCAAAGGTTCTTAAGAATTAAAATATAACATTTCTCAAGTGACAAAAACATCATAAAATACCCCAACATTTTTATTTATATATGTTTCATTTATCATGTAAAAGTTATGCTCTTTACACTCTTTTCTATATATCGGGGATTGTGATCCATTTGTGCACTATGCTATTGTAATAAACTTTTAGAAGTTATTGACATAGTACAGAGTTGGGTGGTGGGTTAATGAAGCTTCTGTGACATGATATTGGTTTTGTATGTGCGAGGATAGCAAATGCATTTATTAAATAATAATTGAGAGATTGTACATGAAACATGGAGGATTAGAAATGTGGTGAGAAAGAAATAAATGTTAGAAACAAGGAGAACATAAAGAAGATAAATAAGCAGAGGGCCAAGAAACCATAAAAAGTATCTTCTCCATTGGTAATCAATGTGCTAGTATGAATTTTATATAAACATGAACTTTTTTTTAGAGAGAGAGAGAAAGAGAGTGACTCAAAATTGAAATTTACGTAATGGCTAGCACTTTCATAAATTAGTCTTGATGAACATAACTTTTCTTTGTAAAACCCATGTTCCATGAAAACCTATATAAAGTGACGAAACTACTAATCATTGAATAACTCTTTTGTCCAACCTCTCTCTGAAATAGTTTTCTTAATCAATGGTCTTGATTCATCTATTAGTATTGATGTCTATTCACTTGGCATAGGAAAACATTGGTCATGTGTTGACGGGTGAAAACCAATCATATTGCTAAGAGCATTTTGGCAGATCCTTGTCATAAGTTTGTAATTCTATTTGAATGAACTGATTCCTTTGTATAGTGGTCGATATCCCAACTTATGCACATAATCATTAATTCTACTTAAAATAAGGCTCCAAAACCATTACTCAGATCATCCAAGAATAATGATTATTGAAATATGAAACAAGCCACTTGAAGAGTTATGGATTTTATTAGGATCGGATGACCAAAATTGCTTGTTAAAGGTTTTAACTAGGGATCAAGGTAAGTTGGATTGTTCCTTACATTTTGGGGGTAAACAAGCAGGATTTTCCAAATTCAGAAAAGAAAAAGAAAAGTTGATCTTACACAAAATGGGATGAAAGTTGGACACAAGTTGGACACATGGTTAGTGGAGGGAGGATGGATTGCAGACGTATTTTAAGCAGTGTTTGGAAGGTAAAACGAGTTCATTTTTTTGTCACTTTTTTATAATTTGAGTATTGTCTTGCTCATTATTGCGGATATTCTATAAGGCAACCATATAACTTTATGCCTTTGCATATGCACATTACATGTTAGACTAAAATGTTCAGTGAGGACTTTGTTTTTTTAAATATTCAAGTAAGTACTATGTCAGACATATATTATCAATTTGAGAGAATAAACATTCAACAATAATTAATGTTCTTATTGGGAGTTCTATTCAAATTTGATATTGTAATTGTAATAACTAGGAATGATTTTGTGTTTATAAGAAATAGTTTAAGATATTGACAGATGGCAGATACAACTGCTAATATCAATGTCAGTGCATGTTATTATGCAGCCATCCAGCATATCAAGGCCAGGCAGCCCTTATGTAAAGTACTAACATGACTGATTTCCTTTTTTATTTTATTTTGGGAAGTAGGAACGTTGGTTTTTGAATGATTATCTGAATTAGAGTTTTGAGGTCAGTTTCTGCAGATTATTGTGGTTTCATATCTTGTCTTTTTTTATTATGTTGGGAACACAGTAGATAAACAAGGTTTGGATCATAACTCTCATCTTATTGATATTGTTAGTGGTTTCTTGAAACTGTCATCAAGTAACTATAGTAGAAACTCTTTATACATATCATTGTATATTCTATGATGAAACTTCTTCATGGGCTTATTGTTGTTGAATGCCTATATGGATGTGCCAGTGAACATGTGTTATTATATATGATCATACCCTTTTTCTTGCATTGTTGAATTTATGACAGGATTCCTTGTGCAGGTCAAAGAGGAGGAGGGTTGCTGCAAGTGGAGAAGCTTTGGGAAATATAGAAGCAGGTATGCTGATGTTGTGTGTTTCTGAATTGTCAGAAACTTTTTTATAGTGATTCTTCCCTTTTAGATAGAGATGAAGTCATGTAATTCACCTTTCATCAAAAAGAAAAGGAATTATTTCCTTTTCCATCAGGTTATGGTGTTCTGGTGAAACACTTATTCAGCTCCCTTTCTTTCATGAACTCAATCTCATGGTAGCTCTCATGACTGATGAGGCAGGTTCAGGAACAAGTGAAGGGAAGAAGGCTTTATATCACTGCAACTATTGCAACAAGGACATTTCTGGAAAGATTCGCATCAAATGCACAAAATGTGCAGACTTTGATCTGTGTGTGGAGTGCTTCTCTGTTGGTGCTGAGGTCACTCCACACAAGAGCAACCATCCCTACAGAGTCATGGTTTGCACAATTACTTGGATTTAATTCATAGATTTTTCATGATCTTTTACTGCTGGATAGTATGTTAAAAGAATAATCACTTCTTTGACGTGAACTCTTTCATATTATTTAGGTTCAATTTCTAGAAAAGAAGCAATTTGCAGGCTTTTTCTTTTCATTACCATTTTTATCCCAAGGTGCAAAACAGTTTGACAAGTGGTTGTCTCCTTCGAAATTGAGGAGTCTGTTACAGAAGGGGATTTTATTTTGCTATCATGGAGTGAACCACTTCATTAAGTGGTATGTAAGATTTGATGTAAATTCCATTTGGAGTGTACATTGTCGATTCCAAGAGCAGAAACAGTGATATTTAAAATGACATCTTGGACTCGGTGATTGAAAAAGGCGCTCGGGCGCTCACCTAGGCGCTCGGGCAAGGCGAGGCCCAAGCGCCTCGCTAATGTCCCAGGCGGCGCGCTTCAAACAGGCGCCGCCTGGGCGTTCGCCCGAGCCCAGGCGCTGGGCGCTTCGGGCAAGCGCCTGGGTAAACCAAGTGACCGAACCAGGATTTTAGGTCTGGTTCGGTTGTTAGTTGGTTCAATCGAACCAACTAAACCGATATAACCCTTACCCAACCCTAACCCATTGCCGCTGCCGCTCCCGATCCCGATCCCGATCTCGCTGCTCGTCGCTACTGCTCCCGGTGCCGCTGCTCGCCGTTGTCGCTGCTCGCGCCTCCCGCGAGCCCTCCTGCTGCTCGCGCTTCCCGTTGCTCGTGCCTCCCGCGAGCCCTCCCGCTGCTCGCGCCTCCCGCGAGTCTTCCCGCTGCTCGCGACTCCCGCGAGCCCTCTCGCTGCTCGCGCCTCCCGCGAGCCCTCCCGTTGCTCGCGCCTCCCGCTCCCTTTCCCGCTGTCGCCGTCGCCACTGCTTCCTCGTTTCTCCGTCAGGTTCAGTATACAGTATACTTTTAATATTAAGTTTATTTGAATTTTGAAATGATTAATTTTCAATACTGTTAATAGATTAATAATATATTATCTTGATTTTAATGTTGTTAATTTTTATTTGTTTGAAATTATTGATGTAAAATTTTATTGTTTTGAATTTTGAAACTTTTTGTTAATGTGACATTGTGATTTTGTATATTAGATTTTCTTAATTTAATAGCATATTTTTATTTAAAATTTTAAATAATTATATTTATTAATTATTATTATATATTTTTATATTTTAGCGTCTCGCTTCGCTCGGGCGAGCGCCTGGGCGAGTGCCTAACGCCTCGGGCGTTTTTGGACCTTGGCGTCTTTGGCACCTAGCGCTTTTTAAATCACTGCTTGGACTTTAGAACTTCAACATGTGAATTTAAGTGCCAATATAATAAACACCCTCTTAGAGGCAGTGGTTGGTAAGGTACATTGTTATAAATTATAATACAATAGTAATGTTTTAAAAGACTGAACATAGCTGGAGTTATCAGTCATCAGGTTACCTTGATATTTATTTATTTGGATTTCAGCTAGCTGGCATTACACAGTTACACTAGTCTCTCCTTTTCAGAAGACATGTAAACATACACATTATTGTTTTCAGCTTATTAATTATCATGACAAGCCAGCCTCTCTACGGTCACATCTTGTTTATATCTATAATCAGATTTGTGTTATCTTATTTTTAAATCTTCTGATTTGAGATTCTTTTAGTAGGATCTGATTGCCATATCCGACATATATATATTGCAATGCAGCTACCTTAATGAGTTATTGCTTAGTTTTCTTGAACTTTTGGAATTTTAGACTTATCCTGTATTTATAAATCTTATTTTACTTCTCAAAGTGTCAAAATGCTTGTTGACCAGCAAGTTTTTTTTTCACATTCCTAGTTCTTACTCTGTTATGTATTAACCACCAGTCGTCAACAACATTGATTTTTTTTGTATTATGGTGATCAGTTGATAAGTTCTTCATTTCATGCAAAATTTTCATGTCACTCTTTATGTTTACCTTTTTGTGCAACTCTCTTTAATTTGAAAAATCCTATAGCATTATAATCAAGCAACTGAAAATGGCTAATTGACTTCTTTGATAGATCACAGTTAGTGGATATCAAGTATCACCTCATCTCAATTACGATACTAACACCAACCGTTGCTTACTGGGCTGCACTCGCAGGAGCCCATCTCTTTGCATTGGGTTGCCCAATTTTTCATTGCCTACTCCATGGTCACACTCCTTGTCTTCTTTGTGAAATAGGACCATGATATACTTTAAGTATGATTGTGTAGCCTCCCAGTATTTTGGAGAAGAGGACGGGTTGGGGGGGGGTAGGGGGGAGGAAATGTGGTTGTAAGTTCAAGTGTTCCTTATTTTTCCTGTCCCTTTGTCTTAGAAGAAAATAAAATTAGCTATGAGAAGTCCACTTGACATTTGTCAGGAAAAAAAGAACAAATACTCATCATTTAAGAAGTTCCCATCAATTTGAGTTCCTATTCTTGATGTTGATTTCATATTGAAGTAAATCTTTCCAGATGGACACTTTTATTTGAAGTAAACGCTTCTACTCATTTTTTACAGAGCTTTTTTCCATTTTTGACGTATCCAAAAATAATGGTATATCTTCTCTGATATATGCTAGCTATGTCTTTCGACAGGACAACTTGTCTTTTCCTCTAATCTGTCCAGATTGGAATGCGGATGAGGAAATATTACTTTTAGAGGTACTACCATTTTTTGTCTACCTGAAAATTTCAGAACTAGGGGTTCTTGAGCCTTATTAACTTATTGATAATTTGTTGGGTTATCTTTAGGGGATTGAGATGTATGGACTTGGCAACTGGACGGAAGTTGCTGAGCATGTTGGTACCAAGAGCAAGGCACAGTGCATTGACCATTATACCACATCATACTTGAACTCCCCTTGCTATCCTCTTCCAGTATTATATCTGTCCCAGATTAGTGTTGTTCTTATCTTCATATTTGATACTCTTTTTATACCATCAAAACTCTCATGTTCATTTGCATGTGGAATCACACTTCAGGATATGTCTCGTGTTAATGGTAAAAACAGAAAGGAACTTCTTGCTATGGCTAAAGTACAGGTTGAGGGCAAGAAAGGTCAGTTATTTTTTTTAATGAATTAGTTATACTAAACCTGCATGAATAATGATTTTGCCTGTTCTTTGACTGATCAAGGTCTATATGACCATGTTTTCCATGAAGAGTAGAGTTTTTGTTTAAAGCTTTAAATTCAAATCTTGTCGTTTAGTGACCATAAAAGTTCCCTGATGAGTGTTCTGGTTATTGCTTTGTTTTGTGAAGAATGGAAAGTACTTTGTTACTTTGTAACCACATCAATAAACAGCCTAACTATTAATTTCTTGTTTCTTATCTGGTAATTCACCAACTATAAACATGTTCTTAGCAATCATGTTGACAATAAACATAATCTGTGTCTGAAACTATCTACAGAAAGATGCTAACTTATGTTTTTTTCTCTAGAATGTAGTTATATGTGTATATATTTTAAATTAAAAAATTGTGTGAAATCAGGGAAATCATCAAGTTCAATCCCTGAACTAACTTCGAGGGAAGCCCAACTATTCAACTTGTACAAAACTAGGGTCCAATACATGGTTATACATGGTTGCATATTTTGCTAGATTGATCTAGTCTGTTTGTTGTCAACTGTGCATATAATCACATACTTGGTGGTGAGTTTGAATAACTATAATGTCAATGTCCATTGCACATGGAATCACAAACTTGGCACTGACTTTTGATAACTGTAGATGTCAACCTCTTTAAGCACCTTCATTCTAGACATTAATATGATATCCGTGCCCTTGTAGGTCAATTTTATGAAATCCAGTATCCATGTATTTGATTAGTATCATTAATGGGACTTTCACATATACTTATCTGAATGTTCAATGGGTCTATGCCTTTGTGCTGCAGGTTCTTCATTGCTTGGTGATGTCACACCAAAGGAAGAGTCTCCATTCTCACCTGCAAGAGTCAAGTATGTCTGAAAGAAGACCTTTTCTTTTTATTATTAAAAGTACACCTTTTATGAGGCTTCTTTTTTTTTTTCCTTTGCATGATGAAAGGGTTGAAGATATAGGTGAAGGTGCAGCTAACCAGTCACCCTCAAATTTAGCTGCAGGTAATTGAGTCTTTGTTTTAGTAGGCTTTTTGTTGCTCTTTGTTTTAGGAGCCTAAACATGCTTGAATGCAAATATGTTTCGCATCTGGTATTACTGCCATCGGTGCTGACATGTTGATTGGATTATTTTTCTTTTCTTTTGCAGGTGCAAGTAAGGTGACTTCGAACACGGGGAAATTCAAGGATAATCCTGACGGACCTAAAGTTGAAGGTTGCATATTAGCTCAGCGTGCATGTTACTCATGAGTTTGTTTGAAATCATTGTTTTGGTTTTTACCTTAGACTAACAATCCTTGGTATTCTACTGTTCTTTGAAAAGATAATTTTAGTTCGAGCAAGACATATCTTAAGCCCCTAAAAGTTTTTGCCATCTATCCATTTGAAGTTGTCCAGATAACAGCTTTAGTTACTACTTTTATTAGTTCCAACTTTTTTTGCTTAATATGCTCTGAAAATGACATTTTTGACATTTTCAATTGGCAGACTCTTATTTGGATAGAACTATTGGTGTAAAAAAGCCTAAATGTTCAGGAGAAGAAGGACCTTCTATAACTGAGAGTGGCTATAATCCCAAGAGGCAAGAATTTGATCCAGAATATGACAATGATGCAGAGCAGGCATTGGCTGATATGGAGTTCAAGGAAAATGACACTGAAACTGAACGTGAACTGAAGCTGCGGGTACTCCGTATTTATTTATCTAGGTGTGTTACCTAGTTATAGCATTTACTGGTTTATATGATTTATAATTAATTAGATGAAATGTTTCTATAGATTAAGACAGACATGATAATTCTCAGGAGTTATTTAATAAGTTTTAAGAACTAAATGTGTCTGTTAGTGGTGGAATAACATTTTAATAATTACATAATAATGGATTTATTTAGAGATTCACAAACTATAAACTATGAGCCTTCTGGTGTAACTTTGTGAGGGAGTGATTGAATATAAAGGTGAGTCTGAAAATTTTTTCAAAGTTTGTTTAATTTATGACATGAGGCCTATTAGAAAGTAAACAACAAAATGAAGTGAAAGAAAAGACATGCCAGTGATTCTTTAAAACGCTGAGAAAGATAAACATGCATTCGCTCTCTCTTATATGGAGATATTTGGCTAGAAACTGATGTCAATATTTTTAGCTTGGTTGTAATGGTTTATTACATTTCATTGTAATAAGCTATGACTTGGTTTGTCTCGGAAAGTATGTATACCTTACCTCTTTGTCCTGATTTTACTTGAGATATGACATTGTACTTTGTGCATTACATTACATGAAGCAATTGCCTTTAAACTCTGTTGAAATATCTTTTTGTATGACACTTTGCAATGCTCAAGGAAATTAATAATAATATTTTATTTATAAGAACTTTAAATGTAATTTTGCTTTCTTATAGGCTTGATGAGAGGAAGCGAAGAAAGGATTTCATACTAGAAAGGAATTTACTTTATCCTAACCCATTGGAAAAGGAGCTTTCGAGCGAAGACAGAGAGTTATATAACCGTTTCAAGGTCTTTATGCGCTTTCTTTCTCAAGAAGAACATGAGAACTTAGTTAAGAGTGTCATTGAGGAGCGCAAAATTCGAAGAAGAATTCAAGAGCTTCAGGTGAAATACCTTTTTTGTGGTTAAGTCACTGTTGATTGCTTTTTGTTAAAACTCTTTGCTTCAGAATTTGTTCTGTGGAAAATAGTTTTGGCCAATTGAAACAAGTCTTTATGGAATTATGGTTTATTACTTTATTTAAAGAAACACAAGGAAATATGTATAACTTCTGATCCTAGAGATCCCATACCATGACCAAAATATAGTAACCCTTAGTTTCTCATCTACACCTCTAGTTTTTTTGGATGTCATTTCTCCATGGTAGGCAATCTAGTCAGTGAGGATCACATGGCTTCAGATTTATACAGCGGATCATCAAATGACATGTCTATGCCTTTCCAAATAAAACAAAAGTCCTTTGAGTTAGTCTGTTATTGTCGCTCAGTGATCTATTATCATCTTCCTTTGAGCTTTCTCCATTTTAACTGTTGAACATCCAAATCTGACCTTACATTAGGTTAAAAGCAGGATAGTACCATTGTCTGGACACAGAGAAATTAATCCTGTGCCTCTTTGATTAGCAGAGTTTTAAAGAAGATGAAAGGATATATGTTAAATTATGTTTTAACTTATTAGAAGATAAATATATAAATTTTTTTAAAGATAACTAAGTTCCATGCCTTGTGGTACTTAGCTTATCTTGAAAGTAAGAGTCATACCCCAAAACCATGGATCATGGACTGTTTTTCTGGAAACATGTTGCTGAGTATACCATCGTTGTAACTATTTTGTATTGATCACATGATTTTGATTATGAATACTCTACCCTAAACTCTCAGGAATGTCGAGCTGCTGGTTGCCGCACCCTGGCTGAAGCAAAAGCTTACACTGAGCAGAAGCGGAAAAGGGAACTGGAGGTGGGTGCACAAAACTCCAAGGAAAACACACAGATTTTGTCAGGTGGTAAAGTGGCACAAAAGGCAAACCGGCCTCTCAACAGAGAAAAAGGAGACAATGATGGAAGCCCAAGAAACACCACTGATAACCATAAAATAAAAGGCAGCACTGGGTTTGATTCTAGTGGCAAGGATTCGCCTTCAACAACTACCGGACAAGTTTCTGTGAGATCATTTGATGAATGGGATATCACTGGACTCCCTGGAACAGAATTTCTCAGCGAAACTGTAAGATCAACTTTCTTGATTTAATTAGAAGCACAATAGCTTATTCTTCAGTTCTTGAGAGCTAGTTTTGTAGGAATAAATTATGGTAGCTTGAACAGGAAGATTACAACTAGTATCTTTCCCAAAACATAAGCTACTTGCAGTTGCAGTTAATGTGCTTCTAACTATGGCTTATAGCGAGTCCTTCAGAGATCACTTGATGCAGGCCACTTCTAGAACGTATGCAAATTTTTTTCCTGGAAGAGGATAACTAACGTCTCTCCTAAAACCTATGCAAATGATGCGCTATAGTTTAGCATGCCAACGTTCTAGCTTCTAAAATCATGTGCACATGGTGTTGAATAGCTGTTCCATTCTTATTCCTGCATATAAATTCTCCATTTTACCCTGTTCTCACTATGTTTTTGTGTTTGCAGGAGCAAGATTTCTGCTGCCAAAATAGATTGCTGCCCAGTCATTATCTCAAAATGCAGGAGACATTGGTTCAGGAGATATACAAGGGCAACGTCATCAACAAATCTGATGCCCATGGTTTGTTCAAGGTTGACCCAGTAAAAGTGGATAAGGTATATGATATAGTAAAGAGAAAGTTGGGCCAGCAAGAAGAATCTACTATCGTGTAGTTTTCTTCTAGCACATGCTACTGGGATTTGTGTTGCTTCTGAAATATGTTTAGTCCTGAAAAGCTTTGAAGCTGATACTTGTATCACTTGTAACGAAATCGCGTCCATGACCCCGAATGTGCTGGGTCAGAAGAACAATAATGTGTACCTTAAAGTGATCGTGATAATTATTTTTCGTTGTACATTCATTGCGAGGGACGCTTTTGAGCTATTCCTTACAATACTCTTAGCAATGTGCTGCGGCAGCTGTCTTGATGCGTAGTTTTGTTTCATCCTTCCCAAAATCTTTGTATAAATGATTATTATGTTGCTTGTGCACATCCTGGTTTCTATTGGCAATCAAGGCATTTAGACCTTCACCATGATCACGTGTTGTTGCATGAACACCTTAATCATCCTCTTCGTGTAGATGTTTGGCTTTTAGGGTGGTCTTCAAGCTATGTTTTCTGCTCTTCCATTTGGCTGTCTTAGCAAAATTAAATTGTTTTCTGCTCTTCCATTTGGCTGTCTTAGCAAAATTAAATTAGTTCCCAAACTCAACCCCTTCGACGCTCGAGTTAATTCCCAAACCCAACCCCTAGGTTGTCAACCTTTATATTTGATCGACTGAGGGGATCTTTTTTAATGATCTTAATGTTTCCCCTTGGCATTTTGTCCATAGGGATAACAAAGGTAGGGACAAGCTCGAATGACCTCTTGTGGATTGTTGTCCACGGAGGTCGACAAGGTCGGCTTAAATAACCTTTCGTGGACTGTTGTCCATAGGAGCTAACAAACCATAACCACCCCCACGTTATTACCCAATAGAGAGTGATTCAGTCTTCTCTTCTATGTTAGCGCCTTTGGGGTAATTAGTTGGTAGACGGGGGTTGGTTATCAAAATATTCACTATCATTTGTACCCTTGTGAAGATGTGATCCAGGGCTTTGTTCTAGGAGTTTCGTAGTTTAACTCTAAAATCGTTCTTTTTTTCTTAGAGTGGGTCGGACCATCTCGAGCCTGATTGGTTTAAGGCCTCCACTGTAGTAGATCTAGTGGTGTGGGTTGGGTTTTTCGACTCATACATATCGAGCACTTTTGGCTTTGTACTTCCATCGTAGCAGGTTTATCTTGGTGCAGATTGAGTTTTTCCAATTCACACCTCAGGCCCTTTTAACTTTTCACCTCTATCTCAGTGGAATTATCTCAGCGTCGATTAGGTTTTCCCGACTCACATGCCCCGAGCGCTTTTAGCTTTGTTCCTCCACTCGTAGTAGATTTATCTTAGTGCAGGTTGGGTTTTCCTAACTCACGCCTTGCGCACATTTGGCTTAGGGTCTCTGTCATGGTGGATTCCCATGTTTCTTCTCTGTCATAGTGGATCTTCGGTCTTCCCGCCATGGCAAGCTTCAAATCTCTTTTCCACCATGGCGGATTCCCATTCCTTCTTTGTCATAGTGAACTTGAGTCTTCTCTTATACGTGGTGGATTTCTTGTCCTTTCTCCATCGTAGCGAATCTTGGGTCTCCCCGTCATGGAGGCCCTAAAGTCTTCTACGGAGCTATGGTGAATTTCTTGTCCCTTCTCTATCATAGTGGATCTCGAGTCTCCCTGCAGTGGTGAACTTTGAGTCTTCTCTTTGCCATGATGGATTTCATGTCTCTTTTCCGTCGTGGTAGATTCCCATGTCCTTTCTCTACTATAGCGAATCTCAAATCTCTTTGTCGTGATGAGCCTCAAGTCTTCTCTCCATCATGGTGGATTTATTGTCCCTTCTCTATCAACATATCTCGAGTCTCCCTACTATGGCAGGCTTTGAGTCTTCTTTCTATCGTGGTGGATTCTATATCCCTTTTTTGTCATAGCGAATCTCGGGTCTCTTGTCCGTGGTAAGTTTCAAGTCTTCTCTCTATCATCGCGAATTCATTATCTTTTCTTTGCTATAATAAATCTCGAGTCTTCCCATTATAGCGAGCTTTAAATCTTCTTTCTGTCATGGCAGATTCTGTATCCCTTGATCATAGTGGATCTCAGGTCTTCCCATAATGGCGAATTTTGGAGCCTCACCCCCCATGATATATTTTATGGCTTGTCATGGTAGATTTCGAGGCTCATTCCACTATAGTATATCTCGAAATATTATTTCCTCGTGGTGGATTTCGAGGCCTCTCCTATCATGGTAGGCTTTAGGCTTTCTCATTGTTGAATCTCCTAAGGATTTGTTCCAAAGGGGTCACTTGTTTTGATCATGGGAGGAGAGAGATTGGTAGCTCTGGTGGACTTCGAGGTCTCTCCCATCATGGTAAGCTTTGGGCTTTCTCGTTGTCAGATCCCCTTAACATTTATTTCAAAGGGGCCACTTGTCTCGATCATGGGAGGAGAGAGATCGGTAGCTCTACCTTAAATCCCTCACCCGCTAAGGAGCATGACTCATTCCCACCTATGACTCAAGAGTCTAAATCCTTTAGGACCTTAAGAGCTCCTAGTCTCACTCCCTTAGGATCTTTGAAGGATAGTTTCCCCAATCATTTTGGAAGGGCAGGTTGATCTTTGGTCCCTACTTCTCAGCATTGATCTTGCTCTTATGTCTCAGGTTATGATGTCTCTCCTTTCTTGCACTAGTTCTTCTAAGTCTTCTAGTTGTCTATCTGTTGAGGTTCATGCTCCGTCTTTGGGTAGTCTGAGGGCGGAGCAAGTCAGGCCATCTACTTTAGAGGGTGCATTTCCTGAAAACCGAAGGACTCTTTGAGATCTGGAGTCCTTGAGGAGTTCTCATGACTATGATTCATTGGTGAGCGCACCCCTCTTGGATCGCCTATGATCTTGATAATGTATCCCTACTGACTTCGAGCTACATGCTCCCGGAACTGGTCAATGCCCCTTCAACTTGGTTTTAGGGGCTTTATGCTTATCCTGCGATGCCCTCGATGTAGGGCTCCGTCTTTCACTCCATTTGGTAATAGTGTCTTGTCTCCAATGGTGGAGAATTTTGCCTTCTCAGATAACTTCTAATTTATGGTGTTATCTTATAGTATTCATCGAGAAGTGCCAAAGCACTAACATTGTCCTGACCCACACTTCATCTCTAGCTTTCGATTATACAAAGGGTGAAGTGGTTACTACTTAGCCACCCATGGAGGCTTCAAGGTGAGTGGCACCCATTTGAATAACAAAGGTTAGAAGGAACACTATGTTTTTATAAGCACAAATCGAGAGTGGGGTTTCACCCTAGTCTGGTTGGTATGTAGTATTGAGCTAAGAAGATGGATGAGGATTGGTTGGTCGACGTAGGTCTCAGCCCGACCCCTCAAGGTATGACCTGAACCTTCCCTTTGCTCAAACTTTGCCTTTAATTTCCAACTTTACAGTGTGCATTGTTCGTAGTTATGAACCTACATGACTTGAAGAGAAAGGGGTCGAGTTCTACGTCCAGTGCTGTCGAGCCTTGCTCAATCCCTACAGCTACCCGAGAGCATTCATAGAGGCTGTGGATCTGCCCTAGTTGGATCATGACAGTGGTGTCGAGTAGCCTAATAAGTCCAAGATTATAACGCATAGGGTCCCGTGCTTTCAAACGGGTGATGCACTTGAAGGTTCAACTTGGGGGTCGGGATGCTCCCCAATGACAATTGTATGTGGCTAAAATCCTGCATTGGGTTCAGGAAAGAAAGGGGGGAGGCTACGATCGATGCAAGATTTGTGCAAGGGGAAATCCCTATCATTCATAGTCTTGCAGATGGTTGACCTTCCTGACTCACCCTTGGACGCTTCTTTAGAACCTCATTGGGAGGGCCTGAAGCATACACAAAAGATATAGGGCAAAGGCATAATTACGAAATAACACTATCATGGATCATTGTTCCCGAGGATGGCAAAACAAATCTATTGCTCCCCGTTGGAAGTCTTGATCCACAAATGCTTTTGTAACAAAGTGGTGGTATATTGCTTTGCACATGGCTCCTTTAGTTTTTTTTATGCTAACTCACTCTTGGTTTGTAACATCACCCTATATGATGACTCTAATCAATCGAGTCCGAGACATCGATGCCGTCATTGACCAGTAAATTATGGTGATCGACAATCTGTGGGTTGAGGTCGAGGACCTAAAGAAGGGAGGGAACTATGCGGTTATCATCGAGGCGGAGGCTCGGGCAACAGAGTTTGTGAGTCAGTTGGAAGACGTGGAGTGATGTCTAGCTAGTCTCACCAAGCAATTAAAGGATGTCCAGGGAAACAATTTAGTAATGGAGGATGAGATAATATGGTCACCCGAGAGTTACACATGGTGAAGGCAGAGGCCTAGGATGTGAAGGAGATATTAAAAAGTGAGCAAAGTCACATATTGAGCCAGAGAAGGATGCAATCGTTGCCTATAAAGCATCCATTGGGTTCCAAAAGGGCTTAGAGAGGATGGGGTGGGTCTCGTACCAATTTGGATATTAGATCGCTCTAATTTACTTTAAGGCCAGATACTCGCAGCTAAAGGTCGAGGAGGACCTATTCACATATTATCATGAGGATCAGGATGTTCTGGTAGAGGCCGCGATGCTCTTTGATGACAGCGTCAACTCGCCTACTCGCCCGATCACATGAACATCTATCTTCGATTGTCAATCTCTCTTTTTGTAATTGCGTCTGTTCACCCAACTTGCTTTGTTAGCATCATTTTTGTAGTCGAGTCTTTTTCCTTTTTGTAGGTTGGGGCTCATATTTAGCTATGGATGCTCGACTTGATGGTCTAGTGTAATTATTTTTTGGAAACAATGAAATTCGTTTTTACAACATGTTTAGTTCCTCTTTTGTGAGGTACAACTTGCAACTAATACACCAAGCCAGTGGGTTGAGCCTTACTTGAAGATAGCTCCCTGCCTACGACACTCAGGGCTTTAAGGATAGAATTTCTTTAAATTAGTGATGTGCAAAGTTCTTGGTAGTATGACACATATTGTCTCGAGATAGTATGTTCTATCCCGAATGACCTTAACCATGTAGTAAGATCCTTTCCAGTTTGGTGTTAGTTTACATTGGGATTTGGTCGGGTCACTGTCCTCGGCTTTCCGGAGCACCAAATCCCCAATCCTAACCTTTCACGGGTGGACTCCATAGTTGTAAAGCCTCGCTACCAGTCTTTTGTATCTCAAGGCTCACAAGTATGCTTCAGCTCCGACGTCCCTAATCAGGTCGAGTCCGGCTTGATGTCCTTCTTCGGATATGCTTGCATCAAATATTTCCATCAGAGGAGTCAGGAAGACCATCTCAAGCAACAGGATGACTTCGGTATTGAACACCAAGCTAAATGCGATTTACTCGAGTCGATATTAGGTGATATGTGGCACGCTTATATGATACTTGGTAGCTCATGCTAATCATAGGCACTCTACAAGCTAGTCATGTGAGTGATGACACATATGACACATTACATAATCCTTTTTTGCTTATTATTATTAGCATTATCTCACTTTATATTGCTTACTTGATATATTGTGTATATTGTGATGTCATTAGATTTGTACAATGAGAATTAGATCATGATGAGATCATGATAATGAGACTAATTTGCTTATAAACACAGACCCTAAATATTCTCGGTCATAGGTTACTCCAGAGGGATATCGAAATAGCTGAATAGACCAGTGTACCATATACTCATTCATATGATGGAGGCAATTGGTCTCATAGTCGCTCATGTGGGGAAACTAAGAGTATAGTGCAGATGCTTATTAGAGAATAAGTTCACTGATTGATTCACTTATAGAATGTTGGATGATTAATGATACCTTAATATTAGATAACGATTTCGTAATCTCAATTTTGTATCTGGTCCTTAGACATAAAATACCAATGATGCCCTGTATGAATACTTTACTTTTTAATACTAAACTTATAGGTCTAGACGTTTAGATCTAGCACAACCAATCATCAGGAATAATGCCCAACCTTACGAGGGTAATTGAGTGTCGATAGAGGATCATCTACTCTTGGTGTCATGAGAAGAATATCTCATGTACTCTCGCTCAAGCTAATTGCTATCCAGGGTTATTCGGATTGAGAGAGAAAAGAGTTTTTTTGAAGAATTCAATTAAAGCGAGACTCGAGTAGATTTCATATGAGCTTGACAACACTATACCTGATATATGATTTCTAGAATATTAAATAAATAAGAGACTATAGATACACGATAATAGATTGGATCCCCCAATATCGTTTGGGGACTATGATGTAGTGGCATAGTACGTCCATAGTCGATGAGTTGAGTAAATTATTATAGAGATAATAATTTACTGAGTTAAAAGGAGTTCTGAAATGTATAACTTATGGCCAGCTTTGTATTGGGCCTCGAGGGTCACACACATATTGTAGGAAAATCTAGGGACAACATTACATGTATAGCAAAAGAACAGAAAACAAAAATCCCCAAATTTCCTATAAATTATGTTCGTCGTCCTACGAAGATTGGTGCGCAAAATTCGTAAATCCTTAAATCCCTACAAAATTATGAAAGATTGTGTTTTACATCTTAAATCCCTACAGATCTATAGAAGAGGATAAAGGAGGTCAAGCATCCTTATCTCTAGCGGTGATCCACACAGTAGGGCTATGACGATGCTCCTTGAATCTCCAGACTTGCTATTTGAGGAGGAGAAGGGGAGATGACAATCAAGAGAAGCTTTAGCTTATGAACCTTTGGTTCCCTCTAATTTATAGAGGCTACCTATTAACTTAACCTCAATGGATCATGCCCTATTGGGTATTGGATCTCTATCCAACTACCTAAATCTTTTATATTAGTGGATCTTTATCCAATAATCTCTCATTGGCTCTTGTTGGATATCATCTATAGGATCAAATAATTCAGAGACTTATTGGATATCTAAGATAGGGGCTTCGGCAGATATCTCATATCCGAACCTCTACTCGTCGCAATGCATATCATATGTGTGTGATCCTCTAGACCCAATATCGAGCTGATCATGAGTTATACTTATCAGAACTCCTTCTGGCTTAGTGAATTATTATTTCTATAATAATTCACTTGACTCACGACTACGGACGTAATATACCACTATGCCATAGTCCCCAAACAATACAAGGGAATCCAATCCATTGGACATGTTTGTCCATAGTTACCGTGTATCTATAGTCCCTTATCCATCTAATACCCCAGAGACCGTATATCGGGCATGGTATTGTTTAGGCCCATACCTTTATTTGCAAGAAGATCTTAGTCCTTGTCATGTTTAGGAGAGTTGACCTAGACCTTGGGTGAGATATTTCGAGTTGATCCTACTTCCTCCGCCACAACGAGCTTGAGATCGACGTCCAAGATGGCTCTTGGTGTGGTCTTTTGTATATTTCTTCAGACTTATTTGAGATTATTGCTTCCAACGTATCTCATTTGGGTGTTGGTCCATCTATTGTAATTAGGCCCTCAAGAAGTCATCTATTGAATCTATCGATTGAGTCTCTGATTCTAGTAGGGTTGGACTCTAATGCAATAGTGCACTGATCAGGGAGCAAGATGGCCCTTTGCTGGTAGTTCAATGGGTTGGGAGAACCCTAACAAATTCAAGTGTTAGCGATGGTTGTGACATCGACTTCGGTTGCGATGACAACATAGTATGTGGAGCTAGTTGGGGCAAGAGCAAGGCGATTGTTTGCATCATGCTCATAATCACCTACACTTGTTATATGAGGTTCAAGAATGTTTTGATGGAGACAACTAAGTGCCCCACATTCATCCCTGAAAGTGAGAATTCTGGGTCATTGAACAGGCACCAATAACACCTAGTGTCTGAGTGGAGGTGGATTTATCCACCTAGGGAAAAGAGGACAACTGCCCGCCTCGTGTAAATGTGCTATGGGATGGGGGTAGAGCTTCCTCATTGGAGTGCTCATTGAGAGGATTCATGAGTGGACATTCTTACGACATTTAGGGCTCTCTTTCTAATACCAAAATGTTGAGAGCAAGTGTCATCAACGGTTGAGTCAACTCGACTTGGTCTTAACCCAAAGGTGTAGGGATGTCCGAGGAACCCTCATGGTGACCTTGGTGCAGTTGAGGTGGCTTCGAGATGATCTTCGCATAACCCCGACTTATCCAAGGCTGTCTTAAGGTCGACCTAAGGTGGAATATGGCTTCTCAGTAGATTCCTACACAAAGACTGATGTCGGGAGGAGTTTCTCAACCTAGCCTCTCTAACGCTCGAGTTAGTTCGAGAGGTTTTATACCTAATCAACTAAGGGGATCCTCTATAACAATCTCAGTGTCCCCCACTTGGCATTTTATCTACGGGGGTGATAAAGGGAGAGGGACAGGTCTGAATACTCTCTCATTATTGTTCACAAAGGCTAACATGACTAGTTTAAATGACCTTACGTGGACTATTGTTCATGAGAGTTGATAAACTATAATCACCCTATGTCATTACCCAGAAATTAATTAGTTAGTGAATGGAGGATGGTTGTCAAAATATTCCCCATCAATGTTGAACCTTTATAGCTAGTTTTTTTTTTTTGTGATTTACATGTAAAAGCTCCCCTTTTAGCACTCTAAATGCATCTCATTTAGTACCCTTAATTTTCTCTAATACTCTAAATGCATATTGTTGTCATCCATGTCTCTTTCTCCTTTCAGTATAGTGGTTGGACTCCTAGTAGTCGCCACTTCCTCCACTACGTGAATATTTTCGATTGTCTCAAAACTATCTCATAAAAATACAACAAGATGAAAGGAGGAGACAACCATGATGAATTCAAAATGATAAGATAAAAGTATTGAGGCCTAATGAAGGCAAAAGCAATAAAATCGAAACGACGACTATGACAAGATAAAAACGATGAGACAAAGACAATGAGATAGAAACGATAACTTAAAGATAATCACAATAAGATGAAAGCAATAGAACATCACATAAAAATAAAAAGAGACAATCACAATAAAATAAAAACAATAGGGCTGAAAGTAATATAACCTCACATAAAAAAAAAAAGAGGCGATCACAATAAAATAAAAACGATGGGCAAAGGCGATTGGACGAATACGACTACACTAGGATGAAAGCAATAGGACAAAGATAAATCAGAGGAAGCAATAACAAAAGACATTTATGATATTAAAAATATATATGATAGAAAACTAAAAATATAAAATATTATTTAAAAATCCAAAAAGAAAAATCACTTTTTTTTGCTGCCCAGCTTTAATATAAATAGCAACCTGATATTTTTCCAAGTCAAAATCTTTTCTTTTTTTACCAAAATTTACCAAATCCAAGTCCCGCAGCCACAAGAAGAGAAACGAGTGCAGTATAAGAAAAGTGAAGTCATCAGAGTCTTGAAGAGATGCATCTCCTAAACCAATACTCGGCGAACAATTATGCAGCAACCCCAAAAATCCCAGCACACACTGGGAGCCATCTTCAACCCTAATCACCATCACCAAGAGACCACACCATCTTTGCCTCCCCCTCCCCATCCCCATTTCTTCTCCGATTCCTCTCTCTACATTCTTGCAGTCCTGCCTGTGGTGGCCATCACAGTACGATACCACCTGGCCTCCCCCTAGCCTGAGCAACAACACAAACATTAGCCATGGCCAGTTCTCTATCTACATCAACCAGACTCCTGTGCTTGGGTTCCTCCCCCTACAAGGCTCCAAAATCCCACAGGTGCAACCCGGTCTCGTCGGCCCAAGCAGCCACGTAACGATCACCGGCCACCGACGCGGCGGCCTCTCCTATCCGCTCCCTGAAGCTGTATAAGTACTCGCCCGTGGTTGCGTCCCACACGCGTACTCCACCATGGGCGGAGCACACCACCGCGTAACCCCAGTTCATGCACCCTTGCACACCCGCCGCACCATGCTGCCGTCCCTCCGCCCTCCTCACCGTACTGAACCTGCAAATCTCCTGCAACCTCGGCACCTCCCACACCTTCGCCAGTCCTCGCGTGTCCACGGCCATTACCCGGCCCTCGCTCGCGTCCACCGAGTCCACCACCACGCCGTGCCGGAGCTGAAGCTGGTTCAGGATCGTACCGGTGTCGTTGAGGTCCATGACCTCCATGGTCGAAGCTGTGCACCCCACCACGAGTCCCGGCTCCACGATCTTCGCGCGGCCGACCACCGGACTCGACAAGTCGGTGAGCATGTGCCATCCCAGGATGGCGTCGGAGTCCGTCAAGGTTCCGCCCACGAACACCAGCTGCTCGGTGGCGGCGTCCCAGACGCGCCACGACCGGCCGGGAACGCCGGCCAACAAGCCAACCCACCACCGCGAGTTCCCGGTGAAGTCCACCAACGTCCCGTCCTCCATCAGGTTCCCGACGTGGGCTCGCCGGACGGAACCGGAGGCGCCGAGGCTCGCCATGTGGACGTCTCCGTCCTGGGAAGCGAAGGCGAGGCGGTCGTCGGCGAGGAGGACGATGCCCGAGATGGCCTGAGAGAAGCGGCCGAGGCGGTCGCGATGAGGGTCAGCCGAGTAGGTGGCGAGCGCCCGTCCGGAAGGGAGATCGAACAGGCGAACCGAGCCGTCAACGAAGCCGGCAGCGAGGTGGTGGTCGGAGAGGGCGAGACGGCGGCAGGAGATGACGGCATCGGAAGGAGGGAGCAAGTGAGAGTGCGCGGAGCGGCGGGCCCGGAAGTTAGCGGCGGTGCGGTGGAGGCGGATGAACTCGTCCCGCCAGGACGGGAGCCCGCGACGCCGGCGGGACCACACGCGGCGGCAGAGATCTTTCCACAGGAGCTCCGACCGGGAAACGCTTCTCCACGAGGAGCAGACCTGCAATCGAATTCACCATCAGCATCGACACCCATAAAATATAACTTAGACTTGAGGGCTTCAGTAAGATTTCGATCAGAATCTTCGCATGCATCGTATGGATTGCACTACGTATAACAACTTCAATACACAGATCGGACAGAATCCGACATGAAATATGCCGTAGCAATGGCAAGTATAAAATGACTGGAATCAATTACAAGTTCCTGCAAGTTCTTGCAGGAACCGAGTGCTACGAAACTGATGGTGCAATAAAAGCTCTCGAGGAACGGAGTGCTACGAATCTGGTCGTGCAATAAAAGCTCAGCCTTCGCGGAACTGGTTGTGCAATGAAAGCTCGCATTGCTTGTGCGTGCCACTCCAAATTCCCTGACATCGACAAATAATGGCATTAATGACTCTTTTCTCTTGCTTCTTTCTCGCTCTTCCTTTTCTTCTGTCGGTAATGGATTTGAGCGGGGCAAAGAAGGAAAAAGATTATTTTTCTATTGGTCCTTTCTCGCTCTTCCTTGGCTTCTCAAGGTAATGGATTTGGGTGTGGCAAAGAAGGAAAGGAAGATTCTTTTCTATTGCTTCTTTCCAATCGGCAATGGATTTGGTTGGGGCAAAGAAGGAAAAGAAGATGAGATTGCAGTAGATTTAGAATAGAGAAAACCCCTTGTGATGTTTCATTGTCAAGAACTCATAGGTCAACCTCCATCGAAAGGTAAGGCCACTACAGGATACCAGAAACTCAAGAATGACAGCAAAACAAAGAAGAAGATTTACGAGTAGCACTCACATGATCGCACCGCATTGCATGCATTAGCATTGGCAAATGCTACACCTTCAACCTCAACAAGAATGATCAGAATGTAATTAAGACCATTTGCAAATGCCCAAAATCAAGAAAAATAAAGCTTTTGCTTCCTTTATTTACTGAATTTGCAAAATTATAATTAATCATAAATTTGGCAATCAAGATGTAAATGACTGCAAATTACAAGCAATCTGAATCTCATAACGATCAATCAGGATTAGAACAACCAATATCACATTGAAATTCGTAATCCAGAAGCCTAGTCATCTCACACAGAAATCATAATCCAGATGCCAAGTAGAGGCAAAAGTTCCTGAAGCATTTGGTAAGATATGTTCTAGTCTTTCCATGTAAGTCGTTATCTAAGAATGATGCCTAATCTTTCATAAAATAATGCCTTGTCAAGATGATAAGCGGAATAGTCTTCTAAAGGATGTGGATTATCATCAATTTGCATGGCACACACTATAGATATGAGAGAGCAAAAAAGGGTAATAATATCTTGCAGACAACGAAGGTAATAAAGAACTAATAAGTTCCACAAGCATGTATATGAATGCAACCAAGTCTTGTAGCAGTTAATCCTCCACTTAATCGCTGAAAATGAGATTCTACTTTGCTTGAGGTGACATGTAAAATATCAAGACTGGATTAACAAGCTATACAATTAGGAGGATCTCACATTGTATGTGTATTTCATGTAGAGATGACAGGGAAAGGTAACCAAACTAATCCAAATCCTAATAAATTGGAAGAATTGGCAAATCACGCATGCATTTTGATCGAGAAATTACGGAACTGCAATCAATACCAACTGTTATTGAACAAAAGATAATAATGTCTTGCCGACAACTAAGGTAATAAAGAACTAATAAGTTTCACAAGCATGTATATGAATGTAACCAAGTCTTGTAGCAGTTAATCCTCCACTTAATCACTGAAAATGAGATTCTGATTTGCATGATATTAAAAATGGATTAAGAAACTATACGATAAGGGGGATTTCACAAGTTATCCATATTTAATGTAGTTATGGCAAGAGATGATGGTGAAAGTTAGCCAAACTAATCCAAATCCTAATAAATTGGCAGAATTGGCAAGTTCCATTTTGATCGAGCAATTTCAAAATTGTCAGCAAATGCCATCACAACAATCAACCAATCGTTATAAAACAAAGAGGGTGAAAGCCATAAGTTTGAGATGAAAAATAGTTGGATAAAAGATCATCGAAATACATGTATAGAATGCACTATGTACCACCAAAACACATGTTAGTTATAAGTTATGATTGCTAATTAATCCACCCCACATGAAGTCAAAAGAAAGTTACTTTGAAACAACTTCCTTGAGTAATTCTTCCATGTTGCAAAAAAAATAAATGGAACCCTTAACCAAGCCTGACATAGTATAGTAGATCGAAAAATAGGTTTACATTTTTAACTACTTATACGGCGTCTGTATCATACGCTAATTTAGCATTGGAATGATTGTGATAACAGTAACATAAAAAATCGTACAGGTCGCGTTACTATATGATTTTCATGCTTGTATACAGCAAATTTATTGCTTAACCCAAAAAACATATCGATCCAAAAAGTAACACAACATATAAAGCTAGATTTTGGCCAACTCAAAGACCTGATACTCTTGACAATTGATCATCAAATGATTTGAACAAAATGTTTTACCCTTAAGATATAAGAATTTCTAGCATTAACCTAGTCATATCACTCTTCTTGCGCTACATCATTGTTTGTGTTATTTGATTATTAATTTTAGTTTAGAATTATTTTCAGAACGCTACACCAACACCTTTATTAAGTCCACTATTCTTGCAAAGATTTCTTCTCTCATTATAGAATGATTACCCCCTTTAAATATGAGAAATACTCTTTCTAGTCTAAGAGATTATTAGCAAACTGCTTAACTCATCATAACTCGAGTAATGCTTCATTGAATCATGATCCATCGCATTAATCCTTCAGCATTAAACAAAAACGATTTTACCACTGAATAAATTTCCAGTCCAAATGGTTTAGAAACCTAACCTTCATTATGTTTCTCGAAATTCCAAAATACAAGAACATAATGAGAAATATTAGATTCCACTGACAAAATTTATATCAAATGCATAATATTCACAGAATTGCCAAAACAGTATGGTCCAGAAAATATCCATTTGGGGAACAGAACACTTTGGCTTCATAATCATAAACCAACAATGAATCAGAGTCACGCAATGGCACATGAAATATCTTTAATAACGAAGGGTGAAAAAATTGGGTTTTACAGGTAAGAAATATAAAAGGGAAGACATCAGAAAGTACATTTCAAGAAAGGATATTAAGAGGAGACAGTGAAAAGGGCTATATATTTTTTTACCATCAACAGAACCTTCCAGTACAAACAAACCATAAATTCCCCACTGACCAGAAATAATCAACCATTAAGACCTATTTTCATAGAGAATCTAAAAACCTATTGCTTCTACATCATAAATTTACAACTCAAGGATACAAAATTCACAACAAACAAAAGAACGTATCAAAAAAGTTATGAAATTACTAAGTAAAAGGGATGTGACAGTTCAGGTAAACAACATATCAGTACACATTGCAGGCATTTTTGGTAACTACAGCTGAACTTAATAGAGAAAGTACTGGACCATCTACCACCCTATGGACAAATGTAGCAAATTGTTAACAGTTCAATCTGAACAACTTTAGACAAAAAAAGAAAGGGTGCAATGTATTACAGTAACTGTAGTTATTTGAGACTAATGCTTCAACTCAAAATTTAGCAAAAGCTGGAAACACGAGAAGAGAAACATATGACCTTTAATAGCCAGAAAGCTGGTAACAAAGAACAACCTTCAGTAGAAGATAAACTAGTTTTGCATACCTTGGTGGATAACTCTTGTAAGTTAGATTATCCATCTAATGTTTGCTGAGTTTGCGAGCTTAATGAACACCTCAAGTTATGGGGTGATAACAAATGCATTTTCCGGCCTTTTAAATGCTATATCACAGTAAGAACACATCAGAGATCCTCTATAAGATCATGCACACCTCCCTAGATCTCCTAACATACCAAGAAAAATTCCATCAAACTCGCAATAAAAAAAAAGGAAAGGCTTACGGCGATGTACTTCCGTGGTGCATTCAAGTGATGCAGAGCCTCACTCAACAGCACACCCATTAAACCAGCAGATCCTCTGCCTCAACTCCATAAAAGGTCAAGAAGCGGAGCTCGTGGTTCGAAGGCCGAGATCAGCAATTAAATAAGATGGCCATCGAGGCAGCAGGTGTAGCAGCAGCTTTAAGACCTTTCTTCGTTCGTACCGTAGGAAAGAGAAGGCCAACGACAGGCCAAAGACAAACAAGGGAAGGCATCAAAAGCTTCAATTAACGAAGAATCCACGAGAGGCATCGATCTGTTACTGTTATAATAGGATCCCGTGAATCCCTCTGCGACGACGCACAACTGCGTGTCACGCCTAAGAGATCAGGGTGCGTCTTCCTGAGGTGTGTGGTAATCTCCCATGTGATTTGGCTTTGTTTTAGAGGTATATCGTCCCTAAAACAAAGCTGCAGCTAATAAAAATAAGGCCACAAAAGGAGCAGCATTCGGCCTTTCTATTGTCACCTTTAAACCATACCAAAATGACGTACTGCTCCCGGACTTAGTGTTCCCGCAATCCTCACAGCGATCTCGACAATGTACGAGCTTCGTACGCTCGAAAATCGCATTCAGGGTGGCTCGTCGCATCGTTCAGAGATGGTGTTTGATGCTTGCTCCGTCCCCCCTTACTGGACGTGGAGCTCCATTAGCATGCATGCCTAAGAAAGTCTGAGAGCACTAGTCGAGCCACCCTTCAACCCATCCAAAAATGGTGGATGTACCCCCGCCCGTGAACAGTAATAGGACATGTATGGCGAGACCCACCAAAAGGTTGGCTTTAGTGGTGCAGTCACGAAAGGAAGCAGTAGACTGCAGGTGGCATGGCGAGACCTGTGCGAGATACTGAGATTTGATTGACCCTTTTTCTCTCTCTCCTCTCCCCTCTCTCTCTCCTCTCAATTCTCTGTGTAGAGTACTTTGAATCTGATTTTGCTTTGGCTGGATACTTACATCCCATCAACAAAAAGCAAGAGCTGCTACACGACAACCTCCTCGGCGTTGGACTTTGCAGTAAGACCATGTGCGTCGAGAGCTGCCGGGACTTCGAATAAGCTTTGGCAGTACGGAACGACGACACTGTTACCTCCCCCCAGCATTTGACCTCCGTGTAAAGCTATAATAGAACCCAACACATTTTAACAGAACAAGCAGGAAGATAAGAGAGGAAGAGTCACGTACAGTCTTCGAACGCGAAGCAGGCACGAGGGGAACAATAACAATGTATAGGCCTGATGCAAAGGGAGCTTATAGAACCCACGTATTGAAATCGCATGATGAAGAGAAATGCATATATGATGGTTCTAAGAATAAGGCGTGCATGTGCTGCGAAAGAGCTGTCAGCAGCAGAGAGAGCAGCTGAGGTAGACAATGTTCCTTCCCTGACCGTGGAGGACAAGATGGGGATTCCAGTGGGGAAGGGCTGGTGCAGCCTATGGCCCCTCGGTCTGAGGAAGGACACAGAGAGACCGAGAGAGAGAGAGAGGAGCCAGGTCGAGCGCGGTGAGGGAAGAAAGAGCCGAACCCAAGTCGTCGAAAGCAGCGAAGCTTTCGTCTGCCCATGCAACAAAAAGCACAGGCTGTGCTGCTTCTTTCCCCCACACTTTCATTTCCAAGGAACGCCATAAAAAAACACTCCCTCTACCAACACCTTCATTCACTCGCCCACCCACCATTAATTAAACGCAAACAACATTCCTAGCTACGGCTGAAACCCAAGGATTGAGAGAGAACCCTCCCATTTGAACCCGTCATCACGGCAGAGGTTCCTAACTGCCCTTGTCTTCCTCGTCGTCTAATAACACCATCATACATTACATTTTGATGCAGAAGAACGAGGGGGGCCATACTCCACAGTGTTTGAAAAGAGAGTGTGTGTTGGTATCCTTCCCCTCTCCCCAATAAAAAAGGACCAAAAACGGAACTGAAAGGGACGCGCGTCTGGTGACGGCGCCTGCGCTTCCTCTCTGCCTTCGCCTATCCCATCCCATCCGCAGTGCGCCAACCCCGAGCTCGCCCCTCCGAGAGAGACGGAGAGAGAGAGAGAGCGAGAGCGAGAGAGAGAGAGAGAGAGAGAGAGTTAAGCCGAACGTGAGTGAGTGAATAAAGCAACGACAAGGATGGATCGAGGGGAGTTAAAACGGGCGCAGCGCGAAGCGAGGGTCAAAAGAACAGAGCATCACACGCCTCCTCCCACCACTGGCTCTTTGCTCAGACCCCCCGTCAGGAATAGATATAGGTTGCACGAAAGAGAGAAGGCAGAGTAAGAGAGAAATAATGAAGTTGACAGAGGCGAATGCTCAGCAGAATCGTGTTTAAAGTCTCAAAGGATGTCCGCTGCAAACAGCAAACAGTGCGGCAAAAGCCAGCCATCCGGCTGCCTACGAATGTGGGGTGAGAGAGAGAGGCACTAGCGCCGGCGAAGCGCAGCTGGCTATGGAGACAATGGTCAAAAAAGAGAGTAGCAGTAAGAAGAAGAGTCTTCTTCTTACTGCCGCAGCACACACAGGGGTGTGACTGTACACAATAAATATAAACCAAACGAATAAAATACGCACAGAAGAAAGGAGAAATGACCGAAACGAAGGACTAATCCGAAGAACACCTATACGTGGAGGCATTCTACCGAATGCTCTCCTTGTAGGATAGCAGGTCTATTGCCCAACCTATCATTCCAATGTTGTTTCATGTTGCAGTCATGATTACTATCATGGTGCATCCGTGGTCTCATTGTTCCAAAATCATAGAAGAAAGCCCACTGATGCATGATCTTGATGATAACTAATGTGAAACCGTGGCTATGTAAGAAACGAAGCAGATCGAGAAACTGATGTATTCTTCTGTTGGGGGATACGGCAATAAGATGTATAAAGAAAGAGAAGAAAGAACCTGGAACACGGAGACGACGGCAGGAGCGGCGGCCAACCTCCCGGCGGAGCGCGCGGCATCGACGGCGACCTGGGCGGCAACCGCCTCGACGAAGTGCTCCGGCCAGACCGCGTCGGCGGACCTCAGCCGCGACGATGAGGGATCCCCGGCGCGGCGGCGGCCGAGGCCAACACCGGTGCGTGTTCGGGCGGCCGCGGCGTCCTCCCCGCCCTCCTCCTCGCCTCCCCTTCCCCGTCGCTCCGGCGGCGAGCTCGACATCGGTGCAAGAGCAGATCGAATGGGAGGGAGGGAATTGAAGGAGAGAAGGCGAAGAGGGGGCGCGAGAAGAGGTCGGGGGGAGGGGATGGGGGTTTAGTAGTGCACAAAACGCGGGGTTTTATAGGCATGATCGTATTTTTTTTGTTTTGTTTTCGGATTCTGTTACTAATCCGTGGTCTCGTTTTTTGTTCATTTATATAATGCTCATTACCAATATAACACGTTATATATTTATCGGTGATATATATCGTGATGATGCGCTACAAAGTAATTTGGGCGTTACATAGGTTTCGGGGATTTTGTTTATTTTGTTGTTTATTTTTTGGAGCCACGATGAACGGCAAACACGATATCCCCTACGAGGAATCTTTTATTTCCTTCAAAATATCAACCTCGCCCCCAACCCAACACATAAAAAACAGTTTCAGTAAGGTAGTAGCACACGTGCCGCTTGGTAAGTGCGTGGGTAAAGTGGGCCCGGTCTGTGGCCCACCAAGTGCATGCTGTAATGGGCCTCCGTGATCTGTAGTTGGTAGAAACTGTTGATAGATTCTATACATACAATACGTGGACTCATAATCCATTAAAAAGTACAAAAATAAAAAAGATGGATAAATAAACTTAAAGAATGGTGATTGTTTATGGGAAGATAGTACAGTGGGGAGGGGGTCTTGATCAACTACAAAATGATATTATTTTTTAAGCCAAATCAGTATTAAAATGTTGAAGATTTTAAGAAGGTAACCTCATCATGTCAGGTCAATCCAAGACAAATGCTATCTCCATACATATATAAAAGGCTTTAAGAATTCTAATTTGTGGGTTCAGGAGCTGCCACACAGAGGAGAAAGTGGGATGGGTTCTATTGCCACCGGAATGGAACAACATCGGGAGGAGCACTGTAACCGAGGGCATGGAGGGAAGGACGTCGGCATCACACCGCTGGTGGTCCGGTAAGTGACCGCACAGGGAATTAAAATCTACTGTATTTAATGGACGCCCGATTGCGCGTAGTCTCCTCTCTCTCTCTCTCTCTCTTCCTGCGCCACTTTTACAGTCATATATTGGAACATTGTCACGGTTATTTCTGATCTACCAAGTCCTCTCTCGCTCTCTCGCTCACTTCCTCCTCCATTTCTTACTGTTATGGGAACTTCCAGATCAGGTTTCCTGGGCAACTAGGTCCTCTCTCTCTCGCCGCGTGTAATGCTGTCGCAGCGTGGCCCCATGTATGTGCAAGGTCCGATACTTTAAACGCGATCAGAGAGGTTGGTCAGAGTGTTTTCTTCAGTAACATTCGTCGTAAAAGTCAGTCATGGTACGTGGGGAACGACCGGTCGGAGTAGGACTGCGGGGGGCCGGGGAGCATTACGTAGCTGGGCAGGGAGGGTAGCAAGGAAGAAGGTGATTTGTACTGCGTACCAGCCGTCACTGTCGCCCAGGTGCAACATCACATTAAGTCTCCAGCCAATGAAGCTTGACCTCGCCTCCTCTCCCCCGTATATATCTCCTCATGTATGCATACATATGTCTCTCACGCAGCAGATTCATATCAGCACCATATCCCTGCCGTCTCTCGGATCTCCGGATCCTGTTTAGTCCTTTATTCTTCGTTGTCTCACTGACCGTATAGAGAGAGAAAGGCGACGTCGTTGTCGTGGTCGTACGTGGCCGTGAATTGGCAGCAGGGGATGCGGCGACGCCATGTGATAGTCTCGGGGTTCCAACACCGACGAAGTCCGATGCTTGTGAACCAGCAGCCCATTGGATTGACTGACCAGGGCAGCACATATAGAAGCTAAGATGCGTTGAGCTTTTGAAGCTCAATCCAGATGACTGAAGACTTAAACGTTGACTGGGCACATATTGAACTAAAGAAGAAAGTAAGCTCGCTAGCTATCGATCGACTCACATGCATATTAACTGAACAAGAATACAAACATTTCATACCCAGGCTGAAGAACTGGAGGATATGTTAAGGAGTAGCAACAGTTGCAGCTTTCCTTTTTGTTTTCCTTGCGTTCACTGCCTACGAATGCACCTTCTTCGGTTCACTTCACTGGCACCTTAATCCAGCCATTGGCAAAGGCAAGACCTGCGGTCCGCCATTACCTGCATTAGAATCACGCTTCCGAAGCCAAAAAACCAAATGACATCTACAGTTGTTAGGATCCGCTACATATTCTATAGAGAAAAAAAATGGCAGATCAACTGTTGATTAAGGAGTTTCCTTTTCTTCTTTAGAAGTAATTTAAATGGCGACTAGCGAGATAATATCACTAAGCCATTAGTAAACTCGTAAACTGCTCTTCATCCGGAGTCGAATTGAAATGCAGGCCTTTTAACGAAGAAACAAGAGGAGACAATGCTTACTGGGCTGGTTCTTCTTCCCTGGTCACAAACTTCTCTTAGCAGGCTTTGCGTCTCCCATTTGCTCCGCCTGCATCGACCACACATCTAGCAGTTTGAAGTCTTTCTGGTGACGAAGAGCGTACATGAATAGTACTGTACCAATCTGGTGCCTAGCTGCGCATGGATTTTGCCTGGTTTGATGGTTCTACTTGCAGTCGAAACACCAGGGTAAGAAAAGCGAGTGAATGTTTCGGTCCTTCAAAACCATCGCCAACGGTGGGATGGTGAGAGTCGCTTTAGCCATTTCTTAAATCATCATTCTTTAAAAATATATTTTCTTTTAAAACTAGATTATATGTTAATATGTCAAGTAATTATTCTTCATCTTTCTCAACTTTTATAGAATCTAACATTTAAGTTGAATCTAGAACAAGCAAGAGCACATGGGATTGAAAAAAATTTTGATGATGATTTTGTCTCTTATATGATAGAAGATATATCAAGTTTATTTCAAGAAGCTATATGCTCTCTTAATGCTTCTTTCTACAAAGAGATGATAAACAATGAAATGGATTAGGGCAGATGGTACAATTAAAAAGTATAAGGCTAGTTTTGTTGATCATTATTTTTTATTAAAAAAAATTAACATTGATTATTTTAACATTTATGTGTCTGTAGCACGAATTACTATCACTCAGAGTCCTACTTGCTTTTGCTTCCATCAGTAAATTTTTTATTCATCAAATGGATATTAAGACTATCTTTATGTAGAGAACTAAAAAAATAAACATATATGAACTAACCCGAAGGATTTGTATGCAAGTTGATTTGATCTGACTCAAGCAAAAAAATTTTGATTTTATAATTTTATCTTTTAGATTTTACATTAATGGATATGATAAAATGATAGAGAATAAATTATGTAATTCTCTATATTTATGTTAATAATTTCTTAGTTCTTGCTTCAAATTTAGATCTAATCTTGGATTAAATTAATTTTTATCATTTTAATATGAAAAATGTTAGTAAAGTTGACATCATCTTAGGAATGAAAGTTCAAAAATCTTCTAATTCTATATTATTATCTTAATCCCATTATACTAAAAAAATTAGATATTCTAATTGCCATTTGTTTCCACTCCTTAAAATCAAAATGTTTATTTTGTTAAAAATGCTAATAATCTTGTAAATCAAAGAAAAATATACTTAAATCATTGAATCTCTTATTTTAGCAAGTATGACTAAATCCGGTATTTGTTATGTTATATTCAAACTTAGTAGATACGTTAAGAGTACTTTTGATTATCGACTTAACTTTGTAGGATATCTTTTGGTTGTTGAAAGTTATAGTGACATTAATTGGATTTCTTATTCTTTAGAAGTGCTATCTTGACAACCAAGTAAACTATCATTGTCAAAATACTAAGCTTGTAATACTTAACACCATTTATATTGAAATAGATGGCTTAAGAACTTAATTTCTACTCTTTCTATGATCTCAAACACTACTCCTATTTTTATTTATTGTGATTGCAAAGTTGTAACAATTTTTTATAAAAAAATTTATAAATACTAAAATGAGTAGACACATTAAGATTAGATAAAAATCTATTAGATGGTTAGATTCTTATTCTCTTATTTCTATATTTTATATTAAAATTAATTATTATCTAGCTAATTATCTTACTAAAGTTTTAAATAGAACTAAAGTTTTGGTGCCATCAAGAGATATGAGTATTTACCTAAAATATGCCTTCTAGTAGTTAGGAACTCAACCTCTAGGAGATATCTTGAAAGTGGTTCAATGTGATAATGACAAGTTAATTAGTTGGCTAAAAAGTATAATGGTTAATACTTTAGTATACATAGATATGGAGTTTATCTTTAACCTCATCGTTATAGTGATTAATGCTAAAAAAAACAGTCTTAAAAGAAATCCAATGTGACATTTTCTATGAGATATTACTCTATACGTATCCTTGGTAGGACCTCTCCTATATAAGTAGAATCCATAGATGATCGTGGCTAAGGATCTTGATAATACTTAGAATCTCTCGTAAATAATCAAGATATTTGTGTATGATCATTGATGTGCAACCCACTAAGCATACTTATGTTAGTTAATTAAAATTTGAATCAAAGGAACATAGTTCGAGATATTGTTCACTCATAGATGTCATCGGTCACACAATACAAGCATCGACAATATTTTATTTTTTAATAATTTTATTTTTTTATATTTATTTAAGTTATTTATTTATTTGAAGGGATTTTAAGTTTTTTATGGAGTATTATTGGAACTTTTGAAGGGGAAAAAACTAAAATATTCTTTCACTAGACGTTTAGGCCCACATAGGACAGCTGAAGGACTTCCTTCAAGAATTTTATTCTCCCCTCAAAGATTTATTTAAGAATTAATAGGTAAAGTTAACCATTTATATATTTATGAGATTAATAAAGATTGGACTTTTTACCTTAGAAAAAGGTTGAAGATGAGATTAAAAGTGTTATCACACACAAAGATTATCTTTTATAATAGTCGACTTGTAATTGCCATGGTTATAGAGGACTAAGCATAATTAACGAGGTTCAAGAAATATTTTGTTTCGAATTAAGGGATAATATAGTAGTCATGATCCACTTATCGGAATCTAATAATAATATTCATCCTATCAATGTGTTATTTTAGTAGTAGTAAATGCCATGGCAGAACAGCTAAAGAAAATAAAGGCTGTCTTTTTCCGTTGTTGACTATTAAGGATAATTTGCATTAAGCACAACTTAACATTTGGTCTCCAATTCGAAGCGTGCCAAAATGATTTGAGTCTATGAGTCTATATCTCATTGTACTTTTACTGAAAGACCCTCATTCTACTGCAATTTATAATATGGTACCTGACTTCTTCCAGTAAATTTGAATCGTCTTTCGTAAGGACCAAAAGCTCTCATCTCCTTCTTCTCCTCGATATGTAGACCTTCTCATACTGTTTCCAGTTGATTTGGGATTCTACTTTCCATTCTTGGAGGAGTCCATTTATACTTAACATGAAGAGTCACAAATAAAGGAATAGTGATGCATCGCTACTACTTGTATACACCAAATGTTTGGAATCAAAAGCATCTGTTTGATTCATTCAAGGAAATCATCACTGTCCTTTTTCTAGCAGTTTCATATGGTAGGTTATATTAAGGGATTTTAGGTTTTTCTTTATCCTCTCTAGTCTTATGAAAAATCTTAAATTATTTTTTATGATTATCAATCGGAATAATATATTGAGATCGATAAGTGTTTTGGGATTCCTCAAGCTACATCATAATGCTAATATGATAAGGAATGTTAATACAGAAAATAGTTCTCGTGAAGAAAGAAAACTCTAGTAATTTTGATTTGATTCTTTTATAAATATCTCATGTATCTTTGAGTTTTGATCAGAAGAGAACAAGATGTACTTAACACTATTGGGCTCTTGAATTTTTCTTTATAATATCTAGAAAAGATAAATAAATTCTTCGTAATTTATAAGAATTTAATTTTTCTTTATAGATATAAGCTAGATTTACCAAACCACATTATATTTTACATCGAATAATGCTTTTTAACTTGTTGATATTTGAGTATTCTTTTGATTTTAAAATTTTCCTCTCATTCTCCAATAAGTAATATAATATAAGAGCTTAAAAGATATTGTGATCGGAGATTCAACAAGAATATATGACAAAAGGAGCGTGAAATAAAAGTATTTCTCTTTAAAATGTGTAGAAGTAAATAAAATACTCATTGAAAGAAAGATTATAGGGATTAACAAGTATTTGAGATTCCGTGTCCTAATAGGATAAGGAATCCTAACACAAAGAGTTCTTGTGAAAAAAATAAAAAATCTTCATAATTAGGGTTTAGTTCCTTTATAAATATCTTATGTAGTCTCCGTAAAAAGAACGAGAGAAAATAATATAAATTCTTCAAAATTTATATGCTTAAATGAGGATAGTTCAAGGTCATGTAATTAATCTCATACGATGAAGAATTTAATTCTTCTCTATGGACATAAATAAGATTTGTCGAACCACATTGAGTCTTATATCTTGGGAAAATTTTTCTATAGACATCTTCGATTACCTACAAGGAGAAATGTGAAGCACAAACAATGACGCATTTCTTTGTAAAAGATGTAATGATACAGTGAGAACCAAAATCATCAATCAAATTAGAAAATTCAACCACCGAAATACTAACCTCATCTCACAAGTCTTATTTGCGGAGACAGTCAGTGCCTGTTATACATGTTGAGTGAGCAACAAAGTGTGTGTGTGTGTGTGTCACCATTCATCACGAGATGTAATCGATCCAGCTCCGTGGACATAGAGAATCGAAAACACCCACTGAGACGAAAGAGGCGCATATTCCCAGCCCAAGAGGTCTCTTCTTCCATGTCTCAAATTAAACTAGCATGATTCAGTTGATTCCTGTCGTCTCGATGAGTAGCAAACCGAGGAAGTGTGGTTTCCATATCATTGCCAAATCATGGACGGACACAAAGGTTAGACAGATTAATCTTGAAGACTGTACTTTGAATCCGCTTCACCGCAAGCTAACCAAAATTACCGATAGTAACAGAGACAGGTAATCCAATTAAATCAAATCAATTGTGAAGTTTACTGATATTAACATAGCAACAAAGACGACCATTGTAGGTCACATAGTTAAAGGTGTTTTCAGCTTGACTCGTAAGGATTAACAATACATTTCTGCTTATATTTTCGATGGGTTCCATTTTGGAACAATATCATCGTCATCCATAATGGTTAATAGTAAAACCATAAAGTCATTTATGTTTGATCTCAAACACTACTTCTTTTGTTTTTATCCATTAAGATTGCAAAGCTGCAATAGATTTTTATAAAGAGAAATTTATAGATACTAAAATGAATAGAGGCATAAAGATTAGATAAAAATATATTAGATGACTAGATTCTCATTCTCTTTTTATTTTTATTTTTTATTTTATATTAAAATTAATTATTATCTAGTTGATTGTCTTACTAAAAATTTAAATAGGACTAATGTTCTAGTGTTATCGAGAGAGATAAATCTTTGCTTCAAATGAATCTATCTTCCGATCCGATGGTGAAAGTCTAACCTCTTCGAT
Source organism: Musa acuminata AAA Group (assembly GCF_036884655.1). Taxonomy (NCBI): domain Eukaryota; kingdom Viridiplantae; phylum Streptophyta; class Magnoliopsida; order Zingiberales; family Musaceae; genus Musa; species Musa acuminata. The sequence goes on along the minus strand of NC_088343.1, from coordinate 1,144,475 downwards.
AGAAGATCCCTCGGAGATATTCAATGTTCTCAATAATTTTTGGTTTTCGTTTATGTACATTCAAAGAGTCTTCCTCTTCTTTATTCACATAAAAGCGTCTTTGCTGCTCTCAGATCACTATCATTGGTGTGTAAAGGAACAAGATTTTGTGCTTGGAAAGCTTAGCTAGAAAGCGACGCCTACAATTTTGTGTTTGTAGAGGCATGATTTTTGTTGTTGCTTGATGAGTCATTCAGCACAGGCCTTTCCCCTTTCTTGTCCTTTGGTATATTGGTTTGCAACGATCGACGTCTCATCGAGACAAAAGCAAGTTAAATTTAGTTCTGTGCAACACCGAAAGCCAGTGAAAAAGCATGCCGAATTGGAGGCTTTGTGTCATCGATCATCCTTCATTTTTTTTAGAAAGAAAGCATCGGGTCTATTGAATTTTATGATCGTGTGGGTTTTTGGTGAGGACTTTCGAGACCGGAAATCTATGAGCTGATGATGATATCTCTCGAGCTAGCGGAAGGTGGTTCCCCACTTTTCTTGTGATGAAGTTTAGAAGCTGCCTCGGGATGCAGTCAGTCAGTCAACCATTCAGGTGATTTCCGTATCCATACAAGGTTTATGCGTTGACTTTGGTGTCCAAACAAAAGAGAGACATCTCGATCGAAGCTGAAGCCCTCCTCTCACATAAAAGGTGTGTGCAGTTTGCATGGTAAGGCTCGCCGACAGAAAGAATGGTTTACACCGATCATTAGAGCTTTTCTGCTATGGGTTTGTACCATAACCTCAAGGAGAAATGATAGGCCTACTGCTGATTGCCAACCAATGGCTGCTTAGGTGCCCGGCCAACCAATGGCTGCTGAAATGGTACAAGGCAAGTGATCCCATGAAACATGTTAATCCTGCAATTTTAGATTTTTGTTGCCATATTCTCAAGTATCTCATTTTATATTCCAAGCTTTCTATCGAGATTTTACATTTTGACTGGAATTCTGCAGAGGAGGCTACCGAATCAAACACGAGCAGCCAAAGCGAAGGTAATAGTTGCATGAGCCATGCTTCAAACACACCCATGAAGCCAGGGAGGAGTCGGTGGCTGTACGTCGAAAAGTTTATCGTCTTGATACGTGTTCCTGTCCGGGTGGCTTATGACCTTAGTGCACTTTGGGTTATCAGTTACATCTATAAAGAGAAAGAAAGAGAGAGAGAGAGAGAGAGACTTCTCCCATCCTCCTCCTCCTCCTCCTCCTCTACCCTTGGTTGGAATCTCAACATAAGCCATGGCAGAGAAGGTACATCGATTATTCCCTCCTCCTCCTCCCTCCCTCCCTCCCTTCTGATGCCTCCACATGTATACTCTGCTAAATTACATTTGCTCTTTTGTATCCAACGTAAATTCTGCGTGTCGGGAAAAAAGATGTGATTCTTTCGGGATCGACTCCGTGCTGCATTTTTGTTTCGCGAGTTATTTAGATGTATCTTTCCTTTGGTTTGCATTTTGTTCGCTGAAATTGGTTTGAAGGACGAACTTTTTGGCACCGGTTCAGCTTTTTGTTAACTTGTTGGTTCCATAAATTATTTGTTCTTTGCATGTTGGATCATCGACATGCTTGGTAGACCATCACTTGTTTGTCCCATCACAAATCGAGTTCTGCTGATTCAAATTCCGAATCGCAATTTCGCTTTCACTAGAATTATACCCGTCCATGTTGTCTTCCTTGTTGAACTCGAGATATATATCTCACCTAGCAGCACTTTTATTGCCGTTGTTTATCATCGTAGATCTCCACAGTAATCATAAAGGTCGATCTGGACTGCTGCCTTTGCTCCAAGAAGATTAAGAAGGCTCTGTGCAAGCTCCAAAGTAAGCGTAAGCATAAGCATGCATGCCTCTCGATTTCTCTCTCCACCACTGTCATGCTTCTATCCAGCTCACGGTCGTACTTATGGCGTCCTTGTGTCTTGCGTGGAATTCATCTACTTGAGAGCGATTCAAGATCCAGTCTATCGTCTACGATGAGAAGAAGAACACTGTCATAGTCTCCGGCCCCTTCAATCCCGAGTGCCTTATCAAGAAGCTCTGCTGCCTGGCCTGCAAGGTGATCAAAGACATCCAGATCAAGCCGGACGACCCGCCACCACCACCTCCTCCTCCTCCTCCGCCACCTGAACCGGCCCCTCCTCCACCCGAACCGGCTCCTCCCCCACCAGAACCGGCACCGCCTCCACCTGAACCGGCCCCGCCAGCGCCCGCCCCCGAACCGCCAGCGCCAGCACCTGAACCGCCTCCAGCGCCCGCGCCCGCGCCCACGCCTGCACCTGAACCTGAACCGGCGCCAGCGCCAGCGCCCGCTCCCGATCCACCACCGCCTAAGCCTGAACCGGCTCCACCGAAGCCAAAGCCGGCCCCACTGGCGCCGCCGCCCGAGGTACTGGTGAAGCTGCCCCTGTGGGCGTTCCCGGCCCCGGTGTGGCCGGTCTGTTGCTACCAGCCGTGTCCCTGCTACGAGCCGCGCCACGGGTGCTGCCGCTGCTGCTCCTGCGGCCAGGTAAGCGACGGTGCACCGCCGCCAGCCGCAGTACCGCCGCCGCCGGCCATGTACTACGGTCGCCCTCCGTGTTACGAAGCAGACGGCTACAAGATCGTGTGCGAGGAGGAGCCCTACTATGGCTGCTTCATCATGTAATTCCCTTCACATATATACGTTCCCATCCTGCGTTCTTCTCAGTCGTCGCACGATGTTGAACCATAATAATAGATGGTGATACATAAAAGGGTGGGTGGGGGGTGAATAATGATGATGATTTCATCCTCCTATATGTTTAATATTGTAAGAACGCTTAAATAATGTTGAAGCATTTCCCATCTTTATCGATCGAGGATATCAAAATAGTTGGTGCTCTGCGATGTGCTCGCCTCGTAGCCTTTTGTCATGAATGATGCGCCGGCGGGGAAGATCCACCGATTGCGGCTCCTCTGTCTCGATCAAGACGGGGGCGATTGTAAGAAATCTCAGGATGGTGCTACCCGAGCGACGGGTGGGTCTTTTCCTTTCTTTTGATCTCTTTTCTAGGTAGCATGAGGAGGATGGGATGGAGATGTGTCGCCTACCACCACGGTGATGACGGTGGCGATGGCGACACTGGTGGTTGTATGCGTTGCCTCGGCTCCATTGTCGTCGTCTCCTTTGCCCGCTGTGGGACCGAGGGGGATGAGGAGGTCGCGGCCCAGGAGCCATGTGCTGCGTGCGGATAAAGCTGGACTTCCATACGCCCAAGCTTTTGCGCTGGCAGACAAAACGACGGGTCGCTTCTCCGGCCTGGTTGCACCACCAAGTTTGCCTCTCTCATCAAGATGGCAATGTGATGGTGTAGCACTCGGCCACGTCTCTCGAGTATTATTATCATTACGCACACCGGGTGGGACCCTGTGGACGTGGACGAGCAGGAGACGTAGAATTCTATGGATGAGGATCGAGGAGGATCTTGTCACCCACAGTTTGATGATGGGTTTCCGTATCGGTTCTCAGCTTCCTCGAGGGTTGCTTCAAAATTACGATGAGAGCTTGGTAGAGCGATTCTCTCTGCGACCAATTTGGCATCCGGCCATTTCAATAACGCATGAATTGCATATAGTCATCAGATGTATGTAACTTTACGTTAACAAGCGATCTGACGTTATCCGACTGATAAAAATAACAATATTTTAATTTTTCGTATTAGAGCAATTTAGAACCCTTCGCCTGCGCTTAAACTTTTCCCGACATTTTCGATCGATTGGAACTCCGAGATGCGGGATGGCAGCCGAAGGCCTCTTCGATTTCGCCTCTTCGAGACGTTCTCGCGGGGCCACCTCTGCTTCCTCGATTCCCGTAGCTTCCAGAGAAAGGTCGTTGATCGATCCGATCGATCCATTCCTCTGCGCTTGCGGCACGCTCGTAGCCGAGTTCTTGGCGTCTATTTGGGTTACAAGTTGGAGACGTTCGATGTCCTAGGATTTCAAGAATCGCGAGATCGACGGCCTTCTGCTGGGATCTCGGGGCCGTGAAAGATGATCTTGCCTTGAGGTGAGTGCTCCCTTTTGTAATCTTTATGCTCGATGATGGAGAGCGGCATTTTCTTCTCCCTCGTGAACATGGAAAGTTGTGCTGCTTGGGAAAACGATCGCCCGTCGGTGGGACAGCTCAAGTTGCCGAAACCGACAATGGAAGAAATTGCCCCAACGATCATGCATCTTTTAGCAAACCTGGTCAAGGACCACAGAGATCGTCCTTTATGTGCACGATTGCTCCCTGTAGCTCCAGGTGGTTGTAAGCATCCTCGCCGAGGCGAAGGGAATCAACGGATCTCCAGACCGAGACTGAAAGGATCATCTAGGGAATCCAGTTCTGCCGGGTCAAGCTGATCTTGGGTGAATAGGTGCAACAGAACGGGTGGCCGATACTGAAAGCCACCTGTGACCAAAGCTCATTTCGTTGAAGCCTCACCGGTGGTGGCCGCTGAATACAGTGGGATGTCATGGAGGAGCCCGAGGAATTCGCTGGTCATATTCTATTCGGTGAAGAGGACCATTATATGTTATTTAAACGCTTACTGAAAACTAAAGTTGGTATAGGAGTGAAGCCCATGAAATGCCCTTAGCATTATACTTCCAAGTTGGTGCCCTCTGATGTGAGCTCTAAGGTCTTTGCTGGTTACTGAGAAGATTGGCAATGTGGGTTATTCCCTTAATTGGAGTGTTTGAGTGAAGATCCATGGGGAGGAGGAGTTTTGTTCGTTTGATGAATATAATTAGCACACTACAATTTGGACTACTGTTTACTTCTATCTTTGCAAGAAATTTATTATTTTTATTCTTCTTGTGCAAGTTAAATATGGTCTTCTTATTCCTTTTGGTCTTTGGTGGGGGGTCATTTTTGTTGTGCAAATGTTTATGCAATATTGAGTTGGATACGAATTTGGTTGTGATCATAATCTGGTTAGCATACATGTAAGCTAGAGTCTTTGAGAAGTTGAGGGACTATGAGCTAGAAGCAGATTGTATGCTTCTCTTTATATCGTATTAGCTATCTTATAGTCTACGTCTGTTGTATAATTTGGTTCTCCCAAACTTTGTCCCATGTCGAATAGCTACTTTTCTTCCTTTGTTCTCATTGTTTTATAAGCCATTAACTTTTGTTTTCTCTACAGATAATAAGGGAGCATGAGTTTCTTCAGGACAGGTTACCTCGAAAGCATTTTAAAGAAAGGAAAACAAAATTACTAATCCTTACAGCTCAATGCTTGTTGAGAACTGGTCGGTCCACAGGTAAATGTCCAATGAATTTGTTATTTAATATTTTCACAAGAAACTTGAAATGCACCCATAAATGAGTGTTATCCATATGCTCAAATGCAGGTGTTAGATATAAGGGCCTAAGAGATTTGATCCTGTGTATGCTTTGCTTGAAAGACGGAACTGCTTTTGATGATAAGTTCAATTTTATGACTGACAATAGAATGGCGGCATCAAACATACGGTAAATATGGAATTATAAATTGTAGATTAACTTAATATTGCGTCTTTATTCTTGTTTCATTTGTCAGTTGGAATAAGCTTCTCTCCTGATTCAGTTGACTGCTTCTATCAGTATAATGATATCCTAATGTTGAATGTGTTAACAACACTCATCTACTAGTTTTGGAGGTTCACACAATAACTTGTAGATTGTCCAATAAAAAATATCGTATTTTTATAAACAACTGCTTTCATTTTTGGGTTGTCTTATGAGAAAGTGACTTATCATGTATATTTAATATTGTCATGAATCTTTGACTTGTGAAATTATTGCCAAAAGATTACTACATTCTGCGAGGATTTCTGCGTGATAAGAAGCTCGAGTCTTATAAGATAGCATTTTCCTTACCACACAAAAGGAAGGGCACATTCTGGCTTGCACAAAGTGAAAATGTGAGGAGCTAGATACTCCACGTACCTAAAGGGTGACTTTATTCTATCTGATCTCCTCTACAGAAGAAAACAGTGATTCACTAATATGCAGTCATGTCAAAAGTGACAATCTGTTCTGAGCTCATGTTGGATAGAATCTAGGCACTTTCTCATCTGGTTCTTCCATCCAACCAGGATAGAACTGTCTTCAGCTCTTGTGGTTCTTCTGTCTACACTAGGCGAGATGTTTGTCAGTTCATCTCATGACTCATGGGTTACAAGCTGATCTACCTCTTCAACGAGACAGTTGCTTTTAGATCATATAAAGATACGAGAGCAACATTCTGTTCTGCGCTATTGTTGGATAGAATCTAGGTGCTTTTTCATCTGGTTCTTCCATCTAACCAGGAAAGAATTGCCTCTGGTTTTCAGCTATTGTGGTTTCTGTCTACTCCACGAGAGATGTTTGACGGTTCATCTTATTTCTCATGGATTACAAGCCAATCTACCTCTTCAACATGAAACGGTTGCTTTTGTGATGATCATATAAAGACATGAGAGCAAGATGGGACAAATTGTGTTGGCCCAAACTCCAAAGAATGGTGGAATTGTTGCCCTTTTGATTGTTTCCCCCTGTTGTTTTCTGCACTTGAAGTGCCTTCCTGCTGCATCTGGTTTCCAATACTGTATTGCATTCATGTGTTTTTAAGACAAACATTACTCTTATTGATTTTGTTTTTATGAAAACCTTTATGTAAACCATATGCTACAATTCATAGATCGTTAGATTTATGGATTAATTTTCTCTTTTCATCTAATTTTGCTGATGCTTGAAATTTGATACCAGGTGAGGCCTTATTTTTGCTTGCTTATACTATCTATGTGTTCGATGACATCAAGTTGTATGCAAAGAGAAATGGTTGAGAAGCATAGCAGAGCAGAGCAGAGCAGAGCAAAGTGGTTACGAGACAACGACAACGCCACATGGTGGTCCGTTGCGTGAAATTTCCTCCTCCCTCCTTGAGAAAAGGTTGCGTCCTCCTTGCTTCGACGTCATCGATGTGGATGGCTCAATCATGTCACTCCCATTGTAAGTGGTCTTCTCTCCTTTCCTCGAGCAAATAGCATTTATTTCCTAGTAAAACTCGATCTATCTTTTTGGTCTTGTACCCCCAAAACGGCGTCGGCCGTGACTTATTGGACGGATGTTAGTGGAAGAGACGAATAACATGGCCGGTGCTGCTTTGGCCCGTATAGTTTAGTTTTCTTCGGATTCTCTCGAATTCATTTCTCTAACATCTCGAGCCTTGGTGATTAATGATCTTAAAGGTTAAGGAATCTGTTGTGAGTATATGTATAATAATTTATAATATTTCAAGATTAAAAATGAAAAATAAAAAGGTCCACTTGATTGATGAGAACATACAGCTTGGAAGAGGAGCCCTACTGTCCGTCTTCATTCACTACCTAACGTGCTACCGTGTTGCCTGCCTTATCCAAGTGACCAATCTTGTAGGTCGTAAAATACTGCGCTGGGGAAGTAACAAGAAATGACAGTAAATGCGAGAATATAACACGTGGACAACAGTTGTCAACCATGTCATCTATCTAACGGTGATATCCATCGGTTGTGATTGACATTTCAATCTTAAGCAGCCGACAGACATATTATGTCGGGGCCAAATTTATAAAACTCTAAAGTACAACATCGATAAGAGATTGATACAACTCTTCCACGAGATAGATCGGTCACGTGATGTTTAAAAATTGATTTAATATGTTATTATTTTACATATCTCAGATTAATCATTAATGATCGTATTAATCATCATAATTTTAAATCCAACAACCATGTACTTACATATTGTATCATACATAAAAGGGTGGGTCGCTCTCGAGTCACACAGGCTAATCATCATTTCTATGACTCCATATTTGATCCATCGCATGTCAATTTAAATCAGCAATTCTTTTGACACCTCGATCGGAGATGGTTGATTCTGAATATTCCCGTTGTGATTCTTCACTGTATTGCTTACTTACTGTGTGCGGAGAAGGAAAACCACGTGCAGAAACATGTGCCATTTTGTGTAGTGTCTTGATATAAAACAAACAGTTGCCGTGCCAACTGGGATGTGCACACATTATCCATTTTGTGTAGTGTCTTGATATAAAACAAACAGTTTAATATATATATATATATATTTATATACATCAGAAATATCAGAAAAATATTGTCGTGATAGCAGCGGAACTGTGGAACCAGCAGTGGAGTAACAGGCAGACTCACCAATTCGGATCGAAAGCATAATGGAAGGGCCCACGTAACACGTGATGGTGGGCCAACATGTGGTCGTCGGCTCACGAATTCTAGTGACAATCTTAAAGCCACGTGTCTAGCCCACGTGCCCCGGCTCCCCTCTCGTCATGTCGCATGTCTGTTGCAGTGATGGGTGGGCCCGTCCGAGTTTATAATTTCACGTGACATTTTTTGAATTGTTTTAATTTTCCCTTGGTTTCTCTCTTTTCTTTTCTCGAAAAAACAATACGAGATTATGGCGTGTTTAATTGCTACAACCTACAAAGGGCTTCTTCTTCCTCCTCCTCCACTAATTTTCAGTGTTTCCTTAATATTTCATTTTCTTCTTCTACATAATAAAATAAACCTTGTTGTTGGCTTTGGAAGGAAAAAGAATTAATAATAATAATAAAAGTAATATCGTGTAGATAAAAAGGTCTCTCTCTCTCTCTCTCTCTGGATCCAATCACTTGGTACATCAATTAATAAACATCCGCTCGTGTCCGCGCGGTTATCGTCTCGAGGATTTTGTCGCGCTTCCTTTCGAGCTCTGTTTCTTTTTGTGGGGGATTTATTGGGGTTTTAGAGAGAATTGTCGACCAAACAAAAGACTTTGCCGAGGAAAAAAAAGAGGGTGGGATAGCAGATGGAGGAAAAGGAGAAGTGGAGAGAGGAATCTGGACCCTCGCCTTGCCTTCTTCCCCCTCTTCCTCTCCTTTTCTGCATCCTTTCGTTCCGCTTCGGTCTGTAGCGAGGTCAATTTTTTTTTTTTTTGTACTCTTGCGCTCGATTTCATTATCTGTTCTTGGCATCTGTCGTCGTTCCCCAATTCGACGAATTGACTAAGAGAATTCTTCCTCCTCGGTGTTCCCCCGGCATTCCCGTCGATAGGAGCGGAGCGGGGACGTGAGAGATGTCATCCAGGTCCAACAGGGCGAGCTGCTCCAGGAGCAGCTCGGCCCGCTCCAAGCACAGCGCTCGCGTGGTCGCCCAGACCACCTTGGACGCCAAGCTCCATGCCGACTTCGAGGACCCCGATCACCCGTTCGATTACTCCTCCTCGATCGGCGCTGCCAACCGGTCGAGCGGCGCCGACAGCAGCGCCGTGCCTTCCTCCGCCGTCTCCACATATCTGCAGACGATGCAGCGCGGGAAGCTGATCCAGCCTTTTGGGTGCCTGCTGGCCGTCGAAGACGAGACGTTAGCCATAATTGCCTACAGCGAGAATGCGCCCGAGATGCTCGACCTGGCGCCGCACGCCGTCCCCACCATGGAGCAGCGCGAGGCCTTGACGATTGGCACCGACATCCGAACTCTCTTCCGATCTCCGAGCTCGGTGGCGCTGCAGAAGGCCGCTGGCTTCAGCGACGTCAATCTCCTCAACCCCATATTGGTACATTGCAGAAGCTCGGGCAAGCCTTTCTACGCCATTATGCACCGGATTGATGTGGGATTGGTGATAGACTTGGAGCCTGTCAACCCTGCCGATGTACCGGTGACGGCAGCAGGAGCGCTGAAATCCTATAAACTGGCTGCCAAAGCCATTTCGAGGCTGCAGTCTTTGCCTAGTGGGAACATCTCCCTCTTGTGTGATGTTCTGGTACGGGAAGTGAGCGATCTTACGGGATATGACAGGGTGATGGCGTACAAGTTTCACGAAGACGAACATGGCGAAGTCATAGCTGAGTGCAGGAGACCAGAATTGGAGTCTTATCTTGGCTTGCATTACCCTGCCACTGATATCCCGCAGGCTTCACGTTTTCTCTTCATGAAGAACAAGGTTAGGATGATATGCGACTGTTCTGCTCCACCGGTTAAAGTGATCCAGGACAAGAGATTGACTCAACCTCTGAGTCTCTGTGGTTCGACCTTGAGAGCACCTCATGGTTGCCACTCTCAGTACATGGCAAACATGGGCTCCACTGCGTCTCTTGTAATGTCGGTCACGATCAGTGAGGACGAAGACGAAGCAGGTGGTGATCAGCAGCACAAGGGGCGGAAGCTTTGGGGGCTGCTGGTTTGTCATCACACCAGTCCGAGGTTTATCCCTTTTCCACTTAGATATGCCTGCGAATTCCTCATGCAGGTATTTGGGGTGCAGCTGAACAAAGAGGTAGAGCTTGGAGCTCAGTTAAAGGAGAAGCACATCCTTCGAACACAAACTCTTCTTTGTGATATGCTTCTCCGTGATGCACCAATTGGTATCTTCACCCGGTCTCCAAATGTTATGGATCTTGTTAAGTGTGATGGTGCTGCACTTTATTACCGAAACCAGGTTTGGCTGCTCGAAACAACACCTACCGAAGCACAGATAAGGGATATCGTAGCATGGCTCGTGGAGTGCCATGATGGTTCTACTGGTTTGAGTACCGACAGCATGACAGAAGCAGGTTATCCCGGTGCTGCTGAACTCGGAGATGCAGTCTGTGGCATGGCTGCAATTAAGATTTCTTCCAGGGATTTTCTCTTTTGGTTCAGGTCACACACAGCAAAGGAGATCATATGGGGCGGTGCTAAACATGAACCTGTTGATAAAGACGATGAGGACCGAAGAATGCATCCACGCACTTCATTTAAGGCCTTCTTAGAGGTTGTGAAGAGGAGGAGTCTTCCTTGGGAGGATGTTGAAATGGATGCAATCCATTCGTTGCAGCTCATATTGCGTGGCTCTCTGCAAGGAGAGACTGTTGATGTTGATTCAAAGATAATTGTGAGTGCATCACCGGATGATGCAACCAAGATCCAATGGGTGGACGAACTGCGTACTGTTACAAATGAAATGGTTCGTCTAATTGAAACTGCAAGTGTGCCCATTTGGGCAATTGATGCATCAGGTAACATAAACGGCTGGAATAGCAAAGCAGCAGATTTGACTGGTTTACCTGTGCAAGAAGCTATTGGGATGCCTCTGATTGATATTGTCAAGGATGATTCAGTTGACGTGGCAAAAAATGTGCTGCACTTGGCTTTGCAAGGTGAGCATATACTTTAGCGCATCTTGCCTCTATTTCTAGTCAATTTCATACCACTTAAATGTTGCATTTGTATTTGGCCTCATGCATATCTTTTTGATGCTAACGCAGGAAAGGAAGAGAAAAACATTGAGATTAAACTAAAGTCATTCAGCCATCAGGAAAGTAATAGCTCTGTGATCCTAGTCGTCAATTCTTGCTGCAGCCGTGACGTGAAGGATAATATTGTTGGTGTTTGCTTTGTCGCGCAAGATGTGACCAGTCAGAAACTGATGATGGATAAGTACACTCGCATTCAAGGTGATTACGTTGCAATAGTGCAAAATCCCAATGAGCTGATCCCCCCTATTTTTATAGTCAACGAGTATGGTTGCTGTTTCGAGTGGAATTCAGCCATGGAAAAGGTATCAGGCATAAAGAGGAAGGATGCAATTGACAAGATGCTTGTTGGCGAGTTGTTCTGTCTTCATGGTTTTGGCTGTCGGGTCAAGGACCATGACACATTGACCAAGTTAAGGATAGTATTGAATGGTGTAATGGCAGGCGAAGATGCCGACAAGTTTATATTTGGATTTTTTGACCTTAATGGTAAGTATGTTGAGGCATTGCTCTCCGCAAACAAGAGGATTGATTCTGAGGGGAAAAATACTGGGGCATTATGCTTTATGCGTGTTGCCAGTCCAGAGCTTCAACATGCCTTGCAAGTGCAGAAGTTGTCTGAACAAGCTGCGATAAACAGTCTCAAGGAACTAGCTTATCTTCGTCAAGAAATAAGGAACTCACTAAACGGCATTACATTTACGCAAAACTTGATGGAGGCAACTGACTTAACTGAGGAGCAGAAGCAACTTCTTAGAAGGAAAGCCCTCTGCCAAGAGCAGTTGGCAAAGATCTTAGATGACATGGATTTAGATAGCATTGAACAGTGGTATGCATTTCATTTCTTATTTTGACTTTGCCTGAAATTTATCTATCAATAGGGTTGCGGAAGTTAGATTGCCTAGCTTTCCTAGAAATATAATTAGACCTCCCGGGACAAAGTTGTGGTTCTGGATATGCTATTCATTTGTTCAGAAGCATCTGAAGTCCATTCAGAGACTGAGAATAAAAAATACTTTTGGTGTGAACAATCATAAGTGACTTTTTAGGGGGTAAAATTAGCCACAATATATTGTCAAGATAAACACATGGTAAATGAGTATCTTTCTTATGTTCCATGTGACCAGATCCTAAAGTTGTCATGTACGTCTGTCATTTGATGATGTTGAATTTCTTAACAACCAAGCAAATTTCCAATTGACAAAAATAATTTGTTGTTTCTAAAAATTTGAGCTGCAGGAGTAATCTATATGAGATTTTCGAAAGCTGTTATACTTTTAACCAAGTTCACAATCTGGTTCAGGAGTAATCATGCATGATTTATATCATTATGTGAAAAATAGCTGCAGAGTAGAATGTAACATCAAAATCCAATGTAATATATTTGTGTGAGGAATAAGTGATGGATATTAAAATTTATTAATCTTTTTCAAATTTATTTTCCGCCTCATAAAAGATTAATTTCTTGCAGTAAACATCATTTTGAGTTTTTGATACTCTGAGACACTCTTTAGAAAGTGACAAATGTTTGTGTGGATCCCCACATAGAATTTGCAAGCATGCTGGCTTTTGCAATTTAGGCTTTCATGTTAATCGGTTCATTCTTGGCCTCAAGTATACATAAGCACCTATTAACAGGCATGACTTCCTAACAGCTATATGGAGCTGAACACAGTAGAGTTTAACCTCGGTGAAGCTCTGGATGCAGTCATAAACCAAGGCATGGCTCTAAGCAGGGAACGGGAGGTGGCGCTTCTTCAAGATTGGCCTGCGGAAGTATCTTCTATGTATTTGTATGGGGATAACTTGAGGCTGCAGCAGGTTCTAGCAGACTTCTTGTCAAGTGCTCTTCAGTTTGCACCGGTGGCTGATGGATCAATCGCACTTCAGGTCATTCCAAGAAAGGAACGTATAGGAACCGGAGTGCAAGTAGTTCATCTCAAATTCAGGTAGTCCAGTTCTGAAAACTCATGCTGAAAAATTCTCCAAGGGGAATGCTCTATCTAATGCATGTGGAGTGTTCTCAGGGATGAATTTGATTTGACGGGAATCTGAACATCAATTATTTGATTTGACGGGAATCTGAACATCAATTATTTCACTGTTTTAGGCTTTTAGCAGGATAGTATGTGATCTTTTGAAGACACGAGTAAACTTGTACAGCATTCAACTGTAAATCAAAGATCAATTGCACTGAAGAAATTAATAATGATACTTTATTTTCAGGATCATTCATCCAGCACCAGGAATACCAGAGACGTTGGTGCAGGAGATGTTCCACCACAGTCAGGGTATGTCAAGGGAAGGCCTCGGTCTTTTCATCAGCCAAAAGCTTGTGAAGATCATGAACGGAACTGTACAATATCTTAGAGAAGCAGAGAGATCATCTTTCATCATTCTCGTCGAGTTCCCTTTGGTTCAGCATCACACAGGTGGGCGAAGATGTTACAGTAACCCGATAACTTGTTACCGATCTGACTTATTTACTTGCCTACTTGGTGCAGGATCGAGGACTCATGGTTCATCGACAAGCAAGAAGAAACTTCATTTAGCCTAATAGTGAATCAAGCAACAATGGCCCCGACAAACATAGTGCGCGTTTGGTTGCTAAACATAAATGGAACACCGAGGCAACCGGCAAACTGAACTATGAGAAATAAATGTGTGTATTTTCCGATGACTCCTACCATCTAGGCTTTCTGTAAATTACTACTGCAGAGTGATTTCTGAACACATACTAATGATATTAGTACGATTAAACTGTCTTGCGCATACGATTATTCGATTCATGCTATTAGTCATGCAGAGAGCTCAGTGTCTAGACTATATGTGGCTTCTGCATAACTACATCAGGGCAGCTTCTGCAGGAGCAACTTGTATTACACAAGTAGAAAAAGGATTTTATGACCTTCCTAAATTGAATATCCTGTCATCACCATCCTTTTTGGCAGCTGTGTGCTGCAGTTGCAGTTACCAATTGCTTAGACTGGCTATGGTCAGAGGCAAAGAAACAACAAACAAGAATAATGGAAATTGCACTGTCAGCTTTAACTTCCAAGCTAATGGGTTAGTATGTGCTTTGTGAATTTTCCTAAACCAAAGCATTACCTCACAGCAAACAGATGTCTAGAATTACAAAATCAATTGGATTCATTAATCAAATTACAATGTGACTAAGTATACACACACCCCAAATTACATCTTTTATTTATCGAAGTTCTAATATAATAATTTATTTTAATTAATTTTGATATTGAGATAAGCATATTAAAATGGAAGTGAAGAGTGTTTAGCAAAGTTGGGGAAGAAAAGAAAAAATGATTTCTTTCTCTTTCATGTGCAACAGATGTGGCTCTAATAATCGTCTTCGTGAAACGTCCTTGGCAATTGGTCCAACCCGTGAATTAAGAGATCGCCACAGAAGACCGTCGGATCCGAATCCGACGGCCACGATTGGAGATTGAGAAGGCCGTGACGGTGGCCCCCGCCTCTCTGCCCACAAGTTTATCATATGCCTTTGGCGCATCGAAGAACGTGGTCGACACGTCACCGTAGCCTAACGTTGCCTTCCGCCCATCTTTGCCCTCAGCAAATCCAACAATGCCAAGTCCGTCCCCTGTCGAGACGCGGTGTCCGAAGCGACAACCGTTACGACGGTAGTTGACAAAATGGGGACATTCTATTAATTCATTCCGTCAATTGCTGTTGTGATCATAAATAAATGATATAAGAAATAAATATAGCTGTTTTCTAATGAGATGTGCATTGTAATCATTGTGACGGTTTCTTTAAAGACTGATGTAAGGGGTACTTTGGAGATCTCGGAGGTGTAAGGGGTACTTTGGGGAGACCGACCGAGAAGTACCTGCCTTTCTCTCTCTCCCTGAGGGAGCGAGAGAACGAGAGAGAGAGGGAAAGGACAAGAAAACAAAGGTTTGGCAGCAGAAGAGAATCCTGTCTTTCTTCACTTCTGCAAGAAGAGGAAGCCTCCGCTTGCTTGGGTTTGGTGGTTCCCCATGGCGATCCAAGAGAAGCTGATGCAGGCGGCGGTGGAGCACCGGTTCCACCTGGCCGTCGCCGCCGCTCTGGTCGCGGCGCTCTTCTCCCTCCTCAGCCTCGGCCCCAGCTTCTCCGCCGTGGCCGGCTTCTTCTGGCCTCTCCTCGTCTCCACCGGCTTCCTGCTCGTCGCCGTAGCCGTCCTCCTCCGGATCTCCCCGCCCCCGGGGGAGACCTCCGGGGAGGAGCTCATCAACTACGTCGCCGGCCGGCCGGAGGACGGCCAGCTAACGAGGGACTACGACGAGGCGGCGGACGGCGTGACGGATCAGCGGCGAGGAGAAGAGGCGGCGGCGGAGGACGCAGAGCGCCGCAAGTCACAGTGAGAGTGAGACAAAAGGAGCTTTCCCGTGTTCCGCCGGAACTGGTTAACGCGGAGCAGGTCGCTTGCGTGGAGTGATAATGATGGGCGCGCGCCTCTGGGACCCGCCAATGGAGGGAGAGAGAGAGAGAGAGGAGGGTACTGTAGAACAACCGTTCCTCTGCACCGAGGAATTCGGGAATAAAAATATATGTAATCCTATAATGCACTTCTTTTCTTTTCGATGATAAAAAGACATGGCCTCTTATCGTAAGCCAAACCAATTGATGCAAAGCGTATAAATCTTCTGTTGGTATCGGGTGATGTTAATGATAGGTTAGTTGTGTATTATTTATGTTGGAGATCCGGTGATGCAGTTGGGGTGTAAACTATCGGGGGTGGGGCACAACGACGGCATGGGAATTCAAAAGTATTCCCCGTAAAGCTGCACTCTGGAGAACATCCGCGGCTTTTGCTTCAAAGCCATGAGCTTAATCTCACCATTCTTAACATCTTGTTAGCAAAATGCTATCAGTTGCATGCATGGAAACTGTTGTTATTACAGTCGAGAAGACGAACCATCGCAGCTGATATTTCGATTTCTCAAGTGCTCAAATAAAAGCTTGAATGATGCATATTTATACATAATGAAGCCAACTACGGGCCGTTTATGTTGGAAATAAAAATTTAGCTTAAATAATTTAAGAAACAATTAAGTTAACACAAGCTCGAGCTGGTAAAGATATGCAATAGAATGGCACAAAGGGGGCAACCAAATCTAAAACCCTAACTGGAGGATACACTTGAGTTCTTCAATTCTTTGGTTGGAAATACCTCTGCAAGTTCAAACTAATCTAAAGCCCTTTTCGGAATCAGCTGTAAGAACAACCCTCTTGCAGACTCCTGGAATTTGGAGAGCCACTAATTAGTCTACGAGAGAATGTAAACAGCAATAATGGCTAAACAATCTCGTTGATAATGCAGTTCTAAAAGCTGACGGCCAACTTGGGCAACTTAAATCACTAGTTCAAATCCCTTATGGTGCATAAAGGCCCGTCTTCTCCTGCTCAGGGTGGCAGATCATACACCCTGTCTGCACCATGTGCTCAACCCGAAGAAAAAAAAAAAGAAAAAAAAAAGAACTCGTGAAGCTTCGAAGTGTTAGCACAAATATTTTGTCTTACACACATTGGACAGAAAAAAAAAAAAAAAAAACCAATAGTAGAAATTCACTTCCACATTGCTAATGATTAGCCCTTAGGTGAAGTAGCATCAATATGCTAAGCATTTCATGTGGCAAACATCACAATGGGTAATAAACTACATTACAAGGGCTGACAGCAGCTGATTAGTTGTTCACACAGTTAAAAAGTATGTAAATACAAATCATACAAACTGCAAAACTAACATTATAGCACATCGTCTATTATTTGCAAGTGGTCATTAAGAAACACTTGTCATGAGTTTCTCTTGAAAATAAAAAAAATCAATGAACACCAAAGGCAAGTTAAAGGAAACTACTGTCCTTCCGCTCCGCAAGACAGATATGGTACCACCGCACAGAGTGTAGACCACAGAATATTCTAAATGAATCAATTGGGATTCAACTAAGACCACTATGTGTACTTCGAACCACAAAGTAATTTGTATTTTTTTTTTTAATTACAGATGGGCTACCTGTGCTTCCTGATCCCAGTGGTTCTCATGTGACACTGCACATTTATAACAGACCAAATTGAGCAGTTGCCGAAGCTGCAAGAGATTCTTGATTTGTGAGGTTCTCAAAGTTCAAGAACGTCTAGTTTCTGGTCATGTCAAATTATAAGTAATGTGCCTTGGAGTTGAAATTACACAGCTACAGTGTCAAATGAAAGCAAAGGCATAAGAAAAGGTCCCAAACTTGGCACTCTAGATTCTAGAATCAGGTATCAAATACTGGTCAGACAATTTTTACTGATTGATGTTTGGGACCTTTTACCGATCCGATCCATGCAAACTCACTGGTATTTGAGGTTCAACCCACAACTAATGCTGGAACATATGGCTCAATACCAACAACTAGTGCTAGAACACAGTGCCGGAACTGTTTCAAATATCTCAAGGAAAACAAGCCATGTAAGAGAAGTGTCAACCTAAGAGCTAGCTAATTTGACTTTCAGTTGTCTCTAGCCCTCCAGCAGCATTTAAGGTAACCAAAAAAAAAATAATGACTTACAACAGAGAAAAGAACAGTATGTTGCCTGGAATACCAACATCATCCAAATTTGAATTACACCCGAATGACAATTGTTTCATTCTCTCATAACGTTAATGAATTTCAACAACTACAAGAGAAACTAAAGTTACTAACCACACTAGCATCCCCTCGAACAACATGATAAAAAAACTAGATTAAGGGTTTCCACTAAATTCTATTTTTATGCACGAAATGATCATCAAAACGTATTTAGGACATTAAAATTTTACACAGTTTGTTAAACTAAAACACATGCCCGAAACAACCAACAAAAAGCAAAAAGAAAAATATAGGATGGATATGACCTGAGCCAGAAAAGGTAAAATAGGACGAATATAAACCAAGCAAAAAGCAAATAAAAGATGGATATAAACCAAGCAAAAAGTAAAACACAGGAATGATATGAACAGAAAAATAAAAATAAAATACTTGCAGCTGTAGCATACCTTGTAAAGCTTGAAAACAATACATATAAACCAGACATAAAATGAAGCTAAGTTTCATCTCCTCCTCTTCCTGCCTTTTCCTAATTGTCCAGACTTGAAAGCATACTCCTGTTCTTGGAGGAAAGCCATAGCCTTTCCATATTTCTCTGCTCTTTCTTCTTCCTGCATTAACCTACCTGTCTCTTTTAATCCAGACACAAATTGGCTATCTTTTCGTAGTTCACGTATCGCTCCTTTCTTTTCACTTTTAAGGAGCTTTTTCAATTTCTTCATCTCTGCTCTCTCTCGATCTGGATCATAATCTCTACCCTTTACAAAGCTGCAAAAAGATTTTAGATAAGAATCATATATTTGCATTTACACAAGAATTATACTGAAAGTGACAAAATGAAGAAAGTTTCAATTAGTTAACTACTAATTATACTAAATAATTTCACTTAAATAAGATATATAAACAACAAGAACCATAAAGATGCCACAACACCACCAAAGTCTTATCTCTCAATAGCTAGTTTGAAGTGAACGGTAAAGTTTGGAGTCATGTATAAGAAGAGGACACAAGCAATGTGCCCCCCAAACAGAAAGAAATAAACAAAATTGGATTTTGACCCTATCTAAGATTGCTTTGTCTTATCCACCTATCCACAAGCAATGGCACCCAAGAAATTTTAAAAGCTTAAGTGTCAGCAACACTTATATCTGTTCCTGCCAGTAACATCACTCTACTAAAGATTTGGCTTTATATACAACCTTTAAAAGATACAAAAAGCAAAGATGTTGTGAATAGTATATTTATTTACAACATAAGCACCCTATGTTCATGAACCAAAAAAAGATTTGGCTTTTCCATTTATTATTATTATTATATATATATATGAAAAATAAATGACAAAAAACCTCAAGTTTAGTAGCACATACTTCTCTTCAAATTTTGGATTCAGTAGCTTTATTGGCACTGGCTTCTGTTTCCGCATTTGAAGCGGTTTTCTAAACATGTGATGTTCATCAGTTTTCTTCTTGATCAAATCAAGAACATCTTGCATCTTGTCTCGTAATAACCCTGGCAAGTTAGGATTTTGCAACACTTCATGCAGCAAATTGGAAATTGGTGAGAATATTTCTGCAAAAGAGCTGAATCCTTCATAGATGATGATGAATCCTTTCAGTGTTTCTGAAACTGATGACAGAACACTGGCCCTGCCATTGAAGAAAGAGAGCATAACACAGAGAACAATGAAACATGAACATTCTTAGAGGCAAGAAACATCAAGAGAACCTTGTACTTGCCTGAAAGTGTCAGTGGCAAAAAAAGGTGACTCTTCTTGCATCTCCATGACTGCAAAGAAATCAAGAGGATGTATAGCACATGTCTGATCAGTTATGTGGAGCCAAGGTTTCAGCACTCTAATCTCCATAAGATGGTTTAACTGGGAAAGAAGACAGACAACAATAGCTTTAGCAACCAGAATATCATAAGATAATCATCTTCCAGCACAAATATTTTAAGGGTGTGAAATAAACCTGTGAATGTTGTTGAAGTCCAAGTTTTAACTCTATGGAGGATGTTAACAGTGTTTGCAAGTATATTATAGCCTCAGGACAAAACTTCTGGGATTGTTTACACACCTACAGGAAAAAAAAAAAAAAAAAAAGCTTTTCTGACAACACCACCAAGTACCTTAGGTAAAAAGAATGTAATATTGATACATACAAGTGCAGCCACACATGCCAGTAATTTCAAATTAGACCAATTTAAAAACAGAGATCGCACACCTACCGAGAATACCAACGAACACAAAAAAGATCCACGTGCTGCATCTTGACCCGAGTTTATGGGACAACGCATCAGATACTCACACATCAGGAGAAGTGCAGGAGTCATAACGACATGACGAAAATCAGAGCACGGAAATACCAGTGACCAGAGCCTCAACAGAAGCAAAGTCTTCAGAGTTGGCCAGCAGCTCTTTCCTACATTACAAACAAGTTGCCCACTTTAAGATGAAGTCAATGTTCCAAACAGTAGTTAACATGATTATATGTCTCCAAACCTGGGTTCTTAATATCCTCCAGGAAGTGAGTTCGTATATGTATCAGTCGCTGCCTAGCACAAATGGCTGCAAAATAGGGGGTTTCTGCGCTCATCTCTACCAAAGGTTTAACAAGTGAATTTATAATTTTGAAATTTAATGGACTTTGAGTAGCTAAAACAGCAAAATACTGCAACAGAACACCATAGAAGATCTGCAAGTTAAAGAATCAAACGTAAGAGAACAAATTCATCCACATACATAAAATGATAAAAGCTTCAGAAAAGGAATGCCCAGTGGAACTTATATAAAGAAAAAGGCAAGGAAAATAGACAATAAATGGAAACCAAAAATGACATACTTGCATTTTCTTCCGGTTTTCTGCTGCAAGTCTTATTGAATTGTATGCTCGAATCCGATTAATGATCTCCACAACTTCATCATCTGAACGGCTATCCAGCAAGGAACATAGCTCTGTCAGGTTCTTTGGAGCTTCAATTACATAAGGAAGTTCCTTCTCTTTTGCTGGAGCCAGATTTCCAGCAGCATTCATCTCATGAGATGAACTAGTTTTCACTTCATGCAAATCCAAGGTAAGCTTATCACCAATGGCCACTTCTTTCTCATCAATGTTCTCTGTTTCTTCACCATCCATATTCAGACCGTCATCATCATCATCACTTTGCTCCCAATCTTTCATGGTGGATATATTTACATGCTCATCACCACTACCATCTTTCCCATCACCATCTCCTTCATTATCTTCATCACCTTCTGAATCCTGGGAAGATGAATCACTTTCATCTTGATTATCTGCATCATTTTGTTCATATATGCCATCAATCCAGCCTTTTTTGCCCGTCACATCATCAGCAATGGAAAAGGAGTCTCCAAGATCATCCCCAGAAGTAGGTCTGATCTTAATTGATGCTGAATTTTGTATTTCTACATTATCATCATCACTGCCTTCATCAGTAGAATCATCGGTAGCAAGCATCCTTTCTCGACGTTGCTTCTAAAATTATTCAAAACAAGAAAAAAAAAAGATACACTAAACAAGTTTAACATGCCACAACATCACTTCTTTAAAGAATAAAAGACATCTGAGATGTAAAACATCGTCTCTTAAAACAATGCAAGGTCACCTCCAGTTCTTCTAGACGCTCCTTTTCTTCTTGGGCTATTTCTTCTGGAGTTTTTGTCCTGTCTGATGCATGAGCTCTCCTATCTGAACCCAGCTCTTTTACAAGTTTGTCATAAGCATCAGGATGACCCTGATGGAAACAATAAACGTTAATGATGCTAACATAAATGAGATAAATTCAGTCGTGTCAGTTTTGCAACAGCAAATGAAGGGAAAAAAAAAAGAATTACAAAGAAAAAGCAGCAAATTGTCCAAAAGCAGTTTCATCAAATCCAAGCATCACGAAAGAGAATGCCTTGGTAAGGATGTCTTCAATAAAGGGACAGCTGCTTGAAAGCTTTCTATTCAGAAAGTTGTCACCACTCCAACATAAGAAAATGACAACTTCTGACAAACAGAATCAAACAAGAAAGTTTTGCCTCCTTGACAAGTTTTGTCTGCAGCATTACTCATGGAACACTGAAAAGTGAACTGAGATTGCTCCTTAAATGATCACACAACCTCACAAGAGTATTAATTAAATAGAAAATGGAATTAAAATCTAACAAATGTTTCTTTGACAACACATGATGCATGAGAAAAACAGCTGATATAACGTTATCAATAAAAAATTGACATAAAAAAATTAATCTTGTGCTATCTCATGTTCAGTTCAATGCTTAGAAATATTCAAGAAAGCCTTTAGAGAAGTAGAAGAATTTGACTTAACAAGCAACTAAATAAGAGTTTCTGAATATGAAAAACAAAGAAAAGAAGTTATAAATGAGACACATCTGGAAAACATCATCAACACATTTAGCAAGTTTAAAGGAAGCAAGCTGTGGTGTTTACATACTTTCTCAATAAGTTTGTTGTCTGATAAACCTGATGATCCTTCTTTTAAGGACTCCCTCTTGATGTCCTTGTTCAACAAAGCCTTCAAAGCATTCATCTTACTTGGATGAGATAAAGCCTGTAGTGCCTCTGTTTGGGCCAACATACTAAAGTCTTCATCTAGCTTCGCCATTAGACTTTCATCTTCTTCTTTCTCCTTTACTTTTTGGGCCTACAATGTTTCACAAGCATAACCACATGTAAACATAAAAATAAAAAAGATCCTTTTACAACTGTATAACAATGTATGGTACCACTACCAATAACTAACATGCAAGTTTGCTCAGGCCACCTTAAGTACATTGATAACACCGATGCATGTACATATGGACATGGACTAAACAACATGATGTCATGATGAAAAAATGCCTCCAAGAATTCCAACAAAATTTAGAATCCAGATTGACATGGTAGCAGAGAACAGAGAAATATTAATAATGATTTGCAAGAGGATTAACTAATTAACGTTTATTTTCTAATACTTTTAGCATGGCTATGTATACCAAATATGGAATCATGTGCTTGTCCATCCAAGCCAGACAGATGAGACCCAAATTCTACGATGAACCACATAAAATTTACATAAAAAGTTAACCATTCAGACAATCTAAGGTGTGATTAGATTATAAAATTGTCAATGAGAAAAGACAAAAGGCGAAAAATTAGATTAGGATGTCAAGGTGGCAGAGAAAGAGGGGACTATGAAGCTATTGTGATGCACCCCGTCTGTACTCCAAATTGGTTTAGCTGAAATTTTCCATGAACTTCAATAAATTCAATTTCTCCACAAGTAGCTATATAAGTCTATAAGTTGAGGTAGTTTATATTCTTCAGAAGATCTAAAGCAAGTAAGTTAAGGGTCTCAAGCAATTGAGAGAACCATAAGTACAAGAAAATAAGGGTCAGTTGGTCAGATTCAGTCAACTACTGATATGCATGATGAACATGACAGTTACATTGCAACCAGATTTTCATCTGCTTCATAAGTTATCTCAAATGCTTTGAGACCTAACTCATCTCAGGGAGACATGATTTGTTTGATAAAAAATGTACAACTGAGTGATATACAAGTGTTATAAGTTTTATAGTCATAATAGGAATCTAAGTACTGTCCAGTTGAGTATCTTCATGAGCCATAAATGGCTGAGAAATTTGGTATATCAATGAATTTAGTATAATAAAAGGTAATATAGTGTCTCAAGCCTATTTCCCCCCGCTCTGATGGCAATCCAGTACAAAAACATATATTTCTTGGTCTTTTCTCCTTTCAACAGTCCGAAACATTCCAAAAATATATACTTGTATGACGAATAAATTTACTAAGGTGACTCTCATAGTCTCATGCATTGCAAATTTGTTTCCTGTTTCCTAAAGCTTAATGAACTATTGTTACCTGGCAGCAAAAATTGTAATAAAAAAAATAAAGAGGCTTGTAACTTTTAATAGTCATGATAGCATTTCCATTTATTTTTAACAACCAAGTCAGTAATAATTAGTAAAAGGGCACCACATGCTCCTTGCCAATACAAAGTCTGGGAACACAGCCTTGTCACTAAAAGCAAAAAAATTATGTGATCCAATAACTGGCCCCAGGCTGCAAGGGAGCAACCTCAGTGTGGCATTAAAGTTGCCAATACATTCCATATTTCCGAAATCTTTAAGTAGAAGATGACTGGACATTTGAAACCAAGAATGGTTGAGGCACAGTACAGGCCTTTTAACTTTCAGTAGTCATAAGTAGAGTCATCAATTTTTACAATCAGGAAAATGCAACATATTAGTTATGGTTAATACACAACCAATGGTGTTTATTAGCATCAACAAAAAAATACAAACTAAACAGTTAATCAGTAAGGAACCAGTAATAACCTCTATCAACACCTTTCTGTCTTTTCTCATTACATAAATTTGTTAGATAAGACGTTTAAACATGCTGCAGAATCAGAACCACCAACGAACAATATGCAATAACGACAAATAGGATGTTGATATGATGGCTCTTAGTAAAATACACCTCAAGGATAACAAGCTTATATAAACCTAGTAACAGTATATTACAAGGAAAATAAACAAGCAACATAAAAATTCAAATCTATAATGTCTAGTACCTACCTTGTAAAATTTGCTCTTTGAGATTATCTCCATCATCACTTGCTTCTTAGATTTGTGTGTCTGCCAAGTCAGAATACTCTGTTGTGAACATCTAAAATTTAATTGAGTACAAAGCTTAATTATTATATAACTAAGAAGGCATAAATGAACACATAAGCTCATTTTATTAAAGAAACACTCCAGACACAAGATTTGACAAGGTTCAAAAAAAAAAAACAAGAACATGGAGAAAGGAAGTACAATCCTAACTGCCATGTTTAATTATATATGAATTCATAACCTATGCAAAGGAAACAAATGCAAATTTCATGAACATTAAAGCCCTAACTAGATCAAATGTAGACTCCATGGATCGAGATAAGAAAGCATCACTAAATTCTTAAGGTGTTCCCTGTATCTTTCTGTTTTATGCAAATTATTTTTAGGGCAAGTTCATGAGTTATATAAATGCATACACTAGATATATAGCCTTTGCGCTTGTGTGGAGGTGACTCGAATATTCAGAAGATCTCCAAAAATTTTGAAAAGCATGCACAAATCTGACTTGCTATCTCCATTTTTTAAACAATGTTTTGGAGCTTTAAGCTCAAACATTCCTCCAGTAGCCAGAATGTAAAATTGTAAAGCACTATCAGTGAAAAGTTTGACATAAAATGTGCTAAACAAACTGAACTAGATTTTATCAGATATTGATGTGATGATTGTGTAGCAATTGCATACTGATGCTAAATTTATTCACGCACGTCTAGTTTTCAGTAATATCATGTTCATCTCCAAGTAATTTTTTAATTTCTATGGTATTACTCAGAAAGGATAATGAGTTTGGTCATTGATAATGCAAGCCTGTTTTAGGTTTTGCTTTGCATATTTAACCTGCTATTAGAAAAGTATTGCTTACATCCAAATATGAGGTTCAGATTCATCTCAGAGCCATCTCCTGTAAGCACATTGTGAAGAGAGATCAAAACTTTTTGAGATGCATTGCAAACAATTTTTTGCTTACAAGCAAGGTTTGACATACCGAAGCATACTGCTCGGTATGGGCGGTACGAGGTCCGATAAAGGATCGATACGGGTAGTACATCAATACACCCCCAGTATATGATGTGTTAGTACACTTGGTATAACTCGGTATGTATCATACCGACAACTGGTCAATACATTGGTACAGATCGATAATGTGAACCATGCTTGTAAGCACGAGGGAATTTTTCTAAAACAGACACCAAAATTTTAGTTATGTTGTGCTTTGATAATTTTAGAAAGTTTTTTGTGGATTATTAAACCTCTATTAATGAAGACTAAATAATATTAAAACAACTCAACTTGGCACTATATCATTTATTAAACACAAAAATGGCCTTGGCACAGAAGAATCAAAACTTGTTAGACATTGAGGTTGCTCCACTATGACATGGGTGTTGACATAAGGTGGTTGAAGAACATTTTCCAAAAACTGTATGCAGGACATACAGCAGCAGACCTGCCCAGAATTGAAATGAAATACTGAAAGGATGTTGATCCAGGCTAAATCAAGATGGTAAAGGAGAAAATGAATCGGTCCAAAACTAAATAAATTGAGACATAAAAGTTTGTGATAATGTTATGAACATGAAAAAAATGAAATGAGTATTACAGTTGCTAATAACTAAAGAAAGGATTGGTTAGAAGCTTGAATAATTAAAGAACAATATGCAAAAATATTTGGTAATTAGAGATATTATATTCTGAGACATGTCAGAAAGAACCAAGCAAAAAGAAGTCCAACACAAAATTAGATCAAACAGATTAGGTACAAACAAAAAAGTTCCTGAATTATGGATGGAGTATACAATTAGAGATCCAACAATTTCAGTTGAATCACCCAAAAATATCATCTCCTAATATATTACATGAAACATGGAATGAGCCAGAGAAGGCTGTGAATGAAGACAAATAGAAACAAACAGTGAAAGGTATAAAATTGAAATAAATTTATGCTCGAGATAAACCAGCACCAGAGGACTTCTGAACATGTTTAAAAAATTAAATTTTTGCCCCATCAACTGGTCGATCCATCAAAGGATCAATCTGCTGCTCAACCATTGTCAAAGGTTAGGCATTGAAATTTATCATCAGATTATTAAGCCAATGCAGCTGATGATATTCAATTATCTAAATCAAGAAGGCATATACTTTAAACTGATGCAATTTAACTTGTAATAAAGGACACAGAAGACAAATTCAAACTTTGAAAAATAAAATAAATGAAATTAGCAGCAACTAAGATCTATTCTTAACTTTTAGTTGCTAGAAGCCAGCCAAATCTTCATGAGTTTTTGGAAGTAAATAAAGTAACAGACAGATCAACAAAGAGATTTAGATCATTATGCCTTAAGACAGATCCATATCACTAAAGTCACCAAATCGTCATGAGAAATTCCATGAAAAAGAAAGATATTACATTTAAATAGAGAAACAGAACATTACCTGATCCTCTCCATCAAGCAAGCTAGATTCTGAAGAATTTGGCAGAGACTGCAAGCTCAAATGTTTTGGCGATGCTAAACCACCTGGAAAACACAATTAAATTGTCTTTTATATAAAAAGGTTTATGTAAAAAAGATCATCCATGCATATGTTCAAAGTTGAAGGTACAAATCACGACCCAATTAATTGTTCCACCCAAATGATCATGGCAATAAACTGATCTATTATAGTATAGCTGTAGTTGATCATTTGTTGCATCACATAACAGTGGAATTGTAGCAAGGAAGAGCTTACTCACTTCCATTCTTGAAATCAGCATCTTCATCGTCATCTAGGGGCACTTCATCCTCAAAATCATCCTTGTCAGAGGAATGTGGCTGATCAACTGTAGTATCATCTTCCTCGTCATCGGACAAATTGTATTTGCTAGTTCTTTTCAACTTTAACTAAAAAGATAGAGTAATACAACTAACATCAGATTTGAGCATATATTCGCTAATTTCCATTCACTGCTTTCTACTCTAATGATCAGACCAAAATATATGAAGAAAATCATGAAAGACTGAAATAAATATAAAGTAAATCCAAAAGCATGAATACCATTTTGAAAGAGTAGAGCTTCCATGCAAAATGGAAATTTTAACTCAGTCGATCTATCTTCTTTGGAAACCCTCACAAAAAGATGCAATTGCTTCAAAGGAATACTCTTCAACTTTAGAAACAAAAAACGCAAAGTAACTGATAATAGAACTTACATCCAAGGAACATGCTCGGGATTTGACATTTGAACCCTTTTATACCATGACCATCTACAAAAAGACATGCCAACTGAAGTTCAATACAATTTATGAACAAAGGAGGTGCTATTTTTCCACTTTTGCTGTGTTTGTTCCCAAGTGCATTTCTGAAATTATCGACGCTACTTAAACTGAATGTAAACCAAACAAGCTGATGATATGGTATTGACGCTCCTATTTTTATTTGCAATAATTGTATTATAGTAATAATCCATAGATACTTTTGAAAGAAATTTCCAGATGGACAATTAATATATCAGGCACTGCATCCCGATGATGGACAACTACACAAGAAAAACAATGAAGAACTGAACTTTTATAACTAAAATATAAAACCGAAGAAAAGTTGTAAGAAAGAGCCATAAGAAGTGTCACAAACACAGATGGCAATTCAACTGAACCCAAGGAGATATTATAATGATATACATTCACAGAGCTAGAAAGCTAAATGGAAATAAATCACATAATTCATTGAGTAGATTGCTGGGAAAAAGCAAGTTCAAATTAGCATATTTGAAGAAAATACAACCTGGCGCTCACGTTGAAGACGTAACACGGCTTTGTCGAATTCTTGTAGAGTATCATCCTTTTCTCCAATTCGGTTGTCCAAAAACACGGATGACTTTGCACTTTGCTCATACTCCTTCAGCAAAGTTTCCTTCCTCTGTCATCGACAACCAAGAATCACAACAAAAGAATTGTTTCATATCTTCTCAACAACATGCCACATGTCATCATTTTAAAGTGGGGCCATAACTATGCAGTATGATATATTCAAGGAATGAAAATGATGAGAGATGAGGATGATGGAAGTTTCTTCCTCTATCTGTGAAAACTGAAGAAAAGCCAAAAGAGATGCAATTTCCAATTTCTTCTCCAAATAAGTTCCATTTTCTCTAAACGGTTAATAATTCTGTAGAACCATGAAAGAACAGAAATCTTATCCAGTAACAGAAATTCTGAAGGTGATGAAATTTTCTTTTTCCATCCTAATTTCTTCTCCAACAAGAAGCGTCTTTATTTAAACCATCAAGAACTCAATAGAATCATAAATTTCAAATGATTAGGGATGAGATAAATGATGATGAACGTTCTCTTCCTATTTTATTGGGAACCCAACGTATAGTTTCTTCTCCAACAGGTTGTTTCTTTATTTAAACCATCAAGAACTCAGTAGGAACCGTAAAAACAACTTCAAACAATAAAAGGCAAACATATTTTCGAGGAACACAAATGATAAGAGACGACATCAATGGTAATCAAAAGTTATCTTCCCATGTCACTGAGAACCCAAGAACAGTTAAGAAGAACCCTCAAAGGCAGCTATGTACAAAAAATGAAAAAGATCTTTTCGATAAAGCAAAATGATGAAAGTTTCGTCTTTAATAAGTCTGCATCTTTCATTCGACCATCAAGAGTTCAGTAAAACCATAAAAATAACTTAAAGCAAGTTATGAAAAGCCTTTTCAAGAAACAAAGATTATGGGAGATGATAATTCATGGTGATAAAAGTGTTCTTCTCCATCAAAGTGCGTCTACCTTTAAATCATCACGAACCTCGTAGAACCATAAAAAGATAAATTCAAACAAGAAAATAAAGACGGTCTAAAGGAACGAGTAGAATTTTGGGGATATAATGATGGCAAAAGAAGAAGATGGAGGAAGAAAGTCTAGCACCTTCTCGACGGCGAGAGATCGGGAGAGACCGATACGACGCTCCTCACCCTTACGTCGCTTGCCGACGACGTCGAACTTTCTGCGAGACCATATGGTCTCGAAGGGGTTCAATGTGGGGGGCGGCTTCGCCGCCTTCATGGCAGCAGCGGCGGGGCCGAAGGGCAGACGCTTTGCCCCTTTCCCCTTCTTCTTCTTCTTCTCCTTCTTGGAGGGATCGGAGCGGGCGGCGGTCTTCGCCATTGACGGCCGGGATAAGGAAGACGTCAGTAGAGAAGACGATAGGTCGGGTTTTTAGGGTTTTATCGTGACACGATTAGCAGGGATCTGGTATGATTCGTGTGCCATCTTGTATGGTAACTTAAGTCGTCCCCGTAAGGTGTTAACGTAACATATAAAATATTTATGTTAATTTCTACAAATAAAAAATACTATTGATGTGACTATGAATTGGAGGCCTTAATGGGCTCAATGAGCCCTATTATGAGTCAGGAAGCTCTCGCTCGTGGGCTTGTATTGTATTGTGGGTGGGAAGAACTCTACGGACTAGATATTTATAGAAACTTGCTCGTAACCGTTGGATCCGTGATTGATGCATCAAAGTAGAAATACTATACGGTTGTCTCATCAGTACCACATTGTTCCACTACTAGGCTACTAGCGACCGTTGGATTTGTTATTGATGCATCGTAACGGTGATGTGGGAATCGCATTTGGGGACCTCTATTTATGGCGCGGTTTGGGCGCCTTGTCGTCCCTCGAATTCGAAACGATGTCGTTATTTCCGATGGTCGTTGGCGATCGAAAGAGAGAGCATCGGTTTCCTCCCGATCTTATCTCGAGGCCTCTTCCTCCCGCATTTCTCCGTCGATCGTCCCAGACTCTTCCATCTTCTTCTTGGTGACAACGTGTATCGCTGTAATAATCGAATCCGTGTACCTTTCGTATAGCTATCTCGATCTCTCTGTGATTTGAGTTTTTGATTGCTAATCAGACAGCTGACTATGGTTTTCTTTCGGAACTGGATTGGGATTAGTAGCCGTAATGCTTTTATTCCGATGATTTTTCCCTCTAGATGACCCTAATTGTTTGTATTTCACTTCTTCTCGCTCCAGATTGCTCATATCGATATTGTTCTTATTGCCGATGTTCATATTGCGGCGATCGAATTCGATCTTCTATTTACTTATCTCGACATCTCTGTAACCTGAGATCCCTAATCCTAATTAGACCGCCTCCATTCGGCTTCTCATGGTTTGGATTGTGATCTTTCATTGGTAGCCGTAATATCTACCAATAATTGGAAATGCCTTTCGAAAACCCTATTTGTCCTGAATCAGTCTTCCAATAACGTAAGATTCGTGCGGATGATGTCCGTAGTGCTTTTAGAAAGAAGTCGTAACAGCGGATGGAGTCCCTTTCATTCGTGCGGATGAACGTAAGCTTCGTCCCGAGTCAGTCTTCTCGAAAACCATAACAACGGTTGTTTCGAAGATGCACTAGGGGTGTCAGAAGCAGGAACTGTCTTAGTTGCTTCCAGTATTATTATTTCTTTCCTTGAGTTCCTGAGATCCGTTCTTATTTTGTAGTTTTAGCATCAAAATGATAACCTAGGTACAATGAAAGGGAAAGAAGGAAGTCACTCGCTACAAACATGGCCATAAATCTCAGTAGCAATAAATGCTTAGAAGTCGATGATTTAAATACTTGATCTGGTTAGCAGTTCATGGGCTTTACGTTTGTTTTTGTACTGAGATTTATTAAATTGGAGCATAATTTATTATCTAAATATCTCATGTAATATACCTCAGATTCTACTAAAACAGATTTATTTTTAAATTTATCTATTCTTGTTTCTACCTTTTTAAACTTGATTTAAGCTAAAATTCTTCTCTTAATTGAGTTCTACATAGCTACTTTAAATTTTATATCTTTTGTCATCGTCGATTGAATTATATAAAAGTTTATGTTTATCTCGTATTGTTTCATATGTACATATGTATTTTCATATGTACTTTCTATACATACTAACTTTCGTAATATCTTTTTGTATTATGATATTTATAGAATAATATAAATATTTTTTAGAAATGAGAAAGATAATTATGAATTTTTATCAAAAATAAAAAAGAGAGTTATGTGTAAAGCTTAGAATACTCTTGGCCCGATGACTTCATTCAAATATGGGTGAATGGAGCTTCCAAACATAAGAGGCTAATATTAATAGTTATCTAAAAATGGATAGATCATATTATATTATGATCCCACTTCACGTAGTTCATATGTGTTCTTTCGATATGAATGAAATAAATGAAATATCAAATATTATACTTAAACTTATGTTTCGCATTTATTCTTAATATGCTACTAAATGCTCTTAATTGATATACTTTTAAATACTCTTTACTTTATTGATATGTTCCTAAATATTCTTTATTTCATTGATATACTCCTAAATTCTATTTATTCTATTATTAAGAATGAATCAATAGAAATATCAAATATGACTCTATTTTTTAGATAATGATTTGTATCTTGATATTGAATAACTTATATATTACCCTTTGCTATTATGCTTCTAATGAAATGATATCTTTTGTAACTAATGAAATGACATCTATGATACTTATATTCATACTTTTACCTTGAAATTAAGGTCATATGATGTATCATCTCTTTCTCATGGATATCTTAGTTACTTGTTGAGCTTTGTAGCTCACCATGTTGTTATATAAATTTATATTTTTTATTTATTTTTTTCTTTCTTTTGTATCTTTTTTTATCATCTCTTCTTTTCTTTTCTTTTATTTACTTTATTTATTATTTTATTATTTATTTATTTTTTCTTCTATAATTGCTTTGGTTTAGTCAACACAAAGATGACATAGTGGCAAGCATACATCAAGGAAACATGTGTCATCAATGGAACAAGCATAAGTGATACAATCATTATGTTAGCTAGTAACACATGTCCTCTACCTTGTTTCTCTTTTTTTAACTTAATATAAATTATTTCATAAATCATATTTAAATTATAAGATTCATAATTAGGTCTCTAACCTAGCACTTCTAATGTAAAATTATTTAATACAAAAAATTATTAAATAAATTCTCATTAAATTAATCAAATAAAAATTATAGATATCATAAATAATTCAAAAATAAAGAATATTATACTCTCTCCCCTTAAAAGAAAATTTAGTTTTCTAAATTATCATATCTTAATAAATGAAAATATGGGGTAAGCTTTCTTTGTCTCCTCTTCTACCTCTCAAATAGTTTCATCAACAGAATAGTATTTCTAAATCACTTTAACAAAAGGAATAATCATATTTCTTAGAATCTTTTTTTCTTTATTTGAGTGCACTCTTTTATAAGATAAGTCTTTCGATCATAATTAACTCATACTTAAAAATATGAGAGGGATTAGATATATATTTTATGAGCATTGATACATAGAATAATGCATCATAAATATGATAAAATGATGGTGGCAAGGTAATCCTATAAGTAACAAAACTAATCCTTTTAATGACCTCAAAATGTATAATAAATCTATCTTAACTTTTCTTTCTTTTCAAATCATACCATACCCTTACAAGAAAATACAAAATCTCTTTAAACTCAATATCTTTTCTTTTATTATCAGCATATTTCTTTTGATGACTCTGAGTAGGCTTTAATTTTTTTTTAGAACTTCAATTTTATTGATAATCTCTTATACTTTGTTTGGTGCAAATAACTTTCTATTGCCAATATCTTCCCAATATATAGGCATTCTGTATTTTCTCCCTTATAAAACTTGGTAAGGAGCTATCTAAATGCTTAAAGTAAATTCAATAAGAGAAAATTCTTTATCTCAATCTCCTTTCCAATCAATAACATAAGCTCTAAGCAAATCCTCAAGTATTTGAATTATTTTTTTAATTAATCATAAATAGTATGAAAGATTTATGGAGGGATTCTATCAAATTGTAAGTCCTCTCACTAAACTAACCCTAAAGAATGTAAAATTTGGATGGGGTGAAGAATTATAAATGAAGTTTTCTAAAGTTAAAAAGAAGATTGACCAATGCACTATCATCACTATTCTTAGTGATAATGATGGATTTTTAGTTTATATAAATGCTTGAAGAAAAAGTGTTGGTTGTGTTTTGATATAAGATAGAAAAATGATTGCTTATGGTTATAGACAATTGAAAAGTTATGAATAGAATTATCCAAATTATGATTTAGAATTAGTAATAATTATCTTTACTCTAAAGATTTGGACACGTTACTTGTATAGATGAATATTTGAAATATATATATCGATAGTTTAAAGTATATCTTTACTCGGAAAAAATTGAATATAAAATAACAAAAATAAATAAAACATTCAAAGGATTATGATTGCACTATTAATTATAAAATAACTACGTAAAGCTAATGTTATAACAATAACTGGAGATTTGTTATAACATTTAGATATTCGTGAAGTTTTTCTGGCTTCTTTCGTGTCCTGTTTTCTGATTTATCTTTCTAGACCGAAAAATATCAAATTTAAGATAGGCGCGCGCTGCTGCCAAGAGCCGCAAATATGGAAGTACCAACTCAGTCGTTTTACGTGGTCGAGAATCACAATTTTTAGAACCATGGATGGGTATGCGACCATTAATTGCACTTTAATAGAATGATAAATAGCGTTACCTCCCCCATAAATGTTGCATGAATCGTTGAACTCCAGCTGTGAGGAATTCTTCTATACTAATGATTTTGTCCCGGTATCCAATTTGTTGGACAGTTCGGACAACATCGTCCAACAAGTATGTGCCCCTCGTGAAACAGTCATTAGGGATGTCGACCACGGTGGCACGCGCTTGTGACGTTAGTGTGCAAGGTGTAGTTTATTCTGGCAAGGGCGAAAGTCTCAATCAAATTTGATTGTTGTGATAGCAAAAATAGATCGAAGGCCAATGAAAAAAAAATTGTTTTCGCAGTTTAGCAAGATTGACACTTTGTGGATCCTTGGCTTGCAGAACCTAATAGTTAAGGAATTGATTTAATTTACTTCCATTTAATTGACTAAGATCTGATATACTTGCTTTTAATTGTTGTGGAGAGAATGTGTCTGTACAGGCTAAAGACGTCTTTCTAGTTTTGCTACAAATAGTTATACACGTGCTAAAAAGAGGCCGACGCTACCGTCGGCGGCTGTTACATTTCTTCGGTCCCATTTACTTATTAGAGATCGAAGGGAAACCTTAGATCAAAATTGACCTGGAGACCTTCGGTGGAATACCGCTTTTCACATCAGCCTTTAGTTGTACGGGGTTTGATGCGAGAAAAGGAAATGTCATCGCTAACCGTTCAGGGGACGGAACATCCACGGCGGCAATAAGCCATTACTGGTCCGTACCTGATGTTGCCCGTATACAGCCGCCATACCTTGATAAGGCCTGCATCAACAAAGGACAAGAGCTTCTTAATCCAACTCAAGAATTTATATTGCAT
Source organism: Musa acuminata AAA Group (assembly GCF_036884655.1). Lineage (NCBI taxonomy): Eukaryota > Viridiplantae > Streptophyta > Magnoliopsida > Zingiberales > Musaceae > Musa > Musa acuminata. Next base: position 1,109,557 of record NC_088343.1, on the reverse strand, counting down.
AATTTATCATCAAGCATAATCTACATTTGTGAGTCGCAGAGTTAAAACTTCAAACTAATCATCTAGCCAGAAACTTATATTATTTGTTAGATTAATTTTTTTTTTCATTAGTATAAGCACGACAACAGCATGACTGCGTTTGCAGCATATACCCTTTCCCCGATAATTTTATTTATTTTAACATTGGGCGTTCATACGTAGGATTGATAGCCTATGAAAGATAGACCTACCTACCATCCACTATGACTATTGTTCACAACTTTGTTGTGTAGTGAAAAATACCCGATGTTGAAGGTAGGGTCAGCTTCCGCCATTAACGAGGGCGGTGATGCCGAGCTTCTTTGTGCATGATCCCAGTGAGCTTGCTGGTTGACAACTTTAGCCTTCTGCTTCTCCACGATCTGCTCACATCACGGCAAATCCGATGAAACCGAGCAGCAGAAACTGCGCCCACGTTAGCAACAGACAGTTACATACCTGCTCCTCTAAATTCTTGTTTTGCTCCTGCAGTGCCTTCTCCTGTTCATGAAAAGAATGACTAATATCATGGAACCTAAAAAACATGGCAGATTTCTGCAAGGCAGCTCTCCACCAAGCAATTTCTCATACAAGGAAATTCTTTCATATCAACTCTTTTACCTTGCTTTGAAGCTCGGCAATGGAGTCAAACATGACTTGATTCTGCACCATGAACAGATTCAATCAGCTTTGACGACATCGTTCCTAGATCATATTCCTTATATGCTTCGTAGATCTTCTTTAATTGACGTCTAGAGAAAGAATATTATGAGGTTTTTACCTTTCTTGACCTAACATGCTTTAGGGAAATCTCCAGTTGATGCTCTAGTTGTTGGAGTTCTCTAATATTCAAGGACTCCAGTTGTTCTCCCATCAGATGCCTAAAGTCATCATCGGTGCATCACATGGTATGCAACTTTTAGATTGTAATCAACTTGTAGGACGAGAACTGATCTTGACACTAATTATAAAAGATTACCTTTGACTTCTACTTAAAGCCTCCAACTTAGCTTTGAGTTTGCGGTATTCTTGACACCAATTGCCCTGTTCAGTGTCCAAAATACAAATCAGTGGACTGCGTGCGTGTTGTATAGTGTCAAGACATGAGCTCCACAAAAATAGAACTCGAAACAATTCCTACTATTTGTAGAGGATGTATATCGTTTCTTAGCTGCTAACGCAGCATTCCATGTCCAACTTATCATCTTGCATAAACCGAAGACCACCATATATATACCAAAGATAATGCAGCTTTATGAAATGAAAAACTTATAAAATATGACACAATTTGGAGACTGAAACATTATATGGATACCATGTGTCGTTGACATACTAAAGTTGGGTCATTAAGGTTTGCTGTTGCTGTACTAATTTTCATTTAATGAGATCAAAAGAATTGGCATGGAAAACTGGGACTGCTTCAGTAAAATCTAGATTCCTTCAGGAGAATGGCTTGACACAAGCAGCCAAAATGCAATAAAAATCAATGTAGAATAATCAAATTTCAAAGAAGAAAACTTATAGAAATGAAACTAGGAAAACAACATACTGTTCCTGAAGGGAAATCTTTATGCACAATGTTCTTTCATCTTTAGGTGGAAGATAGAGAGATACTAAGAGGATGAAGTAGATATTAAGCTGATGAATGCAAAATATAAGTTCAAAAGAACCTTTCCCTAGCTTCACAAAGCTCGACCTCTTGTTTAGGACTCTCATCAATAGATTTCTTAGACTCCCATCAATTATAGAATAAGCCTATCTTGATTATTTTTTCAGGCTTAGCCAAGATTAAGGTGGTGGTTTATCAAGCTCAGTTGGATTACTTCCACGAGTATGTTATCAACGAAGCCAAAATACAGTACTTTTATAGTTTGAAGAAATCTGAAAGCAAATTTCAAAAGGGATTTCAAAAAAAATATCTCATTAGTTTCATTCACTTAATTAGATCAGCAGAGCATATCGATTATGAACAGGAAAACCTGAGTCACACAGGTGTGTAGAGTTACCTAACCTCAATTGCCTCTTCAAAGAGACCGATTGTCAGAAAATGCTACAGACGCAAAATGTTTGAACTTACTACAACAAGTTATAAATGGACGATTATAGTTATGAATTATGGTCATATGTTGCATTTCTGCTAAAAAAATATTTATATGATCATTTTGATGAAGTTGACCCTCAATCACAACACAATTAGAGAAGGCAGTAGCTTTACTTTTTTCAGCATAACACAGTGGCTATGGGCATTATTTCTTCCTTTTGCTTTTCGTTTATAAAAGTCAGCACGCACCTCAACATGTTACCATCCACACTAAACATGCATGGGGAAAGAAACTTCTTAGCCTGCAACTCCTGCCAAGGGTCTTTCTAGAAATTTCCATTAATTGAAGTTGTTGCACGATGATTAGATGATTAGAGGAGGTAGACAAACGATCCCCTCCGAGATATCACACTCCATTTTATCCTTATTTTACTATGTATTGCCATCCCCCGTATACACATGTAGCCCACAGAGTCATTTGCTCCAAGATGTAAACGGGGGGTCACTAATATAAATTTTTTTTGTCATACTACAGTACAGCATTAAACCAATACATCCATGGTACAAAATAAGTCCAAAAATGAGATTTAACTTGCGTGTAGGGTTTTAATAAGTGTGAATAAACAATAATATATGGTGTACAATTTAGAAGTACTGTATAATGAGTAAAACAAACAAGCAAGATTTCACTAACCTGAGAATCCAGATCTGATGAGATGAATGCCTTTTCTGCGTACCAGTAATTCTCGTATCGTCCAAGAATCTTTTCCATACTGCAAAAAAGTTAATTACTTATAAAATCATTATTTTTATTTGTAGCTCAAGCAAGTAAATGAAGTCAAATATACGTCCGAAACTTTTCAAGGTACAAAATACAAATGATCATCCTTCCATACTGCAGTACTTTGCATATCTTTCACTTTACTGAAGGCGATAATAAGTCCCTAATAAAGACAATATTAAGGTATAACATATTGCAGAAAAATCACATATGACGAAGTCCCCTAATAGCTTGATGCGTTGCTTTTTTGTCACTGGATCGGCATATCTGACAGCAAATTTTGTGGAACTGTACCTGTGTTGTACGCTACAATAAAACCTTCGTATAACATGAAGCATATTGCAGGAATTATTGCTCTTCAAAAGATACCACAACGACAATTTAAGCTTGATCAGACATTTGGTGGCATCTTCTTTACTAACATAGTGAATTTTGTTAAAGTAACTCACAAAATACATGTATTTTTCTAACATGTAATACAACTGTCTGTGAAGGTTCTGTTGAGGTCTACTTTCACTGTACTTTAGTATTTGCATTTCATGCTTTCGAACCCTAATCACAAACCCACAATTAGTAAACATAAATTTGGAGTGAATAAAAGAAGCCTAGTTAACACAGATTAGAATTTTTAATTGATAGACTAAGGACAGTTGGAAGTGTCAAAAAAAATAGGATGATTATACAAAAATTCAATAATTTTATCAATTGTTGAAAATAGTTGAAGTCTTCCATAACTTATTGGCCTGATTGTTGGAAATATTCATGTGAGATAAAGAGAGATGGACTAAGAGGATATTCTTATAGCACTAAGGATTAAAAGAATCTGATTACATATGCTAAGTTTGACTTATAACCTAGTTCTGATATATGTAAACTTGACTAGTCTGATTGACTCGTCAATATTCATTTTTAGACATAGTATGAGATGAGAGAAAAAATTTGATCCAAATGAGTCAAAACTAAAAAAAAAAAATTGAGTCAATCAAGCTACAGTTTGATTGAATGATTATAAGTCATACAGTAAACGGATAGACTATGATGAGTGAATCATTACTTAACATTAAAAGAAATAGTCTAAGTTTAAATCGAAAGGAATAAACGAAAGGTCTCATATGACTAAGAATTGAAAAAATTGAATTGGTATGTAATTTCGTACCGTATCAAAGTTTCGATGTTGCTCAATACAATACGAAACTATATATCGCCTCGTGTATATATATATATATATATATATTTCGTTCCGTCTGGTAACGAAGAATTTGTATACCGGTAAATTGACGGATCGATTGGTACAACCCGTACTAAGTAGTATTATTCAGAATTGCATACCCGCATAGTTAAACTGTGATCCATAATCTAGTAACTTGAGTTTTTGGACTGAATTTATATCTAGCATGATATGTTAACACTTACAAAAGATAACAATATTTAATTTCTGATTTTGTATTGTTTTAATGGTACCTTATATAATAAGATAAAAATGAAGACCGACCATGAGAAGAGTAAGAACTAACTCATTCACCAAGAAATAAATTAAATTAAATTAAATTGAAGCCAGCATAGCATATCCAGACCTTCAACCCAGTGATTTTCAATTTAAGAGAGTCCACAACAATTATAGAACCTATTCCGAAAATTCGAACCTAAATGACTGAATCGAACTGTTGACTTCCCTCAGTTAACTTACAAGTTTCACATCAGTAACACTTCTTACATCCGATATTAAAGACATTGACACCAAAATCACTATCGATCATGGGTAAACATTGCAACAGGACCTTAAGCTCCTGAAGAATCTGAGTCTCCAACAAACTCTTATCGACAACATGATGTTAGAGTTTGGCCAACATAGTCTGAATAGATGTAATACCCAGTTGACGCTCACTTGGTTCTGCGTGCAGGACTGTGTCGCTTAACGGTGGCTCCTAACACCAGTCACAAGGCTGAGACAGGCATGTTTAAATCTAAGTTCATAACCAAATCTATTAATTCTGTTTTAACTTCATCGAAGCTTCTGTTTTTTCTGCCCCCATATCATTTCATGTGACGTATCGCTGCAAACAGCAATGAATTACAAAAAAATCAAAAAATCTTATCTATGATGATGGGAAGAGACCACTCAGTTTGCATCACCTGCTTGATCGCTAAAATCATCAAACTTCTTCCTCAAATCCCAAAAGGGAAACTTCATAATTTCTGTTCCTAAGAGCTTATAATCTCACCCGACTGATGATCCTCTTTGGCAAATTTGCAACATAGACGATTCATGTTTGTGTGCAAACTTCTAATAATCAAAAGTTCTGCTATCGATGAAGTTTGCATCACCATGATATGATGGGAAAGCAGAGACTACTAGTTAGACTACAGATCGGATTGGTGCTGAAAAGTACCCATTTCTCTCGGAGAAGATTTACAACAGTACTGACGATCAACATGATCGAAGCTAAATATGATGCTGAGTTGATGATCCATGGTTGAAGCCGTTGCAAACTAAGTTAGCGAGAAATCGAATAGCGTAAGACAGATCTGATGGCATCAGATAGGAGCCTGTAATTAAAGCAAATACCTAAATGTTTTTGACACCAAGGTTATGCTGAAGAAAAAAGAAAGGAAGGAAAAGCATACCAATATGCATTCAGAGGTTTAATCTTGGCAATGGGTGAATGGTAGAAGAACAAGAGGCTTTGATAATTGATGTAAGGAAGAAAGAAGAAAGCAAATGAAATAAAGGGCACCTTGAAGAGAAGTTAAACGAGAGTGAACCCTACAAAAATTAACATGAGCATCTCACGTATAGATCTTGCCTTTGGACATTCGTACAAAAGTTGTACGAAGAACCCTAGTTTTGCTTTCAGCAGCACAAAGCGGAGAAGACGAGACAAACTCTACACAGTGAGAAAAGTGCATAGGCGATCAGATACAACAAAAAGGGAAATGAGCAAAAAGCTTAGAATAATGACAACGTTTCATGGTCGACGGTCTCACCTCAGAACATGAAAGATATGTGGAGAAGCCAAAGGCAAGAAAACCTTGGTTTCGCTCCAAACTTTTCATCTGATAGCTAAAATTAGTAATGGTTAAGAGCAAGTTTCTTCTTATAGTATCGAATATGCATTCCCGGGGTACGATCATGATGGCTCCCTTTAACACAACCCGATATATGGCAGCCGATTTTGGCTGAGAGATGAAACTTGTCGGCTGGGCGGATGCACTCCATCCCAAATCGGACAAGCTTGATTGCTGCCATCTGAAGCAAGAATCGATCCCACATACCCTTCCACCCGGCCTAAAAAGGCGGTCTCGACGCAAAAAAAACGTAATCTCCTGGTCGAGATGAAATCACACAAGGAAGCGGATGATACATACGACACTCGAGGCATCTGTGTCTTAGAATCGTTTCGCTTAACTTCATCAAAGAAAGCGGGACATGTTGATGAGTCAAAACCCATGCTCTCTACCATGATCATTCTCAGGAGAACGGTTTAGGGTTTGTTCTAAAGAATCCAGGACAAGAGACGGAAGAAGATGAGAGGAAGAGCGGGGCGGGGCGGACGCGCACCTGGAATCGGTGGAGTACTCGTAGAGCTTGCCCTTGGCGGAGAAGATGATGAGGGCGACCTCGGCGTCGCAGAGGACGGAGATCTCGTGGGCCTTCTTGAGCAGCCCGGATCGGCGCTTGGAGAATGTCACCTGCCGATTGATCTTGTTCTCGATCCGCTTCAGCTGCACTCGCCCCCTCCCCATCTCGATCGACCTCCTCGAACACTAACCAGCACACAGGCAGATGCAGCAGCGGTAGGTAGAGGAGGAAGGAGAGAGGAGAGGAGGAGGGGGAAGGAGCGAGGCCGTTGAGGTTGGGTGGAGAGGTAGGGGGGAGGGGCAAGGGCGGTTTTATAGAAACCAGAGAGGTATCAGGACGACCGCGCTGTCGAGCGGTGATTGGTGCCACGAGGGTCGTCGCGGGCCCACCGAGGGAGTTTGTGTGTGAATCGACACATAGTAACACCCGCCTATGATCGTACGGAACGAAACCAGCCTTCTTCATATAAATTAATTCCCTCCCCTTTTTCTTTCTCTTCGCTTTTTTTCTGTTAGACCGCAAATAAATAAATAAATAAATAAATAAATATTCTTTACTTAATATCTATTTAAAAATGAATCTTTAATCTTTAATCATATTATATACATACACTGATAAAGTCATATTTAATCTCATATTTGTTGGAGAGACAATGGCTCCTCTGGCTGACCCCGCGAGCCTCGTGAGGCTGGTCACACGTTAAACAGGAACTCTGGATGATGGGTACGGTGGATGCATGCATGCATGCATGTAATTGCAATATTGGGTGTCTATTTATTATTCCCTGTGCAATCAAGCAACACACTAAACCATTTACGATTTATTTGGTTTATTTGCTTATTGGTATTTATAACACGAAAAAGGAAAAATCGCGGTAGTGTAATTAAATAGTCACGCATAACATGGCGATACATTAAACTGGTCTCTTGAACTCTGTCTTGATGTTTATATCAGCTTGCGATGTTCAAATTTAATGTGCCATTCGATCAACTGATGGCACATTAGGATATTAATATATCAATTGAAAAAAAATAATATATCAAGAGCGATATGTATACCAATTTAGGATGATCAATATAGTTAGGAAGAAATTAGCTAATTTTGTAGTGGTATACAAGAAAGAAGATAATGGTTATCGCTCATAAGTAGTCTCGAGATGGCTTTTAAAAGAGCATCAACAAGTATATCAGCAACAAAGTATAGACTTGTCGTGATAAATAATTAATGTATCTTAATCTCTTTTGTGGATTATCGAATTCTACATTCACATAGGGAGGGGAATTTGTTGGTAGATTTCATTAGGAAAGGTAAGACTCTTTTATTGGCCTCATGGAGATCTAAAGTAATAAAATTATCTTTTTTCTTTGTGAAAAAAATAAACACGAGAGAGAGAGAGAGAGAGAGAGAGAGAGAGAGAGAGTTTTATCAAAAGATCAAAGGTTTTAAGAGAAAGGAGGGGAAGAATGAAAGGTAAGAAGCTTCAGAACATGATGCAATGTACTAGTGACCCAAGCAGCAAGGAAAACTACAGTGACATAGCACATAACACCGCTATTTCTCTACAGGGAAATGGCTCCTTTTCCTGATAGGAACAGGAAAATGAGATATCTGGAATATCTCCTGAAGGACACCCGGACAGCGAAATTGCATGGTATTTGAGAGCTGAATTGAATGTTGTGTGACGAGGTATGGATATAATTACTCCCTCGGCTACATTTATTTCGGACACACAGGGAACAAAGCAACAGAGCCTCCTACCAGTGGAAACAATGTGATCACAAGGTTCCGGTGATAGCTCTCTCAAAAGGATCCTCATAATATATACACATCTATGGGTTGATCATCCAATTTATGGAATAAAAAGGTCAACTAAAACAAAATATCTATGGGTGGGTGTTTGTGGTATTAGGTGGAGGTGCTGATATACTCTTACATAATGTACTAATCTTGGATTTGTATTGCATCATTTGCATATGACATGTGTAGAATGGGTCCTAATTTTGTATGAACAAAATTAATGGTTTTAGTGGGGATTGAGGAGTACGGATTACATTTAAACTCCTTGGAAAATTAGAAATTGAAAGTGGAAAATTTATTTATGATTTGAGTTTTATTTGTGTGAATATCTAGATCTTAATGTTTTTAAGTGTTTATGAATTATTTTTAATGGATGTAGAAAAGGTGAGAGAAAAAATGAGAACTTTTTTTATTTTAAAGTTTACTTGAGGTGAGGTGATGTATAAAAGAATTTATACTTTAGTTGACTTTCAGTCAAAAAATTTTATAATTTGATTGTGAAAAAATCTGATCTTCTCAGCAGATGTAGATAAATTTGCTAAATAACATTTATTATTAGATCATATAATGTTATATTAATTTTTTATTATTAATCCTTCAAAATTTTTTACACTTAATGATCTAAAAATTTGATGCATGACACCATGACCATGGATGAATTTACTAACTAAATACAATAGACGTGATAGAGATTAACCATGTGGCACAATAAAATATATATACATGTTAATGTCCATTAGCTACCTATATCAACTATTAAATGAAACTCTAAAAAAATATTTCATATCAATTCCAAAAAAAATATTATTCATGCATAAAAATAATTATATAAATTTTTTAATATAAAAATTTTAAGATATTTTATTTTAAAAAACTCTTAATGTTAGGTTTTATCAAATGGTGCACCCTTAATTGATTTTTATATAAGAGTGCCTCTTTTTTTGTTAATTCAACAAAAATACTCTTCGTCCTTTACCAATTGCCCCTAATCGCTATCGCCTCCATCATCGTTATTGTTGTCGTCGCTCCTATTCCCACCGCAAGCAACATCATATGTCATCACCTCTCCCCTCCAATCCCTTTCTTTCCACTCCCGTCGCTCGTTCTTCCATGTTTCCTATTCCCTCTACCCCCTCCTTCTTCCTGGTCACTCGCCTTTTCTCATTGCAATAGGAGTAAGTAAGTAAGCGAGCAACAAAAATGCTAATAGAGGAGGCAACCTCTATGCAACGCAACCCGTAAATGATAGCCTTGTCTCTCTCCCTCAATAAGATCGCCTCTTTATTATCTCCATCATTAGCATTCTCCTCGTCTGCTTCCGCTCTACTCACTTACACCCATCATGATGAGCGAAGAGAAGGCAACAAGCATCAATGGAGAAGGGCAAGTAGCAAAAGAGGAGGAAGGAGAAAAAGAAGAGGAAAATGAGGAGAAAGAGACCACAAGTGATATTGCTTGCTATGAGCGGAAAAGGTTATAATAGCGATGGAGGCGATTATGGTCAAGGTTGACGACGATAAAAGTGATAACGATTAGTAGAGGGCGAATGATATTTTTATTGAATTAATAAAAAAAAGATCCGAAACAAAAATAAATTAAGAGAGCCTAATATTAAGGGTTTTTTTAAATAAAAAACATCTAAAATTTTATAACAATAAATAGGTTATTTCCAAAAGTTATAAGAATATTCAAGCCCTTTTTTTATTCTTGAAGATATGATGCAATAGGAATCGCAAAGAGAGGAACCTTTTCTTAGAACGGGTCCCCAATCGTACACATACGAGGCAACTTGATGACCATAAGAATAATGTGGAGTGATGAATGGTTACACTGCATTTAGAATCTTCTGTAGCTTAGATTACAAGCAACTGCCAACTTGGGGGAACATAAGTGCATCTCTTTCATTACCACTCATACAGAAAATTATGACATGACACATGGTTATAAGTTGCTTTCATGGACTTTGATTGATTATATTTTAAACAAAAAATAAATAAAAAAAATTATAGTACATTGAATAGCATACATAGGTTTATATATGGAACCTATTACTCATGCAATAAAATATTAATATATTCGAATGTCTCAATAAAAATAATTAATTAAAATATTTCAATTAATTAGGTTATAAAAATTATTTGTCTTATGATCTTGATGTTGATTCTTGACTACTACACATGAGGGATATGATTTTTTTGTATCTTTTATATAATTTATTTGTATATCAAATCCATCTTTATCTACTTTTTTTTTTTTTTGTAACTTAAAACCATCTCATATAAAGAGGCTTGAATTTATAACTCAAAGATTCATAGGTAGATACCAAGACTCATATATAACAAATGTTATTACTATTATTTGCTCATATTATACATTGACATCACCATCATCAAAGTATCAGTGAAAAGAGTCCTTTAAGTGATTGGCACCTAATCGGAGGATGGATCAAATCAGGCATGATTCTGTCAAAGGAATGGATCACCTAACCATGATATCTTTCTTTTATATGGCCTTCCAAAGCACTGATACCAGCCATGCGATGTTATGTGGATCCTCTCTCATCTCTAGTATTTGAAGATTGAGAACATCATGCACCTTCATTTTTTTCATGCCTTGCAGCAGCACTGCCAACTTAGCATTTTTATCTGCTCAGATGATGGTCAGGTGTTCATTTGAATCACCCAAAATAATATTAGGAGACAGTCTCTCCACCTCTCTCTCTTCCACAATTTACTCTTTAAATAAACAGACCATTTGACTCAGGAGATTGAGTGAGTATGGGCATTCATTAGTTTGGATGCAGATTAATTTTGGAATTTGATTTGCCACCTTTGGAAGGAGGCCATATCCTAACCCTTCTCCCAGCAGCATGAGTTATGTGATGATGGTATAGTCTTAACTGTGATCAAGACCTTTAGATGCATAACATAATTTTGATATGGTAAAGTTAAGTTTTGGGTAAATGTCATGGACTCCAAATCTAATCTCACATGGCAGTGAGTTATGCAGAACAACTCTGGAGGTCTCTTTTCTCTCCTGCATGTCATTGCTCACTGTACAAGAAAAAGATTTGAGTGACAGTATCACTTCATCAATTGGTCACCAACCAAACACAGAAGCATCACTAGTTCGGTTGGTTCAGTATTCTGACAATTTCATGATCTTGTATGACTCACCTACTGATCATACTCGCATTGACAAATTTATAGCAGAAACTATGTGTAACTCTCTATCTGGACGAGGGTAGTTCTAAGTTCTAACCCTCAGCAACTCAAGAACAAAATGCAGCAACATTTCTCTTCGGATGATCATTTGTCGAAAAAACTACCTAATGCTCTGTACAATTCGATCCTAATCGTCCCAAACACGGATATGTAGGCCGTTCGGAGCTTCGACTCTCGGAAATTTTAGTATATTATCCCCTCCAACTTCTTCCCATCTGCAAAAGCAAATCAGAAACAATTAGGAGTTGTTTGCCTTAGAGTCATATGCTTTGTTGCAAGTTCAAGGAAAACTACTGAAGACAAATGATGAGAGAGTTAGCACACCTGTATCGGGTTACAAAATAGTGAAGGAATGTAGCGATTTCTACTGTCCCCAGTTCTTTCCCTGGGCACATCCTTGCTCCTCCTCCAAACAGCATGAAATGCTGGTGTGAGTCCATGTTTTTGCCCTGCATTTGATCAAGGTGCATATGCTTAGCTCTTAGAATATGGATCTTCTTTTTGCTCAATCTCACATAGATGTGCATTTATGATTATTACTCACCAGCCATCTCCATGGGTTGAAGCTTAAAGGTTGTGGATACATGAGAGGATCATAATTGATCTCTCTAGTGTACACATAAATCCTCCACCCTTTCGGTATTGTGAAACCTGATGAAGACATACCTTCTCCGTTATAAAGCTATCAGACTGATTGATTCATCTTAAATCAAATCATGTATTTTTTCCCTTATTTTGTCTGTCCTCACCTTTCATCGCCACATCTTGGGTTGTCTTTCTGAGTACCCCGTTGACTACTGTGGCCATTCTTAGAGTCTCCAGTATCACCTACAATGAGAAACGAAGCATCCTCTCCGTAAGAGCACTGATAGAACACCTTAATTCAGCCGGAATCAGTAACTTACTGCACGAGTAAATCTCATGGACTTGTAATCGCTCCAATCGATTGCATCCTCGCGCGACTTCCCTTTACGGATTTCCAGATGCTCATTCTACAATTGGAAATAAAGTGATAAGAAGAAAGACGAGAGAAGATTTATGGGTGTCACGAGCATTTGCTTTTCTGCCTTACCCTCAGTTCTACAAGGACTCCGGGGTGATCATGGAGATACTTGACAGCCATCATCGATGTGGTCGAGACAGTTTCATAACCAGAGTAGACCAAGGCAATGATCAGATCAATGATCTGTTCATCATCAAGTTTTCCTCTGGAGCTGTCGTCGATCTTCAAGAGGGAATCAAGCATGTCATCGTGGTAGCATCCAGAGACTCTTCTTTCCTCTATTAGCTGCCGCAATATGTACACAAGTCTCTTCCTTGCCTGCCGAAAAGGAACAACACATATGAATTCACATAGCTTTGATATGTAGCAGGAAATGGTTAAGATTTTTAGAGATTCGAAGGCTACCTTGAAGCCCTGATGGTAATTTGTTCCAGGAATATTGATTGGCAATGAAAGAGTACCAAGAACAAGTCTGAAGATCTCTGCTTTTAGAGCTTCAGAAACTGGACCTGTCTCGATGCTAGCAATTTGTTTCAAGGCCGACATCAATGCCATCTGAGCACAAAGAAAGATTCTAGTGATCCTGCCTCGAGAAGAGAAGAAGATAAAAGAGTCTTTCGGCAATTAATGGGAGTAGGAAGCTGGCTGACCTCCTTGGTCTTCTCTTGGATGTCGATGACTCTTCCACCCCAGTTGTCGATGTAAGACCTCATGAACTCATCGATCTTGGGCAGGAGTTGGTCCCTGATCACTGGGGGGCTCACGATGCCAAGCATAGCACTCCTCATCGTCTTGTGCATGTCACCGCGTACGGCTGCAATGTTGGATCTCCCCAGGATATCCAGCATGGACTGTGGGTAGCCAGGAGCAAACCCTTTGCCTTCGTTCATCAGAATGAACCTGTTGAGCTCTGGATCCATGCACACCACCGTAGGACATCCCAGTATATGAGACTTGAATAAGCTCCCGTACCTACAGAGGTGAGAAGATTCATGTCAACATTTCTGGGGATCCAAGCTGGCGAGCAGAAATGTGGAGTACTCGAGGAACAGCTATAGCAGTCTTTTAGCAGACAAATAGAAAGAAATGGTGTTCGAGAAGCAGATGTCCACTTATCAGTAAAAGCCACTGATAGCGTGTTATGTCCCAAAATCTCAGATTAAATCACAGGAAAGATCATGTGAATCGGCCAATATGCCAGTGATTCTTCTCTCTCTTACTTTTTGCGTGTGTGTGTGTGTGTGTGGAGAGAGAGAACACATGTATTTCTGCGGTCCAAAGAGCGAAGAAGAAGCACGCTCGACACAAATCTCCAACATGAATTCGTTTATCCAAAAGTTGAGATTAGCTCAGCTGTTTCCAGCTCACCTGAGTCTCTGGTTCTTCATGAAGCTTGGACCTTGCTTCAGGAACTCTGTGGTCTCCCCAAAGACTGGCCAACCCATAGTCCCGGGAGGCAGGCCTTTCTTCCTGTACCTCACCTCATTCCATCTCAACACAGCACCACAGGTGACCAGGAGGCTCACTGCCAACCCAATAACCATTGCCAAGACCACCATTTCTGCAACCAGGGAGCAACTCCTCACCCAGTCGGAGAGCAGTTAGAATGAGAGATGACTCCTTGTGCATGCCTATTTATAGGCCTCCACAGACCACAGTAAGTGCAAATTACCTGTTGTTGTGAGAACACAACAATCTCCCCACAGCAGGTTAAAGATGAAAACAGTTGGGAGATCTCATCACAGCTTCCAAGGTCTGTCTTTGACCGAGGTCCCATCCGTTGGAAGTCCAACGCAGAATTCATTATCCAAATCCAAGTCCTCTGCAAATGTTGCTGATGCACTGCTTCGGAATATGGATGTTTGGTACACCACAAGACTGTTTATAGGCCAAAACACTTGGTGAACACAGGGGAGATTTGGATGCTTATGAACAGAAACATTCAATAATGAGTTGATGCATTTGGATGTGGGGGAGGAAAAGAATTGTCAGCGATCACCAGCAATTTAGGGGGCACGTGGTCACCACCACAATGGACCAGAGGAGGAAAAGGTGGTGCGTAGTACTCCCAGCAGGAACAACGAAAAAACGCAGCTCTTCACATGCCTGTTTAGTAGATCTGGTTAGCCATCGCAGAATCATTCTGGCACCCGACTTTTTGATGCATGTTCTTCGGACCTATACCACTCCTTTGGAGTTCAGATGCTCTTCTATTCGCTATGGAAGCTTTCGGTAGAAATCTTTGCGGTGTGGGAGGAGCTCAAAGATGTGAATCTTATGGTTTCTCTCTTGAATATACTTTAAAAGACAGTGATTTGTGCAAGATGGAAAAGATGAGTTTGTAAAGTCCTAAACAGTTCCATGGTAAACTGAGGGCAGGTCCGAGACACCATAGATTGCCTGGCGATGCTCTTAATCCTCTTCTTTTTTTTTTTTTTGGACTTAGCCTCGAGGGAGACTGCTTGTCTTGGGGTGGGGGAAAGGAGATGGCGAGGACTGTGACCTGAGGGAAGGGCATGGTCCCAACAAGATCCTTGGATGTTGATTTGGCAGCCAAGATGTAGTTGCCCCTTTGCCCTTCTTTCTTCTGAAATCTTCACAGGATAAAGAAGGAACGCTGTATCCAATTGCCAAGGGGGATGTGATCGGCAGAGGCAAGACAGGGTGCTCTCTTCATATCTCTCTCTCTCTCTCTCACTTCCATGAATGCACGGGAACAAAGGTGAGCTACTCGTTCGGTGGATATGCATGAGATGTGATGAGAAATAAGTGGTTGGAATTATTGAAGCATGGCGAGATGAGGTGTGGAGAGACATGGCTATCTACTTATTTAAGCAGCACTCTCGTTGCTCTCATCTCATTTCAGGTGATCAAATTTGGTACATATGGATGGAAAGGGCATAAAAAGAAAGATCAGCTGCTGCAGCAACAACAATCTCTCCCCGCTCAGAAGTCAGTCCGACTGCCACTGTAGAAGCCATAAACAACTCCTTTTACTGGACATCGAACTCTCTCACCTGCAAGCACGAACAAAAACAAGAACTTGAAAATGATTTTTTCAGAATCAAATCACTCGATCAACACATGCTCCATATTTTTGGAAGATATTAATTTCCACGGACATGTAGAAAAAGAAGATCAGAACTTCTCACGAAATTCTTGGATCGTTTTAGATGTGAAATAACCACTGGAAATTACATTTACTGGGGATCAATAGGACGAACCTGTTCTGTTCTCCGGGTGTCGAAGAAATGAGCGAGGGAAGTGTCCACGAGCGGGGGAATGTCGATCCCCACGTCAAGGCAATCCATCTCATCTCCATGGATCGGAAAAGGGGCAAAAGGAGAAGTAAAAGAATTGTGTGGGATGCATGAAGGTACCAAAGGTGGGCCTCTCGATCAATGTCTCTTTGCACGAGGGCTCTTCCTTGTCATCTTCTCCTTTCCCTGTCCTCTCCTTTTCTCATTAAATGCCACCATTACAAACGGAGGAGAGGGAGAAGAAGAGAATGAGAGAGCCACTGATGTGGTCAATTTTGTGGATGAGGAGGCCTTGGTTCATGTTCATCACAGAAGACAAGTCAAGTAGAGACTCGTTGCAAGAAGAGATCTCTTCAAATATATGAAGGTTAAATTGCATTATATATCTCCTATTTGTCCATCCCAATTTATGATCACAATTAATTTCTATCAATTGAGATGTTGAGATTCAGCTTGACATTAACATTTTTTTTAAATAATAAAAAAATGGAAGGCCAAATGATTGGTTAAAGTGATAAAGAGTATTTTCGGGGTATTTTTATTTATTTAATTCATTAATTATCAGTATTTTTATTTAAAAAATTAGAATTTTTTTATTACTTTAAATTATACATAAAATATTTATATATGAACTCAAACTTGAGATATATGAAATTTTTAAATATTTAAAAAATATATATAATCTAAAATTTTGAAGTGATATATATATATATATATATACGTTTTCGATAGTCGAAACGATAGATATGTAAAACCCCAAATCTAAAGTGCTTTTAAGAAAAATAAAGATAAATAACAACACTTAGTAATTCGATGGATTGGATTAAAGTAAGAATTTATCTTTCTGGAAATGTTCTCTTTCTTAATGCTACTATATCACAAGAAAAAACAAGATTCAGTTGTAAGGTGTTGGAATTACTATTAAGCAAGATGAGGATCTGTTCGCTATCGATGAACAACATCCTATCCAAGTCCAATAATTGTATACCGACAAGATGTTGATCTAGAAAATTTATTAGAGGTTTTAGGATTTTTGTTTTTGCATGTACGATTTATTCTTACACAAATAAAGCCAAATCTATACGCCAAATTCTCCACATCTTAAGCTGTTAAAAAATCAACGCAACAAGTAATACTTTTGTTTCTTTTGACGGGTCTCTTCTATGGTATGACGGGGACAGCGACGTGAATCATGATTGACATCAATCACAGAGCAACACGTGTGGCCTCCCAAACCCTCGGATTAAAAGAAGAAAAAAAAATATATTCTTTTTTTTTAAACAGTAAAATAAATTATTATTTGGGGATTTCGATGTTACAAAAATACATCGATCTCTTCGTAAAACAATAAAATTTGTCGCCGTAGGAAGCCATATGGATATGCTCACAAGCGCAAATGCAAATTTGGCTTTGGACTCTTATCCGAATTCCAAATCATCAATCATCACATGAAGCCAAGAGGCTTTAACATCAGGATCTCCTTTTTCTACATGATCCACGGCAATGACACGTATAATTGTTGCCACCGAACTCCGATACGTGCTCACACAAGGGGGGAGTTCATGCCCTCCTTCGAGTGGCTCTCGAGGCCAGTTCATGTGCAAACAAGGAGGTCGTGTGTGTGGCGATGTCGACCTCCTATTTCCCCATGACTTGTCCAATTTGTATCCATGATGTATGATTGGCACCAGTGCACCAAACAAGGGCCTGAAATCATGGGATTCCAAATCCAAGATCATGCACCAATCACACATCAACCTCAATTTGGCCATGTCGATCGATTAGACGCTAAGACCCATGACAATGACACGTGAGAAGCATGCACGAGTGGAGAATGTTACCTCCTTCGAACACACACCGAGCTCATCCATCCCTGCTGTCCTATTGGTACGGCCACGCAAAGGGGAAGGGAGTACACCACCGTATAAATATACTCCCTCGCGTACCAGAAAGAGGGTGTGTGTACATATATATATATATATATATAAATGGTGGAGATATTTTGGGAGGAATAGACTAGTGTGTGTAGATAATAATGGATTGCCACGTACTATTTGTTATATATGTTGGCCTTTTGGGTCTACAGAAAGGATGGTGGGATTCGCAATCAGGCCACGGCGCCCTTTGCACGAGGGCCTCACTCTCGTCTTCTTCCTCCCCTTTCCCCGTCCTATACGCAGCTTTCCTTTTCCTTACTTCAATGCGCGTCGAGAAGAGAAGGAGAGACGTAACGATCCACAGTGCCTCTTTCTCTCGCCTCATCATTGCATACCGATGTAAAACTATGCATAAAACTCGAACAGTACTACCGTTTACGTGAGCACTCGTGGGAAAGCAAGAGGACAAAGATAAATCGCACGAGTGTGCTTCGTCAACCTCTGGCTTCTTCCCATGGACGTACGAAGGCGAGGCAGAAGAAGCCCAGACTGTGTATACATCGTCCATCGAGGCGCAAAGCTCTCAGACACACACTGCGCCCTGCAGAAACTGTCGCAGCTTGCTTTTGTTCTTTTGAGTTTGGAGCACGATGGAGTCATCTCTCCTCCGAGGGGTGATGGCCGGTTCATCATCAGAAGAGCTTGTGATGAGATCGTGATCCTTCCAACCAACATGTTGCAGGAAGAACCCAAGCCACTCTTGCCTCTGTGCCTTACGAAAACCTTTTGTTTGGTTCGGGATTTGTCCTTCTTGATGTTGCTGTTTGGGCGGATTTGGTGGAAGTTCAACATATGATATCAGTCGCTCAATCATGCGATGTATCAACTCTAACCTCATTCCGACTCAATCATTGCTCTCTTCTGCAGCTAATATAGTCTACACTTACCAACCGGGTTTGATGTCCATCTTCTCTCACATATGATATCTTTTCCAGCCTTTCTATCACCCAACGAAAAGGGTTGCAAGAATTAATCAGCTACATCCAACCCATATTTGTTTGACATTTCTGTGCCACATTGCTTTTTGACTCCGTACGTTGACGCCGAAGGAGTCCTGCTCTAGTGGAAGCCATGCAAGCATGCGATAATATGTTTGCTTATCTTAAGCATCAGCCGTGGAATACAACGCCATTGCCAACTTTCTGCTGAATAACTTGCATTATCCACCGTTCCACCTCGAGCTCCTCAATGGATTCCATGACAAATATTGCAGACCAACATCCCGCCAGACACTTGGTTCCTTTTTGATGTGGAGGCAAACATGTAGAGTGCGTTTTGGCTCTGACTGCACTCTGTCTGACACCGACACAGCTTATACGAGACCGTGACGAAGGAAACCAAAAACCTCATTGTGTTACCATCAGATACGTACCCATCTGTCACAGCACGACACTCAGCGCCCAGAAGGAAGAAAGGAAACACTGGAATGGTGTTTTGGGGCGGTGTTCTGATAGAAGCACGTATCTTGAAAGGTTAAAAAGAATTGTTGGATTTGATTTGATTGAGGGCCTCTTGGGAATCTATTTGGGCCGGCCCATCATCGGAGCTGATGTGGTTCGGGTCAAAATCGTGATCAACCGCGGGCCCAATTTGTTTGGATAGCAGATCATGCGGATGGCGATGATAACCCGACCCGATTCGCTCCCATGACGGATCCGACTTGCCATCCGCGAAGGAATGAGTGTTGGCGACGAGAAGCCGCGGAGCACAGCACCAGGGAGGGTTGCTGAGGCGTCGTCATACACTAGTCAAGGTCCGATCTTTGTCCCCTTCTTTCCCCTCTCTCTCTCTCTCTCTGCAAGCGCGCTGTTTGATCCACCGGCGGTGCCATTGGAGCACAAGATTCGAATACAAGATTAAAGCAATATTGAGGGGTTTGATGATCTTCGACGAATTCAAATCCACCCGGATGTAGCATAACCTCGGCGAGACCGGTGGAAAAGGATACATGTATCCGTCTTCTGACCGGTTGACGGGAAACACAGAATATGGATACGCTTCGTGAAGGAAGATGCTGCGATCCCGAATCTCCGATCGGCAAAGTTGAACGTAATAATTGAAATTGGCTCCCAGCCGCTCAAAGTGGAAACGTTTTTGGGGCTTTTAATCGGCTCGATTGCTCTTCATGAAATGTCTTTAAAAAAGAGGATTTTTTTATGTGGGGAATTAAAATGGTTGGATTTGAGGGTTTAGATTCTGATGAGGACCGTGAGGGCGGAAAGGCAGAGGATTTGGTCGTATTTTGAGGGAAATATCACGGGCACTATAGTCATTTCATTCATAAGGAAATGTTTCTTCGATACTAAGGTTTTGGTTCCCGATAACCCTCCGAGAAACCCATTAATGGCGGCTCCGCAGAACCTTCCCCTATGGAGCGCCGCGCCCCGAAGAGTAGCCTTTGAGCTTGCGAAAGAAGAATAGTAGAGGAGGTGGAAGCAGCTGTCTGAATAATGGCGTGTGTCCTCGCAGCATGCCCTCTCCCCTTCTTCAGGTCTTGTTTTTCCTTCTCTCTTATCCTCTTTCGAGGGTTTCAAGTATTTAGCTCCATAATTTCGCCCTTCTTCAATTACTTAAGCCTCCTCTGCCCCAGGAATTATTTTGGTTTTGCTTCAACATAATTGCATTTAGAATGTAATTTTTTTTTTCTTTTATCATTTGAATTTTATAAAATTTGACTGGTAGGATATATCTGACAAGAGAATTTATTCTATAATGAAAAATTTTAAGACTCAATAATTTTCTTGTATTTTTTTTTATGGAGATTCCTTTTTTTCTCCGAGTGAAGCACGATTTGGATTAGTAGCTTCATTCTTGTAAGTTCTCTCGAATGCTCGAGTGATAAGTTAGTACCTATTGCTGGCAGCAAGGAAATCTGAGGGAAAGGAAAATAGAAGTTTTACTTCTTCTCTTCGTTTTGGTTTGTACCGTCATAAGTTGTTGTTGATTGGAACTTGTATTGCATCTTTTTGTCAGAATTTGATCGGTTTATCCATTTGCATCCGAAGGGGTTTTCATTTCTCTAATTAATGTAAAATGCACGGAGGAGTCACACCGGGCTTTTTCATTTGCTTGAGGGCGTGCTTTGTTAATATGCCAAAATTTTGTCATAAATCCGCCAACAAGCCTAATTTGATTGTATTGAATACAGATGCGAGAGAGCTTTTCATGTTTATCATCATCTGGTAGAAATTAAGGCTCCTTTTTTACGTTTTTGTAGCTACCTGACCAGTTTCTTCAGGGTTTTTTGGTTACATGTATTCTTCGTGATGACAAATCTTTTATATGCTCCTTTAACAACAAACTTTTCTTCAAATTATTTGAAATGTTAGTACGTGAGATCAGTGATGCTTTGGATTTTACAGTGGGCAGACGGATTGCAAGATTATGATTTTTCAACCTAGTGTCTCTCGCCTAAATTGTTCAAGACTGCAGAAGTGGTGTATTTCAACTGTCTCCAGGAAAAAATCTCGACCAATTGATGTGGAAGATAACAATAGTACAGAAAGTACTGATGAAGGATCTAAGAAGACTCCACGGACTCCAAGACATTCTAGAAAGAAAGTTGCTACAGATATTGCGGACAAGAGCTCTATGGAAATGGTTACTAGTGCCAATGAAGAAGAAAGGAGCGCCGTGGTGACTTCTCCTGAAAGCTCTAAGAAAATTAGTAGAAGAGGCCGGAAGAAAGGTAAACATCCTTCTGGAGTTTCTATAATTCCCTTTTTGCTTCATATGTCTTTGTTTTCAGTTAAAAAGTTGGTCAAGTTCTAGAATTTACTGTCACCACTAGAGCAAATTCTGGGGCTTGGAGTATATTTTTAAACAGCTCTGAATCTTGATACCTGCAGCTAGTTCATCGTCAAGCTCAGAGGAGGTGAAACTTGAAAAGAAAGCCACTAGGCGAAGGTCTTCAAAAAAGGTCAACAAAATGAATGAGAGTATGGATAAAGAACTTGTTACTCATGAGGACCTTATAGAGACAAAATTTCCCGGTAGTGAACAGCGGGAGCTGCAACTAGAAGATGATGGGGAGGATATCAGTTATACTTATGGTTGGCCACCTCTAGTTTGCTGCTTTGGAGCTGCACGATATGCATTTATACCTTCTGGAAGGCCAGCTAATAGACTGATAGACCACAAGATCCATGAGTCGATGAAGGATATGTTCTGGTCACCAAATAAATTTGTAAGAGCACCTGGAGGGTCATCGTCCAGTGTTGCTGTAGCTCTTGCAGCCATAGGTGGTCGAGTTGCATTCATGGGAAAACTTGGGGATGATGAATATGGTCAAAACATGCTGTATTATTTGAATGTTAACAATGTACAAACTCGATCAGTCAAACTTGACGGTTCAAAATCTACAGCAACATCCCATATGAAGATTTCTAAAAGGGGCGGCCTACGACTGAGCTGTACAAGACCTTGTGCTGAAGATAGTTTCTTGATCTCCGACATCAATGTCGATGTTCTCAAAGAGGTACATGCACTTTATAAAATGATCTTCTGCATTATTTTGTGTAGTTTTTTATAATTAGGTAATCTTTGATATCCAATGTAGCAACTTTTAGATTATCGTAATCTCAAATTCTGCTTGCCTATCGGTAGCATTCTTTCCTTTTCCTTCCGTTTACATCAGAAAATATTATCTGCGACAGTTATACACAGTCCAAACCTATTTTCCAGGAAGCTGGATGCATAGTACTGTTTACTGCTTGAGTGGATTGCAAATTTTTCTGTGCAACCACATGGTTATCCATATGCTTTAGTGCTCTTGTTCTTTTTATGTCTCATACAAGATAGTTAAAAAACATACTAGTCAGTTTCCACTTGGAAAAATGTCTACTTAGTTCTTTTCTCTTACACAATATAGTGACGTATGTTCACAAAGTTTGTTTGTCAATATTTCTATTTACTGTGGTTGTCACACAATTATTAGTTAAATTTTCAATCGAAGTGCTTAACATCAGTGAAATCCTGTGAAGGAAACATTATTCTCTTTAACCTTATCAAGATGTTGATGGGTGCAGGCAAAAATGTTCTATTTTAGCTCATCATCTTTGCTTGACCAAAGTACAAGAACAACAACTCTGCAAGCCATCAAGATTTCCAAGAAATTTGGAGGTGTCATATTTTTTGATTCTAACCTCGCGCTTCCATTGTGGAAATCTAGTGAAGAAACCAAAACATTTCTCCAAGAAGCATGGAGGTATGCAGACATGATTGAGGTGACCAAGCAAGAGCTTGAATTCCTTTGTGGCATCGAACCCTCGGAGAAATTTGATACTAACGATAATGACAGAACCAAATTTATCCACCATAAACCAGAAGTGGTTAAGCAGCTATGGCATGAAAATCTCAAGGTCCTGTTTGTGACCAATGGAACTTCTAAAATACACTATTACACCGCGGAGGATAATGGATGGGTTCATGGAATGGAAGACCCACCTATCACTCCCTTCACCGGTGACATGTCAGTGGCCGGTGATGCCATCGTTGCTGGTATGAATTCTTGACCTGTTACCTGATCGTGGCGCATATAGTTTTTTCTTTTTCTCTTCATATAGTTTAGATGGGAGCTCATCATGTCCTATATGGCACTTTTCTTTTGCTATATGATTTAGAATGAAGCACATGATGTCCTACTGGCGATAGGAGAACATAAATTTATGATTCTAAAGCATTGTTGTAATTTGTTTATAAACTCAAGCCGCTTCACAGGATCTTGTCTCGGTTAAAACATGTATCTCAAGCCTGCCTATTCGAATCATTGGAACATTTTACAGATTATAGATCCTGCTTTGATATGCACTAATTCATCATATTCATCTGGGAATGATGACATCAATTTCTTTGTATCTCGTCTTTCAGCACTTTTGAGAATGCTTACGGTGCAGCCTCATCTGGTCACCGACAAGGGTTACCTGGAGCACACAATCAAATACGCGATTAATTGTGGTGTCATTGACCAGTGGTTGTTTGCTAGAATCTGCGGTTTCCCCCCTAAAGAAGGGATGGATGTACCAGAGGACGAAGATAGAAGATTCAAGTCCATTACGGAGAGAGAATATCGTGCAGTGCAGCCGAAGAAGTAGTTGGCTGATTTACATTTTCTTCTGCTTGTATGTCCTTTTTTGAAGAATTCCCAGAATCATCACGATATCTCCCCAGAGAGATTCTGAAGATTCCCGAGTGTGATCAGGTGAGTAACCCATAGGGCATGGAGGTGCCGAGTTTTTATAAATTTTTACAATCGAGCATATGAGGCTACTTGTGTATGATCGATCGTTAATTTCAGTTTCTTGTTCAAATCGTGCATTTGTTTTTGGGTATCATTGATCGACAGCTTTTTGTTTATACGGGTAAGATGAATATACAAGTCATTCTCGAAAAGAAGAAAGAAAGAAAAGAAAAAGAAAACAAGCCAGCATTTCCATTCCATTTGTCTTCGTGGCTGCTTGGTAACTCTCAGTCTGAATGCCATAACATAGCTCGAACTTGAATTCTAGATAAAGATCATGACAAGCAAACACATTAATATGTTATGAAAACAAAGAACATAACTATCCGAAGGACATTTTTCCCTGCTGACATCCGACCAGATTGGGATTCCTCAAATTCTATGGACGTACTCGTAAGGAACCGTAGAGGCTAAAATTTTGGCCACTGCAATGTCAAATATCTGCTTCTGCCTTTCTTCTTTTTCTTCTCATGGCAAACAATCAGAATCACAAGCTTTCTGGAATCAACTCATGGACGTAATCCCATGCGAGACGATGACCACAACACCGTGAAACACATTGTCTTCGTTCGTTTGTGTTTCATACGATTTAAAAGTATAACAACTGTAAACAGTATGGCGCATTCTATCGCATTAACAGAAGAAATAAAATAAAGTACAGAAAACATAAGTACTGTCTCACTCAGACAATGCAATTGCAAGAAAATACAGTTCAACATACCCAAACACAAACGAACTCGGTCGAGAAGATGGATGAGAACAACAAACAAAGAAAGACTCCTTGGTTAGCTTCTCACAACGTGCTAGAAGCTGAAAAAGGAGAAGCCAGTGTTATCCATGGAATTACCAGAATCATCAAATGAAGCATCGCTGAGAAATCAAACGTTCCAACATGCATTGGGAAAGAGATTGCGACTCCTCGCAAAATACACAAAATATGATTGCAATGTCAAGTATTTTAGAACTTGTTAAGAAGTAGCATGTTATACAAATTTTTTTTTTGGATTAAGATCCATTTTAGCCCCTGTGATTTTGGTCATGGACCACTTAAGTCCTTATGATTTATTCATGTCTAAAATAACTTTTTATATTTTAAAAAAACATAGTATATAAGCCCCATCTGACAAATCTGAGTTAACAAATGTTAAAGTCTGTTTACGTAATATATTGACTTATAATAAACTATTAATATAATAATATATATAATTTAAGTTTAAAAAAGAGTTAGATCCATTTTAGCCCATGTGGTTTTGACCATGGACCACTTAAGCCCTTATGGGTTATTCGTGTCTAAACTTACCCATATATTTTCAAAAATATAACATATAAGCCCTTTTCGTCAAGTCAGAATTAATAAACGTCAAAGTCTTCTTTCATGACATGTTGACTCATAATAAACTATTGATATAATGACATATGTAATTTAAGTTAAAAAAAAACTAAAACTATCATCAATGACGGGAGGAAGCGTTATCGTGGAAGTGACCATCAACAAGAGCACCAAGTCGTTACTGCTTAGCAAGGCATCATATGCACGTAGCCTCTCTGATGATGACGACGAGCTTAAGAGCTTTCGATCCTACCTCAGGTGGATGTGCGTCGATCACTCCGATGCTATGCATGCAGTGGTCTCTTAGTCCCTCTTCCTCCTATTGTGAGTCTTCGACCATATCGCCTGCAACTTCGTCCTCTCATGTACCCTCACCTACCATGCCTATGACATGGTGGTCTAGCTCTATCTCACTTTCGCCTCCGGCCTCTCTTACCTCAGCCTCTCTACCTTCATCTGTCATTTTCTCTTCCACGATAATATGGATCTTAACCATTTTTTAAATTTAAATTATATATATCATTATATTAATGATTTATTATGAGTTAGCATGCTATATAAGCAGACTCTAATGTCTATTAACTCAAATTTGATGGGAGGGGCTTATATACTATATTTTTAAAAATATAAGAGTTGTTTTAGACATGAGTAAACCATAAAGGCTTAAGTGGTCCATGATAAATTATAGAGGCTAAAGTGGATCTTAATCCTTTTTTTTCTTTAAATTATATAAGTTATTATATTAATAATTTATTGTGAACCAGTATATCATATAAGTAGATTCTAACCGTTAACTTAGATTTGATGTAAGGGGCTTATATGCTATGTTTTTTAAAATATAAAAGTTATTTTAGATACGAGTAAATTATAAAGACTTAACTGATCTATCATAAAGAAATATAAGAGTTAAAATAAACCTTAATCCTATAGTTTTTATTTGAAAATTTATGATCAATTGTTTTTTTAGAAAGGATAAGGTGTACGAGCAATGATCGTGCATGCATTTGTATTAAATTATGTGCTATCCTCGGAATAGTTATAGTGGTGTCTAATATATATATATATATATATATATATATATATATATATATATATATATATATATATATATATATATATAATTTGATGATTTATGGAATTATTGTCATTAATTGAGATTTTAAAATATTTTGATATATAGAATGAGGCACACAATAATACAAATTCGGAAGAGGATCAATATTCTATTATTAGCAAGGAATTCTCTTTAAGTATCCTTTTCTCTACAGGCTTTAATTAACCGTGTGTGTAAAACAAAACAAAATATTGTTAGAAGAAAAAGAAAAAAGAACCTTCCTGCTCTCCCCATCGCCTCACACCTTTCTGAGAGAAGGAAATATTAGGTTGCATGAACCAACATCTTCTCCCACCCCAATCCGAATCCCTTGCTTCCCACACCTCGTTTCCTCCTCTCCTTTTCTTCCTCGTCAGCCATGCCGGTGTTCACGTTGCCATCAATAACCAGGTGACAAAAAAGAAAAAGGATTTTGAAAGCTATAATGTGCCGACGCCAATCCACTTAGTATAGAAGAATATTCCCACTATCCAGTTAACGATTTTTTTGCATATTTAATTCCTTAACTATCACAGCCACACCGACACCTTTAAAACCAATAAAAGTATATTTGGCAACGGAATCACAACTGTTTCCATCACTGGTCGGACAATTAATCCTTTCCACTATATTTAGAGATGCTTTCATCCTTTATATCTGCTCAATATACAGCTTATTCTCTCTAATAGGAGTCCTACCAAATGGCCGATGAAGGAGGTGACATGCCCCTCCCTGACATCTTTCGTTTTGACTTCTTACTGTCATCCTTATTCAAAAGATTCTTTTTCAATTTCTTCCTCCCTCTCCTCTTCTTTCAGGTTCGATTCTGGATGACTCTCCGATCGAGCAAGTTCGGTTGACAGTCCCACCTACAGATGATAATACATTGCAGGTCTTGACGTTCCGAACATGGTTTATCGGAATCCCCATTTGCATCCTCGGGTCCGTAATTGCAGCATTATCTTCTTACCGACAGCAAATGTTCTATTTACCACAAGTCTGCATCAACATCATCGTGCTCATCGTTGGGAAACTAATGGCTAATATGCTACCAAACAAAGTGGTGAGGATGCCATACACAAACTGGAGTTTCTCGTTGAATCCGGGACCCTTCAACTTGAAAGAACATGTGGTGACCACCATGCTGGCTGGCACGGAAAGTGCTTCTGCCGGCTTCCAAATATTATCCATGTCCAAGATCTTCTACCACAAGGATATCCCATTACTGCCGGCCATGCTGCTGGTGCTATCGATTCAGGTGATTTCTTCTTCTAGTATCGAGAAATTGGTATTAAAAAAAAAAATCATTATTTATTCTTTTATTTTATAAAGAAAAGGTAATAAATAATATGGTTGCTGAATTCTGATGATTTGGTTAGTAAGTTATTCTTCGATGATTTATTTATTCTTCGATGGTCTAGTTAGTTAATTCCAATTGATCTTTCCCTACTTCCGGTCAAGAAGTAATGACTTTAAATGCCTTGTGGTGTGTAGTTTCTCGGATATGGGTTTGCTGGCATATTCACGAAGTTGCTAGTGGACTCGCCCTATATGTGGTGGCCTTCGACTCTAGTAGACGTCTCCTTCTACAGGTTAGGTGGCGTTCCTCTTCTTGTAAACAATGCAAAAGACAAGAGACTTTTTAATTTATTTATTTATTTAACATGTCTTCGTTGTTTTCACTGGCAGAACGTTACACGAGCCGGAGAAAAGAGTCAAGGGAAAATTGTCACGATATCAGTTCTTGATCATAGTTATCGTTGTAATTTTTACCTACAGCATTGTTCCTGTTTACCTTTTTCCCTCTATCACGGCTCTATCGTTCGTTTGTTGGATATGGAAAGACTCGATAACTGCGCAGCAAATTGGTTCTGGGTTCAATGGATTAGGCATCGGATCCTTTGCACTGGATTGGATAACCATGTCATCCTACGTGGGCAGTCCACTGGCACTTCCTGCATTTGTGATAGTCAACACGATGGTTGGATTCATTCTCATTATTTATGTTCTGCTACCATTATCTTATTGGAATAATGTTTACGATGCCAAACGCTTTCCTATTTTTTCAACAAGTATTTTTGATGTCCATGGGCAATTTTACAACGTGACGCGGGTTTTAGATGAGAAGTCACTCACATTCAACGAAGAAGCATACAACAATTATTCGAAATTATACTTCAGTGCTTCCCTTATGCTTAGTTATGGTTTTACCTTGGCTAGTTTGACGTCAAGCATCTCTCATGTTGCTCTCTTTTATGGGAGGTAGGAACTGTAACTTTTTATCTTGTAAATAAATATTCATTGTGATGTTTGTTTTTGGTACAATTAGTGTGCTCTTGTTTTTATGGTTGAAATAATTACCTTAGTCCTGCATGTTATAATCTTGTTGTCAGTGATAACTTTAGATAGTTCTCTCTTGGTGTCAAGCAGATCGATATGGCTACAATTTGTCGATTCATATCGGCGCCAAATGCAAGATGTTCACCTGAGGTTGATGAAACAAAATTATGAGTCCATTCCCCGGTGGTGGTTCTACTCTCTACTCTTCTCCATGATGGGATTTTCCATCTTGGTATGTGAAATATTTAACGATCAACTTCAGCTTCGCTATTGGGGAGTTCTATTAGCTTGTGCCTTGGTGGTTTTATTTTTGCCTCCAGAAGGTGTCATGGAAGCTACGACCGGTCAGGTAAGATGAATATTGAGACAACGTTGTAAATATTTTTCTTCTAACCCAGCTTAATATAATGATTATTATATTGTAGGGATTTTCAACTAAGCTTTTATTAGAGATCATTATTGGGTACTTGCAATCGGGTAAACCTATTGCAAATATAACATTCACAACATACGGCTCTACTGCACTTATTACGGCAAAATTTTTCATTGTACAACTGAAGCTAGCACATTACATGAAGATTCCTCCAAAAGTAATGTTCTTGATACAGGTATTTTCTGGACCACTGCGTTATATCCTCATCTAGCTGGTATATGCAAAGAATTAAAAATTAAGATACATCACAAATTACGTACCAGATATTGGCATATTCTTTGCAAATCTAGTTTTTGAATTCGTTAACATTATTATATTGCACTTACCATCCAATATGTTTTCTTTACATGTAGATTCTCGGTAGTCTACTAGCATGTGTGGTTAGCTTCAGCATTGGATGGTGATTCTTATACTCAGTAAAGAATATATGTTATCCAGAATTATTGCCCAAGGGAAGTCCTTGGACATGCCCTTGGGAAAAAAAGTCATTTGCATTAGGAGTCACATGGGGTGTTATAGGTCCAACTAGAATGTTCTATCCTCATGGTACGTACTCCATCATCTTTATCTTCATTATTATTGGATTCCTTGCACCAGTGGGAGTGTGGATGTTATCACGTCTATACCCAGAAAAAACATGGATAAGACTAATTAACTGGCCAGTTATATTCGGTGTCGGTACCATCGTGCCTCCTGCCACTTCGATTAACGTTTGGTCATGGTTCATAGTTGGCTTAATATTTAACTACTTTGTCTTTCGAAAGTTTAAAGGATGGTGGACGCATTATAACTATGTGTTATCGGTTGGATTGGATTCCGGAGCAACTTTTTTGACCATTTTTGTTATTATTTTTCTTGAATCTCGAGGTGTATATGGACCTGATTGGTGGGGGTTGGAGATGGATGATCATTGTCCCTTGGCTCATTGTCCTACAGCATCGAGAGTTGTTGTAGAAGGTTGTCCTGTGATCAGTTGAGACCATCACTAAATTTGATCAAGCCAGTAGTTGACTACCATTAATTTGTTGGAAGGATGTTATTGTTTTTGGTTCAGTTATTAAGACAATATAATTTTCCTTGTTTCAGTTGTTAAAATAGATACTTTGCTTGTTCAATCTCATTTTTCTAAGAAAAAATTAAAAAAATATCATATTGTTTTTATTAAGAACGTAAGGGATCCCATCACTTTTATACCGTGCAACAAAAACAAAATTTTTGACAAAGAAGCATGCAATAAATACTCAAAAATGGAATTCACTTCTCCTAATGGTGTGGTGACAAAGAAGCAAGCAATAAATACTCAAAAATATTATTCCTCTAATCCTGCTTTTTTTTTTTAATCTTACTTAACCTATCGGATCTCAGCAACACCGACATAGTAAAACAATATAATAACATCAAAATAAGAGATTTAGATGAAAATAACCCGTACAAGAAGCTATTTATTTATCATTACAAGTAAACAAACCCATGGAAGGCATTCATTTGTCATTATATGTAAGCCCACGGTTATTAATCTTGAATTACTATTTTTAAAAAAAATATTGAATTATCGTTGAGATTAACAATACAAGTCTAAAAGACTGTAAAGGCTAATAATCTCATCGAGTTTAACAAGATAATGTTTTACCTATCCCATATATATAAGGGTTAAATTGGAAATGTATATTTACAAATCTCATCGAGTTTAGCAATTCAGCTTTTCACCGCACAACACGCTAACACTCGGTATTTCCCTCAGGGGTACTTACAATATTAGTGTTTTCAACACCACTAAATGGAAAAATATTAGCTCAATTTATTCTCTTATAGCAAAGCGAATATATAGAAACACGAATATGAATATGTTCATAAGAAGGGGTAAAATCAAACGAACATATTTATTGATATAAATTAGTACATAACATGTACATAAGAAGGAAGGGGTCCTTTGAACAACCTATCATGACCCTTCTTTCATATTTTACTTTCTTCATCCATTGCTTCCTCGCTTTTGCTTGTGAATTGAATGGTATGTGTGCCACTTGAGAGTTCAGCTTCTTCGATGGGGGGATTTCAGTTAGTAGCTTCGACCACTTCGAAGGAGTGCTACACAAACTCAATGAGGAAACAAGCGATTACATATAAGAAGCATAGTTTCTTTCTAAGATTGATAATTAACAATCATCATGATAAGAATTGGATATTAGCCTTCGCAGCTATAGAAGGTTACTTGGATGTGATCTTAACATGGTGCTAAGTCAAAGATGCTAGCTTGTAAAATCTTGATACATACGTCACATGTATCACCCTAGTGATGTGGAGATGCAACAAAAGCAAAACAAGAGATTTGGTTTAGAGTATGACTTCCTTTATGTAACAAGAACATATCTCAAAAATTAAAGATGTGAATAAACAAATGCCTCTAAAAGACATGATCTTGGTTAACTTTCTGAGTTCAATGGCTTTCTCAACTTGCTAAATTCCCAAAAGAATGTGCCTCAAGACCTACCTTATCTACAAGAAGAATTAAGTATAGTTTACCATGAAGAAAATATATATTAAGATTCTAACTTCGATATCATGGTAAGAATTTTCTTTTACGACTTTGTTTGAATAAAGTTTAAGTATGATCTATCGATTGAAGTCTCTTATGACTTTGGTTGAGAGTATGCCTATCTATATGTAGCAAGAACACATCTTAAAAACTAAAGAAATGAATAAACAAATGCCTCTAAAAGACAAGGTCTTTGTTATCTCTCTCAGTTCAATGGCTTTCCCAACTTCTAAATTCCTAAAAGAATATGTGCCTCAAGACCTACCTTATCTACAATAAGAATTAAGTGTAGTTTATCATGAAGAAAAGATATATTAAGATTTGAACATCCATATCATGGTAAGATTATTCTTTTACGACTTTGTCTGAATAAAGTTTAAGTATGAACTTACGGTTGAAGTCTCTTACGATTTTGTCTGAATAAAGTTTATGTATGATCTATCGATTGAAGTCATATGTACATCCGATTTGCCCAATTTAGATAGCAGCATCTAACTCAATCTATAGACATAAGTTCTTGTGATGACCATCCCTTTATTCACATTATTTGATTTTTTCAACCCAATAAATCTACTCTATGTTCATGTAATTATGTTTCGAGAACTAACTGTTTTCTATATCCTGATGAGCTATATATGGTTTAGCAAATTCCACCTATCATCATAATGATTTTGACTTTTTCTTGAGCTATGGTTTGATATAAAACCAAAACAATTTAATTGAATTCTCTTGAATGATTCTTCCACATGAGATTAGTGATTTTATTATATATATATATATATATATATATATATATATATATTCATTATTATTGGACTCTTGTACCAGTAGCTGTTGTCATGTGTATATCTAAAAAAACATAGGTAAGATTAATTAATTGACTAATTATATTCAGTGTTGGTTCAGTTGCATCGCTTGTCATGGTTCATTGTTTGTATAATATTTAATCGCTTCATCTTCTAACGATCCAAAGAGTGATGGTTATGTTATAATTCTAGATGAAATTATATTCTTATGGATATGATTAAGAGCATGATAGATTATTCTTTTGTACCCGATTCAATGTGATAGAAAGCTATGATGATAGTTATGTATAATTTGAATAGAGTTTCCAGTAAGTTAATTCCATCAATTTTTTTTTGAGTCATGGATCGATTGAAAACATAACTTGAGATATTATATATTGTTCTAAAAAAAATATGAGTCTTTAATTCACAAAAAAAAAAAAAAATTTAACACTTATTTTTAAATATTTTATTATATATCTAATTTTTTTTAACACTATTCGTGCTACATTGACCTCTCTTTATCCCTCCCCGATTAACATACTTCTATATACGTATATATGTATGTACATACATAACGTATCTCTATATACGTATATATATGTAGATACACATCATATCCTTCGAATATGCTATTATGGACGTGGGAACGGAATAACCATGGCATTTCCATTATGGACACAGGAAGTAAGCATAGGGACCGCGTAGCCATAGTTGCCATTTCCATTTGGAAGTTCAACCCCTCTACCTGTGCATCTTTTACAGCCATGTATATGCACACTGCACTCTTTGTCTCTCTCAGTTTGGTCTTTTTCTGTTCTCGCTCTGTTACTGATGAGCTGCTGCTATATATAAAAAGAGGGACGGAGAGAGTAACCGCACCTCCACACCTCGTCCCAACTACTGACTGAACCCCATACCTTCTCCTTCCCAATCTCTTTTCTCTCAACCGACCAGGGAAAGGAAAGTAGTATAAAGAGCCCCCCACCATTGCTGCCCTTCACTTCATTCCAACTACTCTTTTCTGAATAAGAGAGAAGTTCTAGATACATACATATCTATCTGAAGACACAAGCTGCAGCGGCATGTCTCTGTTTGTTCTTCTTTGCTTGCTGCATACTAAGTGATCGAGCCTCGTGAGAGGACAGAGGGAGAAACACTTGAATCATCCCTTACGCCCCCGTTATAATTGGCTGCCATATAAGGATGGTGGAGTCTATGGCTGTCGTGGTGATCAGGGGGTACGACGCGCAGCGGGACCGACCTCCTCGGCGATCCCCTCTGCCGTGTCCGTCGCTCCCCCTCCTTCCTCATGCTGGTCCGTATTCCTTCTCTTTTTTTCTTATATTTTTTTGTGTTCCATTCTTTCCGATCATCTCCTGTTTCTGAGTTAACGCACTTTGGACATCCTTCTGTGATCTTATTCTCCTCAGTAAGTTTGCGTATGCGAAGAAGCACAATCATACTGTTAATAAAGGTGGCGGAGATGGTTAGCGGGCCGGAGAAGGAGATCGTTGGGCTTGTCCACGGGTGCATCGCACCGTGGCCCGAGGCAACCCTCTTGCCTTGTTATTACCCTCACCCTCGAAGCACCACACCGCCCCCATCTATGCGAAGGTGGACCTCCGCGGCTCCGCCTGTTGCCGGTGACTCTCACCACACGTTAATCTTCCCCATCACAATAATTACTGTCATTAATACTAATCTAATCGAGTGACATCCTTGGCGAAGGGGGCTCGCACTGAAGCTGGTGCAGCGGATGGAGGAGTGGTCTAAGGAGAAGGGGGCGGGGTACGCGTACATGACGCCGGAGAAGGACAACTAATCGTCTTTCCGCCTCTTCACTGGGCGGTGCGGTTACTCCAAGTTCCGCACCCCCGCCATCCCGGTGCACCCCGTGTTAGCCCCCACCACCTTCCCCTTCCCCCACGCGTCGCCATCCTCCGCCTCACCCCCGCCGATGCCCAGGCCCTGTACCGCCGCCGCTTCGCCGCCACCGAGTTCTTCCCCCCGACATCGACATCGTCCTCACCAACCCGCCCTCCCTGGGTACCTTCCTCGTTGTTCCTCCTTCCCTCGTGATCCCGTGAACACGCACACGTGAACGACTGCGCGTGGGCCCTGTCCCGCATTTCCCGTGATCCCTCCCATCCGTGAACTCCGTAACAGGGCGTGGGGGATTGTACCTCAGGTTAATCTAATCTAATATAATCGAGTGGCATCGTTAGGTCCCGTGGGACGACGGAGAAGGACACCGTGACGTCGACAACCTCCCTCGGCACCTTCCTCGCCGTCCCTCCTTCGCTAGTGATCCCGTGAACACCCACCCGTGAACGACCACGTGGGCCCTGTCCCGCAGGTCATCCCTCCCACCCGTGAACTCCGCAACAAGGCGTGGGGGACCTCGGCTCCCGAGCGGTGGCGGCGTGCGAGCCGCTCTCCCAATCACTGTCTTTAATACTTCCTCGCCGTCCCTCCTTCCCCCATGAACACGCACGCGTTAACGCCCGCACGTGGGCCCTGTCCCGCAGGTCGGTCCCTCCAACCCGTGAACTCTGTAACAGGGCGTGGGGGATTGCATCTTAGGCTAATCTAATCTAATCTAATCGAGTGGCAGACGATGGAGGCGTGATCTAAGGTGAAGAGGGCGGAGTACGCGTTCATGGCGACGGAGAAGGACACCGTGGCATCGACGCCGTCCTCGTCAACCCGCCCTCCCTCGGCACCTTCCGCGCGGTGGACCGGGCGCTGCCGTGGCTGCGCATCCCCCGCTGGAGCGGCTCGCACGCCGCCACCACTCGGCAGCCGCGGTCCACGACCTGTTGTGCACGTGACGGAGTTCACGGATGGGTGTGAGGGATCACGAGACCTGCAGGGCAGGTTCACTCGTCCTCTTGCGGGGCAGGATCACGAGACCTGCAGCAGGTTCACTCGTCCTCTTGCGGGGCAGGATCACGAGACCTGCAGCAGGTTCACTCGTCCTCTTGCGGGGCAGGCTCACGGGGCAGGCTCACGAGACCTGCAGGCAGGATCACGAGACCTGCTTGTACGAGATCTGCCGGAAGCGAAGTGGGCAGACAACGGAGACGACGTGGTGGCTGTCGACCATGAGGTTCCACTTCAGAGACGCGAATGATGCCGGACCCATAGGACCAACGCTGAACATTAGCGCATCGCACAAAGTAGCTCACGTCGTTGTCGAGGGCACTCACCTCACGGGTGGGCTGACTTTTGAGAGGGAGTAGGTCGAATCATTGTCTATAAAATGGTACTCATGGTACAACAACGAGTACGAGTTGTGAAATAAATTCGAGTTGTGAAATAGTAGCGTGAGAAGGATGGCTGGTGTGATGCTATTTATTTTTATGTTGTTTATAATGATTATTTTAATGTTTTTTATTGGCGAAGGTAAAGACTGCTGTGCCGAAAACCTACCGTGTTGTCATCCAAATCCAGCGTCGGTTAATGTCACTATGTAGTTTATTATCATCTAATCCTCCTCGTTAACTTAGGTTATCTTATCTAGTGGGATGTGTGATTAACTTCTTAGAGTTGTATTTTAATTTTGTAATATATGGCTGTGATTAAGCGTTTTACTCTGTATATTGATACTATGAATGGATTGAAACGAGGAGGTTAAATCTGTGTTATGCACAAAAATGTTTTTTTTTTTTTTTTGCTTGTTTCTTTTTTTCAGGTTTGATACGTGATTCTCCCTCCGCTTCGATCACCCCCGACAAAGGAGGGGCGCTCTGCCTCCTCGGGCGAGGGCCCGGTACTGCCATTGTTGTCCTTCGACTCGGCACCGCCGGGGAAGCTCGAGTACAGGCCTTCCAGACAGAAAGCATTCGGGTCGTACCAGGCCCTGGGCGGGCACAAGGCTAGCCATCGGAAGCCTAGCAGCGGCGTCGATGAAGCCTCGCCTCGGGCCCTTCCACGACTAGCGCAAGCGCCTCCGGTGGCGACAGGGTGCACCGGTGCTCGGGGTGCCTGAAGACGTTTCCCTTGGGGCAAGCGCTGGGGGGCACAAGAGGTGCCGCAACGACGGGAGCGTCGGCAGCGGCACTGCCGCGGCGGCGATGACGTCGTCGGAGGGGGCGAGCTCGAGGCACAGGGAAATGTTTGTGTAAATAAATAAAAAATAATTGTTAGAAGAAAACAAAAAAAAAAGACCTCGTTGCTCTCCCCATCGCCTCACACCTTTCTGAGGAATGAAATATTAGCTTGCATGAACCAATATCTTCTCCCAATCGCCTCACACCTCGTTTCCTCTCCTTTTCTTCCTCGTCAGCCATTCCGGTGTTGACGTTGCCATCAATAACCAGGTGAGAAAAAGAGAAAAAAGATTTTGAAAGCAATAATGTACCAACGCCAATCCACTTAATATAGAATATTCCCACTATCCAGTTCACGATTTTTTACATTTTTTTTTTGGGATCACTGACAGATTTAATTCCCTTAACTATCACAGCCACACCGACACCTTTAAAACTAATAAAAGTATATTTGGCAACGGAATCACAACTCTTTCTATTAATGGTTGGACAATTAATCCTTTCCACTATATTTAGAGATGCTTTCATCCTTTAAATCTGCTCAATATACAGCTTATTCTCTAATAGGAGTCCTACCAAATGGCCGATGAAGAAGGTGATATGCCCTGACATCTTTCGTTTTGACTTCTTACTGTCATCCTTATATGATTCTTTTTCATTTTCTTCCTCCTTCTCCTCTTCTTTCAGGTTCTTCGATTCTGGATGACTCTCCGATCGAGCAAGTTCGGTTGACAGTCCCACCAACAGATGATAACACATTGCAGGTCTTGACATTCCGAACATGGCTTATCGGAATCCCCATTTGCATCCTCGGGTCCGTAAGTGCAGCATTATCCTTTTACAGACAGCAAATGTTCAATTTTTCACATGTCTGCATCAACATGATGGTGTTCATTGCTGGGAAACTAATGGCTAACATGCTACCGAACAAAGTGATAAGAATGCCATACACAAACTGGAGTTTCTCGTTGAATCCGGGACCCTTCAACTTGAAAGAACATGTGGCGACCACCATGTTGGCCGGCAGGGTAAGTGCTTCTGCCGGCTTTGAAATATTAACCATATCCAAGATCTTCTACCACAAGGATATCCCGTTACTGCCGGCCATACTGCTGGTACTATCGATTCAGGTGATTTCTTTTGTTATCATGAAATCGGTGTAAAAAAAATCATTAGTTATTCTTTAAAAGAGGTAATAATATGGTGCTGAATTCTTCGATTGTTTTAGTTAATTCTAGTTGATCTTTCCCTACTTCCTTTGAAGAAGTGACGACTTAAAATGACTTATGGTGTGTAGTTTCTCGGATATGGGTTTGCTGGCATATTCATGAAGTTGCTAGTGGACTCGCCTTATATGTGGTGGCCTTCGACTCTAGTAGACGTCTCCTTCTACAGGTGGCGTGCCTCTCCTCGTAAACAATGCAAAAGATAAGAGACTTTTTGTTTATTTAACATGTCTTCGTTGTTTGCACTCGCAGGGCATTACACGAGCCGGAAAAAAGAGCCAAGGGAAAATTGTCACGATATCAGTTCTTCATCATAGTCATCGTTGTAATTTTTACCTATAGTATTGTTCCTGTTTACCTTTTTCCTTCTATCACGGCTCTATCATTCGTTTGTTGGATATGGAAAGACTCGATAACTGCGCAGCAAATAGGTTCTGGATTCAATGGATTAGGCATAGGCTCTTTTGCGTTGGATTGGATGACCATGACATCCTACATGGACAGTCCTCTGGCAGTTCCTGCATTTGTGGTGGTCAACATGATGGTCGGATTCATTCTTATTCTTTATGTTCTAGTACCATTATCTTATTGGAATAATGCTTACGATGCCAAACGCTTTCCTATTTTTTCATCAAGTATTTTTGACATCGATGGGCAATTTTACAATGTGTCCCGGGTTTTAGATGAGAAGTCACTCACATTCAACGAAGAAGCATATAACAATTATTCGAAATTATACTTCAGTGCCTCCCTTATGTATAGTTATGGTTTTACCATGGCTTGTTTT
This sequence comes from Musa acuminata AAA Group, assembly GCF_036884655.1. NCBI lineage: Eukaryota > Viridiplantae > Streptophyta > Magnoliopsida > Zingiberales > Musaceae > Musa > Musa acuminata. The sequence continues at coordinate 1,071,093 of NC_088343.1, read as the reverse complement.
ACGTCAAGCATCTCTCATGTTGCTCTCTTCTATGGGAGGTAGGAACTGTAACTTTTTTTTTCTTGTAAATAAATATTCATTGTAATGTTTGTTTTTGGTACAATTAGTGTGCTATTGTTTTTATAGTTGAAATAATTACCTTACTACTGATTTAGTTACGTGTTATAATCTTGTTGGCTGATAGTTCTCTTCTGGTGTTAAGCAGATCGATATGGCTACAATTTCTCGATTCATATCGGCATCAAATGCAAGATGTTCACACGAGGTTGATGAAACAAAATTATGAGTCTATTCCCCGGTGGTGGTTCTACTCTCTACTCTTCTCCATGATGGGTTTTGCCATCTTGGTATGTGAAATATTTAGCGATCAACTTCAACTTCGCTATTGGGAAGTTCTATTAGCTTGTGCCTTGGTGTTCATATTTTTGCTTCCAGAAGGTGTCATGATGGCTACTACTAGTTCGGTAAGATGAATATTGAGTCATCGGATACTCATATATGGTTGTACCCCAACGTTGTCAATATTTTTCTTCTAATCCAGCTTAATATGATAATTATAATTACTATATTGCAGGAATTTTCAATAAAACTTTTATTAGAGATCATAATTGGGTACTTGCAGTCGGGTAAACCTATTGCAAATATTGCATTCACAACATACGGCTCTACTGCAATTAATACGGCAAAATATTTTACTATGGATATGAAGAGAGCATATTACATGAAGATTCCTCCAAAAGTAATGTTCTTGATACAGGTATTTTCTGGACCACTTTGTTACATTAAGATACATCACAATTTATGTACCATATATTGACATATTTTTGCAAATCCAGATTTTGAATTTGCTAATATTATTATATTATATTTACCATCCAATATGTTTTTCTTTGTATGTAGATTCTAGGTAGTATACTAGCATGTGTGGTTAGCTTCAGCGTTGGATGGTGGGTCTTACACTCGGTGAAAAATATATGTTATCCAGAATTATTGCCCAAGGGAAGTCCTTGGACATGCCCTTGGGAAAGAAGGTCATTCGCTATAGGAGTCACATGGGGTGTTATAGGTCCAATTAGAATGTTCTATCCTCATGGCATGTACTCCATCATCTTTATCTTCATTATTATTGGATTCCTTGCACCAGTGGGAGTGTGGATATTATCGCGTGTATACCCAGAAAAAACATGGATAAAACTAATTAATTGGCCGGTTATATTCAGTGTTGGTACTATCGTGCCTCCTGGCACTCCGGTTAACGTTTGGTCATGGTTCATAACTGGTTTGATATTTAACTACTTTGTCTTCCGAAGATTCAAAGGATGGTGGGCACGTTATAATTATGTGTTATCAGCCGGATTGGATTCTGGATCAACTTTTTTGACGATTATTGTTACTCTTTTTCTTCAATTTCGGGGTATATATGGACCAGATTGGTGGGGGTTAGAGATGGATGACCATTGCCCCTTGGCTCATTGTCCTACCGCACCAGGAGTTATTGTAAAAGGTTGTCCCGTGATCAATTAAGACTATCATTGAATTTGATCACTCAATTTGTAGAAGGGATATTATTGTTCATGGTTCAGTTGTTTAAAAAATAATTTTCTTTGTTTCAATTGTTAAAATAGATACTCTACCTGGTCAATCTCATTTTTTTTTACAGAAAAGATTAAAAATGTCATGTTGATTTTATTAAGAAGATAAGCAGAAATGTATCCCATCACTTGTATATGGAGCAACAAAACCAAAATTTTTAATCTCGATAAACAATTCTACAATGTCCTTCGTATTAACATTTGACAAAGAAGCATGCAACAAATACTCAAAATTGGAATTCACTTATCGTAACGGTGTGGTGACACATTTTCTTTTCCACATCTCGATTGGTTTTGTGTTTTTGGGTTTAGAGTAAAAAAATAAAAGGAGCTTTAAAAAAAATGAGGTTAGGTCTAAAGCTAACGCTACACTCAAATTTTTCATAAAAAAGGTTTATGAGAAAGTGATTATTTTACTGTGTTAATTTTTTTTTAGAAATTATTATTCCTCTAATCCTGCCTATTTTTTATTAACCTATGAAATCTCAACGACACATTCATTTGTGTCTTCGTGTCCCAAAGATAGACATGCTATGTCATGTTCAACCAAGAATATCTATCATTTAATAAAATAATATAATAACATCAAAATAAAATATTTATATGAAAATTACCTATACAAGAAACTATTTATTCATCATTATAAGTGTTAGGATAAAGAGTCGTTGACATCTTAATCAGCTCGACGTGATCCGGGCTCGTATGAGCAACGTTATTCGAGATACCTCAAAGGTAGAAACATCGAGCTCATGAGGTGTTTCTAACATGAAAATCGAGGTCACGAGAGGTTTTTCAACTTGACCCTTTTGATACTCAAGTTAATAATTCGAGATGAATGTGGGCGTGAATAATCAAAAGAAGTAAAAGACCCCCTTATCATGTGGGTGAGGCTTATTTCTTCATTTGAGCCTCTAGGGCCTTATTAGAAGTCTTTTCTAATTTGTCCCAATTTCTTATAGATTGAGTTAGTTCTCGAGTCCCTTATAGTCCTGGCGTCAATTCTACAATAGATCGATCTACCACCATTCTGCTCTTTCTCCTTAGGTTGTGAAATCTTATTTCTCGTGCAGGCTTCGTTTGATCTATTGTTCATTAGACGATTGAGGTCCACGCTCCGCCTTTCAATAGCCGAAGAGCGGAGGAGGTCCTAACCTCTCCTTTGTTAGGGGAGGTAGTTCTCGTGAACACGAAGATTCGTCGGGACTTCAAATAAAAAAACTCATATGACTATGATTTAGTGACGAGTGCACCACTCCTATATTACTTACGAGCTAAGTATTTTATCTTGATCGAGTTTGGTTTTTAAGTCCGTTGACCTTGTCAGCGTCCATTTGACTTCATGCCCATGTCATTTTGCTTATCCTAACACTCTAGAGATGAGACTTTGTCTTATCATCTATTCGGTGATAGTGTTTTGCCTATAATTTTGCTTATCCTAACACTCTAGAGATGAGACTTTGTCTTATCATCTATTCGGTGATAGTGTTTTGCCTATAATGGTAAAAGATATAGCTCTCTTAGATAGTGTTCAACTGACTATCTGATAGTGTTTAACTAAGAAAATTGGTGTACTGAAATTACTGTGACCCGTAAACATTTTGCTGCACCACACCGCCACCATCTATGGGGAGGTGGCCTACCTCCTCGACCTTCGAGTCTCCCCCTCTCGTCGGTGACTCTCACCACCCGTTAATCTCCCCCACCCGTTAATTACTGATGAGCTGCTGCTACATATAAAAAGAGGGAGGGAGAGAGTAACCGCACCTCCATACCTCGTCCCAACTACTGACTGAACCCCATACCTTACCCTTCCCATCTCTTTTCTCTCAACCCACCATTGATGCCCTTCAATTCATGCCAACTACTTTTTTCTGAAGAAAGAGAGAAGTTCCACTGCCATCACTTACTTCCCCTACTTGGGAAAGACATACATATCTGAAGACACAAGCTGCAGCGGCGTGTTTCTGTTTGTTCTTCTTTTGCTTGCTGCATACTAAGTGATCGAGCATAGTGAGAGGACAAAGGGAGAAACACTGCAGCGGGGTCCTCCACGCCCTGTTGTATACGTGACGGAGTTCACGGGTGGAAGGGATCACGGACCCCACGCGCGATGGGTGAGACCGCGGAGACTTGTATGACCATGAGGTTCCTCTTCAGAGACGACGACGTCTCGGATCACTTATGACCGTTGGCGAATGATACGGGACCCATACGACCAACATGTGGATCCCATCGACGCTGGCTTAAGGCGTTAACCGGGTGAACATTTGCGGTCGGTCGGCAGAACAAGTGTTTCACGTCTGCGGAGACACTAGGCAGCGAATGCCGTGTCGACCACAAGGTTCACGTTCAGAGACGTTTCACGTCTGTCGGAGAACAAGCCTTTGCTCACGTCGCTATCGCTGTCGCAGTCACCATCACTTCACGGATGGGCTTTGAGAGGAAGTGCGTCCACCGAGTGTCTATAAAATGGTTCTATGCAAGACCGACTATGGCCAAATGAAATAGTACTCGGTGAGATATGACTAAGGGTACGATTCTAGTTATCTTAATTTTATTTATTATAATTATCTTATTTAGGATAGTTAATAGGGATTTTAAAGAAGTCTGTGTATTGTTGCAACATTACAGAAGATTTCTTAGGATCGCATTAACTATCATCATTAAGATAATTAAGTATTAGATTAATATTTTTATTTATGTATATTATCCCGTGCATGTGTAATTAAGTGTTATGAATGCGCTTTAATTTTATAATGTATATTGGTTGTGTTTGTATGTGGATACTGTGAATGGAATGAAATCTGTGTTATACGTAAAACTTTCCTTTTTCGGCTACTTCATTATGTCACAATATTTTTTTTTCTTTTTTGCTTCATTTTTTTTTTCAGATTTGATACTGAACGGTTCTCCATCGGAAACCTAGCGGGGAGGGATTCGGGTCGCACCAGCAGGCACAAGACCAGCCATCGGAAACCTAGCAGCGGCGTCGAGGAAGCCTCGGCCTCGGGGCTCTTCCACGGCAAGCGCAAGCGCCACCGCAGCGGCCTCCGGCGGCGGCAGGGTGCACCGGTGCTCGGTGTGCCTGAAGATGTTTCCATTGGGGCAAGCGCTGGGGGGCACAAGAGGTGCCACAACGACGGGAACGTCGGCAGCGGCACTACCCCGGCGGCGATGACGTCGTCGGAGGGGGCGAGCTCGAGGCACAGGGCGTTCTATCTGATCGCGCCAGCGTCGCCGAACCCGGAGTTCGACGACGTAAACGGGGTGCAGAGCCTGTCAGCCTTCAAGAAACCGAGACCTGTCATCCCGGCATGAGCGAGTCAACTCCAGTGCGTGGAATATTGGTCATTCGTTGCGTACAGAGAATGACCCATTCTTTGTAGCTGAAGTCGATTCTTTCCCTAACGTCAAATTGATTTCTTTAGAAATCGTTTTCGATGGAGGAATTTACCTGCTTTAGTAAATTCATGTTGAATTGTATTTCTCAATTGTGTTGCCAATCTTTTTGTACGTATCATAAAAAATAATTTTCACGATTCTTTTGCGGAGGTTCTTTAGACCTATTATTATAACTCACTGTTTATTCCGTGCCACAGACTGGGATCATTCTGATGGCTGATATCAAACTCTCTTATTGTTCACATTTTTTCATTCTGGGATATTACCGAACAACTTCAACTTCGTTATCGGGAAGTTATATTAGCTGGTGCCTTGGTGTTTATATTTTTGCTTCCAGAAGGAGTCATGGCAGCTACGATCGGTCAGGTAAGATGAATATTGAGACAACCTTGTAAATATTTTTTAGGGATTTTCAACTAAGCTTTTATTAGAGATTATAATTGGGTACTTGCAGTCGGGTAAACCTATTGCAAATATAGCATTCACAACATACGGCTCTACTGCACAACTGAAGCTAGCACATTACATGAAGATTCCTCCAAAAGTAATGTTCTTGATACATGTATTTTCTAGATCACTGTGTCGTATCCTCATCTAGCTAGTATCTGAATAGATTTGAAAATTAGTATTGACATATTCTTGCAAATCTAAATTTTGAATTCTATAACATTATTATATTGTACTTACCATCCTATATGTTATCTTTAGATGTAGATTTCAGATGGTCTACTAGCATGTGTAGTTAGCTTATGTATCTTATACTTGTTGAAGAATATATGTTATCTAGAATTATTGACCAAGGAAAATCTTTGGACATGTCGTTGCCAACAAAGGTAATTTGCATCACGAGTGACATGGGGGCATATAGGTCCAATTAAAATGTTATTTCCTTATGACATGTATTCCATCATCTTCATCTTCATCTTCATCTTCAATATTATTGGACTCTTTGCACCAATGAGAGTGTAGATGTTGTCGCATCTATATCCAGAAAAAACATGAATAAGACTAATTAATTGACTAGTCATATTCAGGTACCATTGTGTCCCCTGCCACTACGGTTAGCATTCGGTCATGGTTCATAATTGGTTTGATATTTAACTACTTCATCTTTCGAAGGTTCAAATAACGGTGGGCACATTATAATTGTGTTATTAATTGGACTGTATTTCGAAGTATTTATTTTGATCATTTTTGTTAATTTTTTTCTTCAATCTCATGAAATATATGCACCATTGCCCCTTGGCTCATTGTCCAACAACACCGGGAGTTATTGTAGAAGGTTGTCCAATATTCAATTGAGATTATCACTAAATTTGACTACAATTAATTTGTTGAAATGATATTATTGTTTATGGTTCAGTTGTTAAAATAATTACTTTAGCATAATCTGTATAAATAGGAGAGAGAACATTTTAATGTATTTAAGCTTCTTCATTTCTTCAATAAAATTTCTTCAATAATTATTCTTATCTTCTATTATTTCTATCAATATTAAGATTTGATCATCGATACGATGGTAAGATTATTCTTTTACGATTTTTCCTAAATAAAGTTTAAGTATAAACTATCGATTGAAGTCTCTTATGATTTTGTCTGAATAAAGTTTAAGTATGATCTATCGATTGAAGTCATATATACATCTGATTTGCCCAATTTAGATAGAAGCATCTAACTCAATCTATGGACACAAGTTCCTGATGACCATCCCTTCATTCACATTATTTGATTTTTTTAAAACCCAATATATCTACTAATTATGTTTCAAGGACTAACTGTTTTCTATATCCCAGTGAGCTATATATGGTTTAGCAAATTCCACCAATTATCATAATGATTTTAACTTTTTCTTGAGCTATAGTTTGATATAAAACCAAAATAATTTAATTGATTTCTCTTGAATGATTCTTCCCCATGAGAAATCTCAATCAAGGAATCCAAAATAGGATCCACGAGACCAACGCACAAATTAGTGATTTATTATTATTATTATTATTATTATTATTATTATTATTATTATTATATATATATATATATATATATATATATATATTCATTATTATTGGATTCCTGGTACCAATTGTTGTATAGATGTTATGTGTATATCCTAAAAAAACATTTGATGTGTGTTTTATCATTAATGATGAGAACTTACATTTGACATATCTGAAAGCATATGTATTGCTTGATACCAATTAGAACAAACATGGCAGATCAAGAAAAAATACCAGTTATGAACCACAGTTTTTGGGCTGAGTTGACTCCCAAAGTTGTTGAAAGTCTCTTCCCTGTTCATCAAGGAACACAAGTTTTAGAGCAGAAACAACCGAGGACATACAATTCATCCAGATGTAGAGTTCATACCAATTGATGATTTCATATCCATGTGATAATGCTATTTTTTGTGCACGCAAAACAAAATACTTGTAGCCCTGAGATTCATTCATTCCATGTTTATTCAACCTGTAAAAGAAATTACATAATGTTGGAACATAATCTAAAGTTTATCTGAGTTAGTGTTAAAAGGCGTTATCTAGAGTCATACTAAATTCTTTGTATATGAGTAAGATCTTCATATATGAGTTAAGACTTTGTAAGTTTATCTGATTACATTTTTTATAATAGGACTCAAAAATAGTCCAATCCTATTTAAAAACATTGTAATTCAAGTATCCAATTTTTTAATTAAAACTAGGAAAGAAAATTTCTAATAATTTACAAGTGATTTTTGGCCTAAGTGATTGTAAATTATTTTCAAATTAGTCAAAACTAAAAAATTGACACAAATGTTTTAAGGACTAAAATAAATGAAAATATCTATTTTAAAAGTTTGAAATAGAAAAAGTGATTCTTCAAGCCTTTACAAAATGTTTTTAAGGTTTTATTAAATCTTGGATCGTTTTGAAATAGTTGACTGAATTGGCATTATTTTTTAATGAAGAAATATTGTTTGTAAATGAGAACCAAAAACAATGTAACTCAACTCCTTTGGAAAACATACGACGATAATATTCACTAGTTTTTGGCCTAAAGTAATTGTAAATTCACTTTAAATATCAAAATTGAAAAAAAGGTACAAATTGAGCTTTTCAAAGGTTTAAAAAATTAATAACCATATGTTTTAAAAAATTATTACATTAAACAATTTATAAGACACTCAAACATGTAGTCAAACCTTACATCAATTAATATTGCAACAATGCACTAACCATTAGGTTGTCTCAACAATGACATGAAATTATTATTTTAAAATATTAAAAATGAAAAATGATCATTTGGGTCTTATATATTATTTCCAAGGTTTTGTGAAATTTTGGATATTTCTAAAATAGTTAGACCTAAATTACACTATTTTTGAATAAAAACCTAAAAATTTGAAAATTGTGTAACTTTGTCTCAAAAAAAAATTATTTCAAAACTTTAGAAAACGTTCTTTAATAACATATAAGTGATTTTTAGTACAAAATAGTTGTAAATTCATGTTATATTGGTCAAAATTGAAAAAATGACTCTTTGGCCCTTTTAAAAGCTTAAAAATATGTGAAATGCTTATTTGATGATTTAGGCCTTTGTAAATAGTTTTTTATGTTTCTAAAAATTAGAAAATAAAAAAGATTTAGACCTCACTTTTACTCTTTTTGAATGAGGTTATCCTATATTTAAATAGGACTAAAAAACAGTGTGACCATATTTAAAAATAGTTGATCTAAAAAAATAATTTTCTCTCAAAAATTTAAAAATACTTGTATACTAATAATCGTGGTCTTGAGTTTTCTGTTGAGGTCTATCCAGGTACTTAAATTGGATAAAATAAAAGTATAATGAACTTTATTTGGAATCGAACTTTAATGAAATGCTTTAATGGTTAAAATAAATATTCATACCTATTTTAAAGGCTTTTTGGATGAGATTAAATTGTTTTATAGTCTTCATAGTCTTTTTGAATGACATTAAATGCTTTTTTTAAATAGGATTAAAAACAATGCAACCCTAGATTTAAAAAATGTAACTCGAGTCTCCAAAATTGAATGCCAAGAACCAATTGATGTCAGTAAAGAGTTCACATTCAAAGTAATTGAAGGAATTCTTTCTGGTAAATTTTCTTCTTCTTGCTGTTTGCATCTAATACAATACGGTTTCAGTGATTTAGATGTTAACAAGACTGCCCCGGCGGCGATGACGTCGTCGGAGGGGGCGAGCTCGAGGCACATGCCGTTCTATCTGAACGTGCCAGCGACGCCGGACTCGGAGTTCGACGACGTCAAGCGTTGGGTGGCGGCGGCGGTGAAGGAAGAGGAGGAGGTGCAGAGCCCGCTGGCTTTCAAGAAACAGAGACCTGTCGTCCCACATGAGCGAGTCAACTCCAGTACTGGAGACCGGAGATCACCGCCGTAGAGGAATGAAAGCAGCCCCAGAGGAGAACTAGCCATTGCAATCGGATTGTCTATAAAATGGTTCTCACAGTACAAGATAGTACAAGATCGAGAATGAGTGAAATAGTGCTCATAGGCTGCGATTCTAGTTGTCTTTTTTCCACCCCAATCCGAATCCCTTGCTTCCTACACCTCGTTTCCTCCTCTCCTTTTCTTCCTCGTCAGTCATGCCGGTGTTCACGTTGCCATCAAGAACCAGGTGACAAAAAAGAAAAAGGATTTTGAAAGCTATAATGTGCCGACGCCAATCCACTTAGTATAGAAGAATATTCCCACCATCCAGTTCACGATTTTTTTGCATATTTAATTCCTTAACTAATCACAGCCACACCGACACCTTTAAAACTAATAAAAGTATATTTGGCAAAGGAATCACAACTGTTTCCATCACTGGTCGGACAATTAAACCTTTCCACTATATTTAGAGATGTTTTCATCCTTTATATCTGCTCAATATACAGCTTATTCTCTCTAATAGGAGTCCTACCAAATGGCCGATGAAGAATGTGACATGCCCCTCCCTGACATCTTTCGTTTTGACTTCTTACTGTCATCCTTGTTCAAAAGATTCTTTTTCAATTTCTTCCTCCCTCTCCTCTTCTTTCAGGTTCGATTCTGGATGACTCTCCGATCGAGCAAGTTCGGTTGACAGTCCCACCAACGGATGATAATACATTGCAGGTCTTGACGTTCCGAACATGGTTTATCGGAATCCCCATTTGCATCCTCGGGTCCGTAATTGCAGCATTATCTTCTTACCGACAGCAATTGTTCTATTTATCACAAGTCTGCATCAACATCATCGTGCTCATCGTTGGGAAACTAATGGCTAATATGCTACCAAACAAAGTGGTAAGGATGCCATACACAAACTGGGGTTTCTCGTTGAATCCGGGACCCTTCAACTTGAAAGAACATGTGGTGACCACCATACTGGCCGGCACGGAAAGTGCTTCTGCCGGCTTCGAAATATTATCCATGTCCAAGATCTTCTACCACAAGGATATCCCATTACTGCCGGCCATGCTGCTGGTGCTATCGATTCAGGTGATTTCTGATGATTTTGTTAGTTGGTTAATTCTGATGATTTCTAATGATTTTCTTAGTTATAAAGAAAAGGTAATAAATAATATGGTTGCTGATGATTTTGTTAGTTAGTTAATTCCAATTGATCTTTCCTTACTTCCGGTCAAGAAGTAACGGCTTTTAAATGCCCTTATGGTGTGTAGTTTCTCGGATATGGGTTTGCTGGCATATTCACGAAGTTGCTGGTGGACTCACCCTATATGTGGTGGCCTTCGACTCTAGTAGACGTCTCCTTCTACAGGTGGCGTGGCGTGCCTCTCCTTGTAAACAATGCAGAAGACAGGAGACTTTTAATTTATTTATTTAACATGTCTTCGTTGTTTTCACTCGCAGAGCGTTACACGAGCCGGAGAAAAGAGTCAAGGGAAAATTGTCACGATATCAGTTCTTTGTCATAGTCATCGTTGTAATTTTTACCTACAGCATTGTTCCTGTTTACCTTTTTCCTTCTATCACGGCTCTATCGTTTGTTTGTTGGATATGGAAAGACTCGATAACTGCGCAGCAAATTGGTTCTGGATTTAATGGATTAGGCATCGGGTCCTTTGCACTGGATTGGATAACCATGTCATCCTACGTGGGCAATCCACTGCCACTTCCAGCATTTGTGGTGATCAACATGATGGTCGGATTCATTCTCATTCTTTATGTTCTGCTACCATTATCTTATTGGAATAATGTCTACGATGCCAAACGCTTTCCTATTTTTACTTCAAGTATTTTTGACGTCCATGGGCAATTTTACAATGTGTCGCGGGTTTTAGATGAGAAGTCACTCACATTCAACGAAGAAGCATACAACAATTATTCGAAATTATATTTCAGTGCTTCCCTTATGCTTAGTTATGGTTTTATCTTGGCTGCCTTTACGTCAAGCATCTCTCATGTTGCTCTCTTCTATGGGAGGTAGGAACTGTAACTTTTTTTTATCTTGTAAATAAATATTCATTGTAATGTTTGTTTTTGGTACAATTAGTGTGCTCACGTTTTTATGGTTGAAATAATTACCTTAGTCCTGCATGTTATAATCTTGTTCGTTGGTAGTGATAACTTTTGATAGTTCTCTTCTGGTGTTAAGCAGATCGATATGGCTACAATTTGTCAATTCATATCGGCATCAAATGCAAGATGTTCACACGAGGTTGATGAAACAAAATTATGAGTCTATTCCCCGGTGGTGGTTCTACTCTCTACTCTTCTCCATGATGGGTTTTGCCATCTTGGTATGTGAAATATTTAACGATCAACTTCAACTTCGCTATTGGGGAGTTCTATTCGCTTGTGCCTTGGTGTTTATATTTTTGCTTCCAGAATGTGTCATGGAAGCTACGACCGGTCAGGTAAGATGAATATTGAGACAACGTTATAAATATTTTTCTTCTCATCCAGCTTAATATAATAATTATTATATTTCAGGGATTTACAACTAGGCTTTTATTAGAGGTCATAATCGGGTACTTGCAATCGGGTAAACCTATTGCAAATATAGCATTCGCAACATACGGCTCTTCTGCACTTGATACGGCAAAATATTTCATCGTACAACTGAAGCTAGCACATTACATGAAGATTCCTCCAAAAGTAATGTTCTTGATACAGGTATTTTCTGGACCACTGTGTTATATCTGAATAGATTTGAAAATTATGATGCATCACAATTTACAAAGCATATATTGACATATTCTTGCAAATCCAGATTTTGAATTCTATAACATTATTATATTATACTTATCGTCCTATATGTTTTCTTTACATGTAGATTCCAGGTAGTCTACTAGCATGTGTGGTTAGCTTCGGTGTCCAATGATGGACCTTACAGTCGGTGAAAAATATATGTTATCCAGAATTACTGCCCAAGGGAAGTCCTTGGACATGCCCTTGGGAAAGAAGGTCATTCGCATTAGGAGTCACATGGGGTGTTATAGGTCCAGCTAGAATGTTCTATCCTCATGGCACATACTCCATCATTTTTATCTTCATTATTATTGGACTCTTTGCACCAATGGGAGTGTGGATGTTATCACGTCTATACCCAGAAAAAACATGGATAAGACTTATTAACTGGCCAGTTATATTCAGTGTTGGTTCCATCGTGCCTCCTGCCACTTCGGTTAATATTTGGTCATGGTTCATAGTTGGCTTAATATTTAACTACTTTATCTTCCGAAAGTTCAAAGGGTGGTGGGCGCGTTATAATTATCTGTTATCAGTTGGATTGGATTCCGGAGCAGCTTTTTTGACTATTTTTGTTATTATATTTCTTCAATTTCGGGGTATATATGGACCAGATTGGTGGGGGTTAGAGATGGATGATCATTGCCCCTTGGCTCATTGTCCTACGGCATCAGGAGTTATCGTAAAAGGTTGTCCCATGATCAATTGAGACGATCACTAAATGTGATAAGCCATGGGTGACTGCCATTAATTTGTTGGAAGGATGGTATTATTTATGATTCAGTTATTAAAACAACATAATTTGTTGTTAAAATAGATACTTTTACCTGTACAATCTCTTGGGTATGGAGTAAAAAATAAAAAGAGCTCGAACAAATGAGGTGAGGTCTAAAGTTAACACCGCATTTAAATTTTTCATATAAAAGGTTTTTGAGAATGTGATTTTTTTTGCTATGCTAAAGAAATATTTAAAGTTATTATATCTTATTCCACACAAAAAAACACCTTATCTATGTGTCGTCAAGTCCCGAAGACGACGTTCATGTTGTTCAACAGAAAATATCATTGTCATTTAATAAAATAATATAATAACATCAAAATAAGATATTTAGATTAAAATAACCCATAGATTATGCGCTTATTAATCTTGAATTACTATTTTTTTAAAAAAATATTGAATTAATGTTTAGATTAACAATACAATATAATGTTTCACCCATCCCATATATATGAGGGTTAAATTGAAAATGCATATTTACAAATCTCATCAAGTTTAGCAATTCAGCTTTTCGCCACACATCAAAAGGGGTAAAATTAGATATACATATTCTTGTTCGCATTTCTAAGTCTTCGCTACAAGAGAGAAAATTTGAGCTAATATATTTTTTTTATTTTAGTGGTGTCGAGAACACTAATGTAGCACGGAGTGTTATCCTCAAGATTTTTGGATTAATTTTTTTTATCGTATTAAAAATATTAAATTTATTTTAGATATATTTTATATCATTATATTATTTTTAAATATGATAAAATAGTTGTAACATCGAGAGTTTTTACATATACATCCTTTTGACAATCGAATATCCCTTCCATTCGGACTTCTCAAGGAGACGATGGAATAGTATTTCACGTCCCTAATTTCTCATCTCCAATACTTTGTTCTTGCAATTCGACATCCACAGAAGAAGAAGAAGAGAAGCTGGAATGCTTATTGGGAACCAATCGAAGGGGCAAGGAACTTATTTCAGGAATTGAGCTTGCATGGGTTTAGATTTGAACTTAAGCTCACATTTTATTTTTTGAATAACTTGTTTCAACAAAAAAAAGTAGAAGGGTATCATTGCATGAAGAGATGGTTATTGTGAATTCAGATGGTTGTCCGAGCTAAGTGCCAATTCTAAACCAATCGAAGACCTTTCCAAGTAGGTCTCAGTTCAATTTCAACCGAGATATAATTCTTCCGTGACTCTGAAAGCATCCAACCTGCAAGAACTACATGGGGATTTTACCCAAAAATCTTTTCTAATGATTAAATTAGTTTTGGTTTTGGATTATTCAAAAAATATATATATTAGTCATAACTTTTTTAGGGAATGCACTTAAGGAATCCTCTACGATGAGCCTTGAAAACTATTACTCCTCCATAGTACTTGGGGATTTTACTATGTTGAATCTAAAAAGATGATTACATCCACAATATCGAGGGTCGATTGAGATGTGTCGACCACATGTAGGATGTGGTATCTTATTGATGAGGGGAATAATGGTGACAAGACTAGGGCTGATGTCACCTATCCCAGATGACGCATCACGCCTCAGCACCTGGTCAAACGGATCGAAACGCCGACCGAGGCACATTAAACATTCTACCAAGGCTCGGTCTCCCACGCCACGCCAACGCCAGTGTCAGACGCTACCTGCCCCTGCAAGGGGGCACATCAGGCACAGTAAGCTTCCCTATAAATACCCTCGCACGCTAAAGGGGATGGAGGGATGAACTCACACCCAACACTTGTATGGAGGCATCTCTTCCTCCAAAACCCTCTCCACATCGCTAACTTGGCGCTCGGCCCGACCTTTGTGCAGGTGCCAGAGGGGGTCGACTCTTCCAGGCGCTGCGGCGGAGCTTCCTGTCGACCCGACCCGACCTGTCGACTCGACCTCCCAACCCGACATCCGGACCCCCGAACCGAGCCGCGACGACCCCGAGGCCACGGCTTAAACAGATGCCCCCGCCGCATCATTTTGGCCCTAGAAGGAGGGCCCCGAAAGTCGAGGGATCATCCAACTGGCTCAGACGAGTTCATAGTTGAGGGGTCACTCCTGATCGGAGCTCCGGGGGAAAGTCCCCCCCATGGAGATCTTCGAGACGAACACCCCGTCGCGACCGCAGAACGCCACTGGTGTCTGTCCACGACCCGGGTCTGCTTCCGCCCGAGCGAATATGCATGGACTGATGTTTGCTGTCTGACTGAATGCCGATATTGGAACATATAGTTCGATAGCGATACAATACCATTACTTTTTAATTTGTTTTTCTATTTTATTCAATTATATATATACTGGTCTTATATTGGTTGGGTAGGTTATGGAAACTGATATCTAACCGAGATTTTAATGCTTAGTTTTCGCCAGTATTACCTGCAGCAGCTGCAGCACGAGGCCAGATGGTTTGCTCGATATCAGAGGCATCAATACTTTCTCCCCACATGCACACCTCACCACCAATGACCAATTTTTGCTGCTCAGGCGTGGAGATGTTTGTAAGGGGCTCATTCATGTACAACTTCTGCCATGGGACATCCAAGTGATCCAAGTACCACTTGTCCTGGTTGCTCACAATGCATCTCATTCCGGCCGCCACCACCTTCTGTGTGCTACTCCACCACCAAGCCTGCAAGCACACAAGGAAAATTGTCTTATGACAGTGATGACACCAACACAATCGATCCGGATCGCTGTACACATAAGTCAGATTTCTCATCTCTTTCCTATCCTTTCTTAGTTGTGTTTCTGGAAGCTATAGAAGATTGTCCTGTTGTTTTATTATCCAAAAAATTAACATTTGATGTGTGTTTTATCATTAATGATGAGAACTTACATTTGACATATTTGAAAGCATATGTATTGCTTGATACCAATTAATTATTTTCTCAAAACTTTAAAAATATTCTATGATGATATTCATTTTTTGTGACCCAAAGTGGTTATTAATTCACATTAAATTGGACAAAATTTTAAAATGAGATAAATTCAATATTTTAAGGCTAAAAATAGTGGAAACATCCATTTTAAAAGCTTAAAAACCGAAAGTGGCCATTTAGACCTTTCTAAATTATTTCCATAGTTTCCTAAAACTTCAAAAAAAAGAAAAGAAAACTAGCACCTAAGTTATGTTCTTTTTTAATGGGATTATACTATTTTTTAATAAAATTAAAATTTGTGTAATTTTGTCAAAAATAGGTCATTTGGGCCTTTGTATATCATTTTTAAGGATTTCTGAGATTTTAATAATTTTTTAAAAATGTGATATCTGAGTTATATTTATTTTAAGTGAGATTACACCATTTTTTTAATAGGACTAAAAAATAATGTGACCTTGTTCATTTTAAAACAACATAAGATAGGTCTCCATAGATTTTTCTCTCAACTTCGAAAAATCTTCTCTAACAATATTTATATATTTATTTTTGCTCAAAGTGGTTATAAATTCATGTTGAATTAGCCAAAATTAAATAAATACACAAATTAAACCTTTTAAGGATCGAAATCAGTGAACGTTTGGTCATGGTTCATAATTGGTTTGATATTGAATTACTTTGTCTTCCAAAGGTTCAAAGAATAGTGGGCACATTATAATTACGTGTTATCAATTGGATTGGATTCCGGAGCATCTATTTTGAGCACTTTTGTTATTTTTTTTCTTCAATCTAGCGTATATATGGACCAGATTAGTGGGGTTTGGAGATGGACAACCATTGCACCTTGGCTCATTGTCCAACGGCACCATGAGTTGTTGTAGAAGGCTGTCCTGTATTCAATTGAGATGATCACTAAATTTGATCACCGAGTATATGACTACCATTAATTTGTCGAAAGGATATTATTATTTATGGTTCAGTTGTTAAAACAACATAATTTGTTTTGTTTCAGTTGTTTAAACATATACTTTTGCTTGTTCAATCTCATTTTTGGGTATGGAGTAAAAAATAAAAGGAGCTCGAACAAATGAGGTGAGGTCTAAAGTTAACGTGGCACTCAAAATTTTCATATAAAAGGTTTATGAGAAAGTAATTATTTTGCTAAAATGCTAAAGAAATTATAGAAATTATTGTATCTTGTTCCTCTAAACCTGTCTTTTTTTTTTATCTTAACCTATGAAATCTCAACAAAAAACACCTTCATCTGTCTCGTCAAGCCCCCAAAACAACATTCATATTGTTCAACCGAAAATATCATCATCATTTATTAAAATAATATAATAATATCAAAATAAAAGAGTTAGATGAAAGTTATTCATACAAGAAGCTATTTATTTATCATTATAACTAAACCCACGTAAGGTATTTATTTATCATTATAAGTAAGCCCACATACTATGTGCTTATTAATCTTGAATTATTATTTTTTAAAACATTAAATTATCATTGAGATTAACAATACAAATCTAAAAGACTGTAAATGACTAATCACATCGAGTTTAACGATACAAGGTTTCACCCATATAAATGAGGGTTAAATGCATATTTATAAATCTCATCAAGTTTAGTCAATGCAACTTTTCACCGCATAACACTCGGTATTACCCTCAGGGATACCCACAACATTATTCTTAGCACCACTAAAATAAAAAAAATATTATCTCAATTTATTCTCTTATAGCAAAGCATATATGTAGAAACGCGAACATGAGTATGTACATAAGAAGGTGTAAAATTAGACATACATATTTATTGATGTAAATTAGTACATAACATGTACATAAGGAGTCCTTTGAATAACCTATCATGACCCTTCTTTCATATTTTCTTTCTTCATCCATTGCTTCCTCGCTTTTGCTTTTGAATTGAATCGTATGTGTGCCACTTAGAGAGTTCAACTTCTTCAATTAGTAGCTTCGACCACTTCGATGGAGTGCTACACAAACTCAACGAGGAAACAAGGGATTATATATAAGAAGCATAGTTTATTTCTAAGATTGATAATTAACCAGCATGATGATAAGAATTGGATATTAGCCTTCCCAGGTGGAGAAAGGTACTTGGATGTGATCTTAACATGGTGCTAAGTCAAAGATACTAGCTCGTAAAAGCTTGATACATACGTCACATGTATCACCCTAGTGATGTGGAGACGCAACAAAAGCAATACAAGAGATTTGGTTGAGAGTATGCCTTTCTATATGTATCCAGAACACATCTCAAAAACTAAAGAAATGAATAGACAAATGCATCTAAAAGACAGGGTCTTCGTTATCTCTCTCAGTTCTATGGCTTTCCCGACTTCTAAATTCATAAAAGAATATGTGCCTCAAAACCAACCTTATCTACTAACATGAATCTATTAACATGTTCCCTATCCTATTTATACAAATTAGGAGGAAGGATTTCCCTAACAGAATAGAGGATTTTCCTCAACAGAATAGAAAAATTTTCTCAAATAGTTAGAAAAATCTTATCTTCTATCATGCCCTCGCAAGATGATGCTCCTGACAAGGATACCAATCTTGGATTGATGCAAAGAATTGTTTACAAGCAAGAGGCTTCATGAGTAAGATAAGTGTAGATCGTTGCTGCTGCTGCTGCGATTGCTATTGCTGTGATGGCACATGCGTTCCCTTCATTCTCCTTAAGTCTGCCGAATGTTGACAGATCAACGAAGACTACCGCGGTGAGGAAGATGAGGATTGATCACGGAGCCTCTTAGGAATGCAACGGCGTTGGTCGCTGGCCGAAGGGTGAAGTTTTACTTTTCTCAGCAACGTTGGTCGCTGGCCGAAGGCAAGAGCAAAGCTTCGCTTTTCTCAACGACGTTGGTTGTGGTTGCGATTACGACGGCTGCGATGGTAGAGAAGAAATCTACAGCAATGTTGCAGTGTTGCTACTACAGCAAAGGAGGAAACTGCAACAGAGGAGGAAGCTGTAGCAGAAGAGGAAGCTGTAGCAAAAGAGGAAGTTATAGCAAAAGAGGAAGGAAAATAGCTACAACGAGGAAGAAAAGTGGGGCAGTGCTGATGAGCAGCACTAGAGATGCCGTAGCGGAAGGGAACGAACGTTGGCGCAGAGTGGCGAGAAGAGAGCTTGCTCTAGGCAAGCGGCTCTGATACCATGATAGAAATAATAGAAGATAAGAACAATATAATATAAGAAGCTTTATTGAAATAGAGAAACTTTAGCTTTAGCTTGAATCTATTAACATGTTCCTTATCCTATTTATACAAATTAGGAGGGATTTCCCTAACAGAATAGAGGATTTTCCTCAACAGAATAGAGAAATTAACTCAAATAGTTAGGAAAATCTTATCTTCTATCACCCCTTCCCCCACGCGTCGCCATCCTCCGCCTCACCCCCGCCGCTTCGCCGCCACCGAGTTCTTCCCCTGCGACATCGACACCGTCCTCACTAACCCGCCCTCCCTGGGCACCTTCCTCGTCGTTCCTCCTTCCCTCGTGATCCCGTGAACACGCACACGTGAACGACCGTGCGTGGGCCCTGTCCCGCAGTTCCCGTGATCCCTCCCATGGGGGATTGTACCTCAGGTTAATCTAATCTAATATAATCGAGTGGCATCGTTAGGTCCCGTGGGACGACGGAGAAGGACACCGTGACGTCGACAACCTCCCTCGGCACCTTCCTCGCCGTCCCTCCTTCGCCAGTGATCCCGTGAACGACCACGTGGGCCCTGTCCTGCAGGTCATCCCTCCCACCCGTGAACTCCGCAACAAGGCGTGGGGGACCCCGGCTCCCGAGCGGTGGCGGCGTGCGAGCCGCTCTCCCAATCACTGTCTTTAATACTTCCTCGCCGTCCCTCCTTTCCCCGTGAACACGCACCCGTTAACGCCCCCATGTGGGCCCTGAAGGTCGGTCCCTCCCACCCGTGACGTGGGCAGACAACGGAGACGACGTGGTGGCTGTCGACCATGAGGTTCCACTTCAGAGACCACGAGGTTTCCGATCAATAGGACCATTGGCGAGGCGAATGATACGGGACCCGTAGGACCGACGCTGAACATTAGGGCATCGCACTAATGATGGCGGGTGTGATGCTATTTATTTTTATATTGTTTATAATGATTATTTTAATATTTTTTATTGGCAAAGGTAAAGAATGCTGTGCCCAAAAACTACCGTGTTGTCCTACAAATCGAACGTCGGTCAATGGCACTATGTAGTTTATTATAATCTAATCCTCCTCGTTAACTTAAGTTATCTTATCTAGTGGGATGTGTGATTAACTTCTTAGAGTTGTACTTTACTTTTGTAATATATGGCTGTGATTAAGCGTTTTACTCTGTATATTGATACTATGAATGGAATGAAACGAGGAGGTTAAATCTGTGTTATGCACAATATATTTTTTGTTTTGTTTTTTTTTGCTTGTTTCGTTTTTTCAGGTTTGATACGTGATTCTCCCTCCGCTTCGATCACCCGCCGACAAAGGAGGGGCGCTCTGCCTCCTCGGGCGAGGGCCCGGTACTGCCATTGTTGTCCTCCGACTCGGCACCGCCGGGGAAGCTCGAGTACAGGCCTTCCGGACGGAAGGCATTCGGGTCTTACCAGGCCCTGGGTGGGCACAAGGCCAGCCATCGAAAGCCTAGCAGCGGCGTCGAGGAAGCCTCGCCTCGGGCTCTTCCACGACTAGCGCAAGCGCCTCCGGTGGCGGCAGGGTGCACCGGTGCTCAGGGTGCCTGAAGACGTTTCCCTTGGGGCAAGCGCTGGGGGGCACAAGAGGTGCCGCAACGACGGGAGCGTCGGCAGCGGCACTACCGCGGCGGCGATGACGTCGTCGAAGGGGGTGAGCTCGAGGCACAGGGAAACGTGTGTGTAAATAAATAAAAAATAATTGTTAGAAAAAAAAAGAAAAAAAAGACCTCGTTGCTCTCCCCATCGCCTCACACCTTTCTGAGGAATGAAATATTAGCTTGCATGAACCAATATCTTCTCCCAATCGCCTCACACCTCGTTTCCTCTCCTTTTCTTCCTCGTCAGCCATTCCGGTGTTGACGTTGCCATCAATAACCAGGTGAGAAAAAGAGAAAAAAGATTTTGAAAGCAATAATGTACCAACGCCAATCCACTTAATATAGAATATTCCCACTATCCAGTTCACGATTTTTTACATTTTTTTTTTTGGGATCACTGACAGATTTAATTCCCTTAACTATCACAGCCACACCGACACCTTTAAAACTAATAAAAGTATATTTGGCAACGGAATCACAACTCTTTCTATTAATGGTTGGACAATTAATCCTTTCCACTATATTTAGAGATGCTTTGATCCTTTATATCTTCTCAATTTACAGCTTATTCTCTAATAGGAGTCCTACCAAATGGCCGATGAAGAAGGTGATATGCCCTGACATCTTTCGTTTTGACTTCTTACTGTCATCCTTATATGATTCTTTTTCATTTTCTTCCTCCCTCTCCTCTTCTTTCAGGTTCTTCGATTCTGGATGACTCTTCGATCGAGCAAGTTCGGTTGACAGTCCCACCAACAGATGATAACACATTGCAGGTCTTGACATTCCGAACATGGCTTATCGGAATCCCCATTTGCATCCTCGGGTTCGTAAGTGCAGCATTATCCTTTTACCGACAGCAAATGTTCAATTTTTCACATGTCTGCATCAACATGATGGTGTTCATTGCTGGGAAACTAATGGCTAACATGCTACCGAACAAAGTGATAAGAATGCCATACACAAACTGGAGTTTCTCGTTGAATCCGGGACCCTTCAACTTGAAAGAACATGTGGCGACCACCATGTTGGCCGGCAGGGTAAGTGCTTCTGCCGGCTTTGAAATATTAACCATATCCAAGATCTTCTACCACAAGGATATCCCGTTACTGCCGGCCATACTGCTGGTACTATCGATTCAGGTGATTTCTTTTGTTATCATGAAATCGGTGTAAAAAAAAACCATTAGTTATTCTTTAGAAAAAGTAATAATATGGTGCTGAATTCTTCGAATGTTTTAGTTAATTCTAGTTGATCTTTCCCTACTTCCTTTGAAGAAGTGACAACTTAAAATGGCTTATGGTGTGTAGTTTCTCGGATATGGGTTTGCTGGCATATTCATGAAGTTGCTAGTGCACTCGCCCTATATGTGGTGGCCTTCGACTCTAGTAGACGTCGCCTTCTACAGGTGGCGTGCCTCTCCTCGTAAACAATGCAAAAGACAAGAGACTTTTAATTTATTTAACATGTCTTCGTTGTTTGCACTCGCAGGGCATTACACGAGCCGGAAAAAAGAGCCAAGGGAAAATTATCACGATATCAGTTCTTCATCATAGTCATCGTTGCAATTTTTACCTACAGTATTGTTCCTGTTTACCTTTTTCCTTCTATCACGGCTCTATCGTTCGTTTGTTGGATATGGAAAGACTCGATAACTGCGCAGCAAATAGGTTCTGGATTCAATGGATTAGGCATAGGCTCTTTTGCGTTGGATTGGATGACCATGACATCCTACATGGACAGTCCTCTGGCAGTTCCTGCATTTGTGGTGGTCAACATGATGGCCGGATTCATTCTTATTCTTTATGTTCTAATACCATTATCTTATTGGAATAATGTTTACGATGCCAAACGCTTTCCTATTTTTTCATCAAGTATTTTTGACATCGATGAGTAATTTTACAATGTGTCGCTGGTTTTAGATGAGAAGTCACTTACATTCAACGAAGAAGCATACAACAATTATTCGAAATTATACTTCAGTGCCTCCCTTATGTATAGTTATGGTTTTACCTTGGCTAGTTTTACGTCAAGCATCTCTCATGTTGCTCTCTTCTATGGGAGATAGGACCTGTAACTTTTTTTTTATCTTGTAAATAAATATTCATTGTAATGTTTGTTTTTGGTACAATTAGTGTGCTCTTGTTTTTATAGTTGAAATAATCCTTAGTCCTGATTTATATACGTGTTATAATCTTGTTGGCTAATAGTTCTCTTCCGGTGTTAAGCAGATCACTATGGATACAATTTGTCAATTCATATCAGTGTCAAATGCAAGATGTTCACACGAGGTTGATGAAACAAAATTACGAGTCTATTCCCCGGTGGTGGTTCTACTCTCTACTCTTCTCCATGATGGGTTTTGCCATCTTGGTATGTGAAATATTTAGTGATCAACTTCAACTTCGCTATTGGGGAGTTGTATTAGCTTGTGCCTTGGTGTTCATATTTTTGCTTCCAGAAGGTGTCATGATGGCTACTACTAGTTCGGTAAGATGAATATTGAGTCATCGTATTCTCGTATATAGTTGTAGCTCAACGTTGTCAATATTTTTCTTCTAATCCAGCTTAATATAATAATTATAATTACTATATTGCAGGAATTTTCAATACAACTTTTATTAGAGATCATAATTGGGTACTTGCAGTCAGGTAAACCTATTGCAAATATTGCATTCACAACATACGGCTCTACTGCAATTAATACGGCAAAATATTTTACTATGGATATGAAGAGAGCATATTACATGAAGATTCCCCCAAAAGTAATGTTCTTCGTACAGGTATTTTCTGGACCACTTTGTTACATTAAGATACATCACAATTTATGTACCATATATTGACATATTTTTGCAAATCCAGATTTTGAATTTGCTAATATTATTATATTATATTTACTATCCTATATGTTTTTCTTGGTACGTAGATTTTAGGTAGTATACTAGCATGTGTGGTTAGCTTCAGTGTTGGATGGTGGGTCTTACACTCCGTGAAAAATATATGTTATCCAGAATTATTACCCAAAGAAAGTCCTTGGAAAGAAGATCATTCGCAATAGGAGTCACATGGGATGTTATAGGTCCAATTAGAATGTTCTATCCTCATGGCACATACTCCATCATCTTCATCTTCATTATTATTGGACTCCTTGCACCAGTAGGAGTGTGGATGTTGTCGCGTGTATACCCAGAAAAAACATGGATAAAACTAATTAATTGGCTGATTATATTCAGTGTTGGTACCATCGTGCCTCCTGGCACTCCGGTTAACGTTTGGTCATGGTTCATAATTGGTTTAATATTTAACTACTTTGTCTTCCGAAGGTTCAAAGGATGGTGGGCACGTTATAATTATGTGTTATCAATTGGATTGGATCTTGGAGCAACTTTTTTGACGATTATTGTTACTCTTTTTCTTCAATTTCGAGGTATATATGGACCTGATTGGTGGGGGTTGGAGATGGATGACCATGCCCCTTGGAGTTATTGTAAAAGGTTGTCCCGTGATCAATTAAGATTATCATTGAATTTGAGTGATCAATTAAGACTATCATTGAATTTGATCACTCCATTTGTCGGAGGGATATTATTGTTCATGGTTCAGTTGTTTAAAAATATAATTTTCTTTATTTCAGTTGTTAAAATAGATACTCTACCTGGTCAATCTCAATTGTTTTACAGAAAAGATTAAAAATGTCATGTTGTTTTTATGAAGATGATAAGCTTATATGGAGCAACAAAAACAAAAATTTTGATCTCGATAAACAATTCTACGATGTCCTTCATATTAACATTTGACAAAGAAGCATGCAACAAATACTCAAAATTGGAATTCACTTCTCGTAACGGTGTGGTGACACATTTTCTTTTCCACATCCCGATTGGTTTTGTTTTTCTGGGTATAGAGTAAAAAAATAAAAGGAGCTTTAAAAAAAATGAGGTGAGGTCTAAAGCTAACGTTACACTCCAATTTTTCATTAAAAAAAAGGTTTATGAGAAAGTGATTATTTTACTGTGCTAATTTTATTTAGAAATTATTATTCCTCTAATCCTGCCTATTTTTTATTAACCTATCAAATCTCAGCGACACATTCATTTGTGTGTCTTCGTGTCCCAAAGATACACGTGCATGTCTTGTTCAACCAAGAATATCTATCATTTAATAAAATAATATAATAACATCAAAATAAAATATTTATATGAAAATTACCTATACAAGAAACTATTTATTCATCATTATAAGTGTTAGGATAAAAAGTCGTTGATATCTTAGTCAGCTCGACGTTATCTGGACTCGTATGAGCAAGGTTATTCGAGGTGCCTCCAAGATAGAAACGTCGAGCTCATGAGGTGTTTCTAACACAAAAATCGAAGTCACGAGAGATTTTTCAACTCGATCCTTTTAATACTCAAGTTAATAACTCGAGATGAATGTGGGTGTGAATACTCAAAAGAAGGAAAAGACCCCCTTATCATGTGGGTGAGGCTCATTCCTTCGTTTGAGCCTCTAGGGCCTTATTAGAAGTCTTCTCTAATTTGTCCTTATTTCTTATAGAATGAATTAGTTCTCGAGTCCCTTTAGTCCTAGCGTCGGTTCTACAAAAGATCGATCTACCACCATTCTGCTCTTTCTCCTCAAGTTATGATGTCTCTTATATCTCGTACAGGCTTCTTTTGATCTATTGGTCGTTAGACAATTGAGGTCCACACTCCGCCTTTCAACAGCCCAAGAGCATAGAAGGTCCTAACCTCTCCTTTGTTATGGGAGGTAGTTCCCGTCAACACGAAGGTTCGTCGAGACTTAAAATAAAAAAATTCACATGACTATGATTTAGTGATGCACCACTCTTATATTACTTACGAGCTAAGTATTTCATCTTGATTGAGTTCGATTTTCAAGTCCCCTAACCTTGTCCGCATCCATTTGACCTCACACCCGTGTCATTTTGCTTATCCTATAACATTCTAGAGAGGGGACTTTGTCTTCCCATCTATTTGGTGATAGTATTTTACCTATAATGGTGAAAGATATAGCTCTCTTAAATGGTATTCAACTCATGACACTAATAGTGTTTAACGAAGAATATTGGTGTAATGATATTACTCCGACCCGTAAACATTTTGCTGCACCACACTGCCGTCGTCTTTGGGGAGGTGGCCTACCTCCTCGACCTCCGCGTCTCCTCCTCTTGCCGGTGACTCTCACCACCCGTTAATCTCCCCCACCACACTAATCACTGTATTTAATACTAATCTAATCGAGTGGCTACCTTAGGCGAAGGGGGATCGCACTGAAGCTGGTGCAGAGGTTGGAGGAGTGGTCTAAGGAGAAAGGGGCGGCGTATGCGTACATGGCTACGGAGAAGGATGACGCGTCTTTCCGCCTCTTCACCGGGCGGTGCAGTTACTCCAACTTTCGCACCCCCGCCAACCTGGTGCACCCCCCATGGTAGCCCACCACCTTCCCCTCCCCCTCCCCACACGCGTCGCCATCCGCCGCTGCACCCCCACGAAAACAACCGTCATCACGGTGGAGGCACCTACCCGGGAACATCATCTTCTTATTGATGGAAAGATGTGGGACTCGGAGGTACCACCATTGGGAGTCGATCGGAATGGGCCAATTCCGACCATGGTGGTACACCCAAAGCTACATGATTCGCATCTGCCTACATCTCGCCGTCATCACCATCACCCAAGTGATGTGCACCCACCATCACCATCATTAATTGGGTGGTGCGTGACACATCTGCCGCATAAGGATGATGATGCGCCGTTACCCATACTTACCGTCCACACAGCTCCCTTGTTGGGGCGAAGCTCGCATCTAAATTACATAATATATGGCGTTATTCGTGCCACGCTGCCCTGCTCTGCTTACACAGGAAGTAAGCAGAGGGACCACGCAGCTATAGTTGTCATTTCCATTTGGAAATTCAACCCCTCGTCCTGTGCTTCTCTTACAGCTATGTATATGCACACTGCTCTCTTTCTCTCTTCAATCTGGTCTTTTTCTGTTCTCTCTCTGTGACTGATGAGCTGCTGCTATATATAAAATGAGGGAGGGAGAGAGTAACCGCACCTCCACACCTCGTCCCAACTACTGAATGAGCCCCATACCTTACCCTTCCGATCTCTTTTCTCTCAACCCACCATTGATGCCCTTCAATTCATGCCAAGTACTCTCTTCCGAAGAAAGAGACAAGTTCCACTGCCATCACTTCCCCTACTTGGGAAAGACACATACATATGTGAAGACATAAGCTGCAGCGGCGTGTTTCTATTTGTTCTTCTTTTGCTTCTGCCTACTAAGTGATCGAGCCTAGTGACTGGACAAAGGGAGAAACAATTGCATCATCCCTCACCTTCGCGACCGTCATAATTGGCCGCCATATAAGGATGGTGGAGTTTATGGCGGTCGTGGTGATCAGGGGGTACGACGCGTAGCAGGACCCGGGGGGAGCGGATGTGGGAGGTGGGGTAAAGCAGCGCTGACATGTTCGCCACTCCCCTTCCTTCCTCATGCTCGTCCGTATTCCTTCTCTTTTTTTCTTTTTCTTTTTATGTTCCATTCTTTCCGATCATCTCCTGTTTCTGAGTTAACGCACTTTGGACATCCTTTTGTGATCTTATTCTACTTAGTAAGTATGCGTGTGTGTATGCGAAGAAGCACAATCAAAATGTTAATAAAGGTGGCGGAGATGATTAGCGGGCCGGAGAAGGAGATCATTGGACTTGTCCGGATGCATCAAGACCGTGGCCTGAGGCACCTCCTTGCCTTGTTATTATCCTCACCCTCGAAGAAGGACACCGTGAGCGACGTCTCTCGGCACCTTTCTCGCCGTCCGCCCGTGATCCCGGGTGACAGGTCCCGTGATCCTTCGAACGACGTCCGCCCGTGATCCCGGGTGGCAGGTCCCGTGATCCCTCGAACGACGTCCGCCCGTGATCCCGGGTGGCAGGACCCGTGATCCTTCGAACGACGTCCGCCCGTGATTCCGGGTGGCAGGTCCCGTGATCCCTCGACGTCCGCCCGTGATCCCGGGGTGACAGGTCCCGTGATCCTCACCCTCGAACGACGCTACAAGGCGTGGGGGACCCCAGCAGTTTTCTCGCCGTCCGCCCGTGATCCCGGGTGGCAGGTCCCGTGATCCTTCGAACGACGTCCGTCCGTGATCCCGGGTGGCAGGTCCCGTGATCCCTCGAACGACTGTCCGCCCGTGATCCCGGGTGGCAGGACCCGTGATCCTTCGAACGACGTCCGCTCGTGATCCCGGGTGGCAGGTCCCGTGATCCCTCGAACGACGTCCGCCCGTGATCCCGGGTGACAGGTCCGTGATCCTCACCCTCGAACGACGCTACAAGGCGTGGGGACCCAGCAGCTCCCGTGACGTCGGCTGCCGAGCGATGACGACGTACGAGCCTCTCTCCCATCGCACTAATTACTGTCTTTAATATTAATCTAATCGAATGGCATCCGGGGATTACACGTCCTCGTCAACCGCCCTCCCTCGGCACCTTCCTCGCCGTTCCCTCGGGCTGCTCCGTCGCGGTCCGGTGGGAGGGGGCGGGCGCGTTCCTGGCCGACCCGCCCGCATCGTGGGCGGTGGCCAGCGTGTGGAACTCCAAGGAGGTGTTCCCACTGGAGGTGCGGGGGGCAGGGCGGTGGCGGCAAAGGCTGGCGCGGGCGAGCCGCGCGGTGGACCGGGCGCTACCGTGGCTGCGCATCCCCCGGAGCCGGGGTCCTCCCTCGCCGTGTTGTGCACGTGACAGAGTTCACGGGTGGGAGTTCAGAGGTATTAGTAACGCGTTCAGATCTCGGACATGCAGAGAGGGATCACGGGATCTGCTGGGCAGGCGCTCTTTTCCCCTACTTTCGCCACCGTCATAATTGGCCGTCATATAAGGATGGTGGAGTCTATGGCGGTCGTGGTGATTTACGACGCGTAGCGGGACCCGGGGGGAGCAGATGTGGGAGGTGGGGTACAGCAGCGCTGCCATGTCCGCCACTCCCCTTCCTTCCTCATGCTCGTCCGTATTCCTTCTCTTTTTTTCTTTTTCTTTTTGTGTTCCATTCTTTCCGATCATCTCTTGTTTCTGAGTTAACGCACTTTGGACATCCTTTTGTGATCTTATTCTCCTCAGTAAGTATGCATATGTGTATGCGAAGAAGCACAATCATAACCTTAATAAAGGTGGCGGAGATGATTAGCGGGCCGGAGAAGGAGATCGTTGGACTTGTCCCGGGTGCATCAAGACCGTGGCCTGAGGCACCTCCTTGCCTTTATTATCCTCACCCTCGGCGCCGTCTCTCGGCACCTTTCTCGCCGTCCCTCCTTCGTTCTTGATCCTCACGCGCGGTCGTGGGCCCTGTCCCGCAGGTCCCGTCATCCCTTTCATCCGTGAACGGTGCTACAAGGCGTGGGGATCGGGCGCTACCGTGGCTGTGCATCCCTCGGAGCTCCGTCACCTTTTTCTTAAATGATTAGTGTGTTTGGAGAGAGGCTCGTACGTCGCCAGCAGCCGGAGTCCCCCACCTTGTTGCAGCGTTCACGTATGGGAAAGATCACGATACCTGCGGGACAGGGCCCACGTGCCGTGATGGATCACGGGTGAAGGATGGACGGCGAGAAAGGTGCCGAGGGGCGTCAATGTCACCGTGTTCTTATTCGAGGGTGAGTGCAATCAAAGGCAAGGGTGCCTCTCCCATCGTATTAATCACTGTCTTTAATACTAATCTAATCGAGTGGCATCCATAGGCGAAGAGGGATTAAACCGATTCTGGTGCAGAGGATAGAGGAGTGATCTAAGGTGAAGACGACCGAGTACGCGTACATGGCGGCGGAGATGGACACCGTGACATCGACGTTGTCCTCGCCAACCCGCCCTCCGGCACCTTCCTCGCCGTCCCCTCGGGCTGCTCCGTCGCGGTCCGGTGGGAGGGGGCGGGCGCGTTCCTGGCCGACCCGCCCGCGACGTGGGCGGTGGCCAGTGTGTGGAAGTCCAAAGAGGTGTTCCCACTGGAGGTGCGGGGTCAGGGCGGTGGCGGTGGAAGTCCAAGGAGGTGTTATGGTAAAACTTTTGTTATTTTTTTCTTTTTTTTTTCAGGTTTGAGATGGTCCGGTACTTGGCGCCGACAAAGCAAGAGTACTTGGCGCTCTGCGACTAAGGGTAAGGGTCCGGTACTCATCGCCTGTCATTGTTGGCCTCCGACTCAACATTCGGGTCGTTGAGTCTGCGAGAAGGCATTCGGGTCTTATCAGGCTCTGGGCGGGCACAAGGCCAGCCACCGGAAGCCTAGCAACGGTGTCAAGGAAACCTCGGCCTCGGGCTCTTCCACGACTAGCGCAAGCGCCTCCACGGCGGCCTCCGGTGGCGGCAGCGTGCACCGGTGCTCCCTCGGTGTGCCTGAAGACGTTTCCGTTGGGGCAAGCGCTGGGTGGCACAAGAGGTGCCACAACGACGGGAGCGTCGGCAGCGGCACTACCCCGGCGGCGATGACGTCGTCGGAGGGGGCGAGCTCGAGGCACATGCCGTTCTATCTGAACGTGCCAGCGACGCCGGACTCGGAGTTCGACGACGTCAAGCGTTGGGTGGCGGCGGCGGTGAAGGAAGAGGAGGAGGTGCAGAGCCCGCTGGCTTTCAAGAAACAGAGACCTGTCGTCCCACATGAGCGAGTCAACTCCAGTACTGGAGACCGGAGATCACCGCCGTAGAGGAATGAAAGCAGCCCCAGAGGAGAACTAGCCATTGCAATCGGATTGTCTATAAAATGGTTCTCACAGTACAAGATAGTACAAGATCGAGAATGAGTGAAATAGTGCTCATAGGCTGCGATTCTAGTTGTCTTTTTTCCACCCCAATCCGAATCCCTTGCTTCCTACACCTCGTTTCCTCCTCTCCTTTTCTTCCTCGTCAGTCATGCCGGTGTTCACGTTGCCATCAAGAACCAGGTGACAAAAAAGAAAAAGGATTTTGAAAGCTATAATGTGCCGACGCCAATCCACTTAGTATAGAAGAATATTCCCACCATCCAGTTCACGATTTTTTTGCATATTTAATTCCTTAACTAATCACAGCCACACCGACACCTTTAAAACTAATAAAAGTATATTTGGCAAAGGAATCACAACTGTTTCCATCACTGGTCGGACAATTAAACCTTTCCACTATATTTAGAGATGTTTTCATCCTTTATATCTGCTCAATATACAGCTTATTCTCTCTAATAGGAGTCCTACCAAATGGCCGATGAAGAATGTGACATGCCCCTCCCTGACATCTTTCGTTTTGACTTCTTACTGTCATCCTTGTTCAAAAGATTCTTTTTCAATTTCTTCCTCCCTCTCCTCTTCTTTCAGGTTCGATTCTGGATGACTCTCCGATCGAGCAAGTTCGGTTGACAGTCCCACCAACGGATGATAATACATTGCAGGTCTTGACGTTCCGAACATGGTTTATCGGAATCCCCATTTGCATCCTCGGGTCCGTAATTGCAGCATTATCTTCTTACCGACAGCAATTGTTCTATTTATCACAAGTCTGCATCAACATCATCGTGCTCATCGTTGGGAAACTAATGGCTAATATGCTACCAAACAAAGTGGTAAGGATGCCATACACAAACTGGGGTTTCTCGTTGAATCCGGGACCCTTCAACTTGAAAGAACATGTGGTGACCACCATACTGGCCGGCACGGAAAGTGCTTCTGCCGGCTTCGAAATATTATCCATGTCCAAGATCTTCTACCACAAGGATATCCCATTACTGCCGGCCATGCTGCTGGTGCTATCGATTCAGGTGATTTCTGATGATTTTGTTAGTTGGTTAATTCTGATGATTTCTAATGATTTTCTTAGTTATAAAGAAAAGGTAATAAATAATATGGTTGCTGATGATTTTGTTAGTTAGTTAATTCCAATTGATCTTTCCTTACTTCCGGTCAAGAAGTAACGGCTTTTAAATGCCCTTATGGTGTGTAGTTTCTCGGATATGGGTTTGCTGGCATATTCACGAAGTTGCTGGTGGACTCACCCTATATGTGGTGGCCTTCGACTCTAGTAGACGTCTCCTTCTACAGGTGGCGTGGCGTGCCTCTCCTTGTAAACAATGCAGAAGACAGGAGACTTTTAATTTATTTATTTAACATGTCTTCGTTGTTTTCACTCGCAGAGCGTTACACGAGCCGGAGAAAAGAGTCAAGGGAAAATTGTCACGATATCAGTTCTTTGTCATAGTCATCGTTGTAATTTTTACCTACAGCATTGTTCCTGTTTACCTTTTTCCTTCTATCACGGCTCTATCGTTTGTTTGTTGGATATGGAAAGACTCGATAACTGCGCAGCAAATTGGTTCTGGATTTAATGGATTAGGCATCGGGTCCTTTGCACTGGATTGGATAACCATGTCATCCTACGTGGGCAATCCACTGCCACTTCCAGCATTTGTGGTGATCAACATGATGGTCGGATTCATTCTCATTCTTTATGTTCTGCTACCATTATCTTATTGGAATAATGTCTACGATGCCAAACGCTTTCCTATTTTTACTTCAAGTATTTTTGACGTCCATGGGCAATTTTACAATGTGTCGCGGGTTTTAGATGAGAAGTCACTCACATTCAACGAAGAAGCATACAACAATTATTCGAAATTATATTTCAGTGCTTCCCTTATGCTTAGTTATGGTTTTATCTTGGCTGCCTTTACGTCAAGCATCTCTCATGTTGCTCTCTTCTATGGGAGGTAGGAACTGTAACTTTTTTTTATCTTGTAAATAAATATTCATTGTAATGTTTGTTTTTGGTACAATTAGTGTGCTCACGTTTTTATGGTTGAAATAATTACCTTAGTCCTGCATGTTATAATCTTGTTCGTTGGTAGTGATAACTTTTGATAGTTCTCTTCTGGTGTTAAGCAGATCGATATGGCTACAATTTGTCAATTCATATCGGCATCAAATGCAAGATGTTCACACGAGGTTGATGAAACAAAATTATGAGTCTATTCCCCGGTGGTGGTTCTACTCTCTACTCTTCTCCATGATGGGTTTTGCCATCTTGGTATGTGAAATATTTAACGATCAACTTCAACTTCGCTATTGGGGAGTTCTATTCGCTTGTGCCTTGGTGTTTATATTTTTGCTTCCAGAATGTGTCATGGAAGCTACGACCGGTCAGGTAAGATGAATATTGAGACAACGTTATAAATATTTTTCTTCTCATCCAGCTTAATATAATAATTATTATATTTCAGGGATTTACAACTAGGCTTTTATTAGAGGTCATAATCGGGTACTTGCAATCGGGTAAACCTATTGCAAATATAGCATTCGCAACATACGGCTCTTCTGCACTTGATACGGCAAAATATTTCATCGTACAACTGAAGCTAGCACATTACATGAAGATTCCTCCAAAAGTAATGTTCTTGATACAGGTATTTTCTGGACCACTGTGTTATATCTGAATAGATTTGAAAATTATGATGCATCACAATTTACAAAGCATATATTGACATATTCTTGCAAATCCAGATTTTGAATTCTATAACATTATTATATTATACTTATCGTCCTATATGTTTTCTTTACATGTAGATTCCAGGTAGTCTACTAGCATGTGTGGTTAGCTTCGGTGTCCAATGATGGACCTTACAGTCGGTGAAAAATATATGTTATCCAGAATTACTGCCCAAGGGAAGTCCTTGGACATGCCCTTGGGAAAGAAGGTCATTCGCATTAGGAGTCACATGGGGTGTTATAGGTCCAGCTAGAATGTTCTATCCTCATGGCACATACTCCATCATTTTTATCTTCATTATTATTGGACTCTTTGCACCAATGGGAGTGTGGATGTTATCACGTCTATACCCAGAAAAAACATGGATAAGACTTATTAACTGGCCAGTTATATTCAGTGTTGGTTCCATCGTGCCTCCTGCCACTTCGGTTAATATTTGGTCATGGTTCATAGTTGGCTTAATATTTAACTACTTTATCTTCCGAAAGTTCAAAGGGTGGTGGGCGCGTTATAATTATCTGTTATCAGTTGGATTGGATTCCGGAGCAGCTTTTTTGACTATTTTTGTTATTATATTTCTTCAATTTCGGGGTATATATGGACCAGATTGGTGGGGGTTAGAGATGGATGATCATTGCCCCTTGGCTCATTGTCCTACGGCATCAGGAGTTATCGTAAAAGGTTGTCCCATGATCAATTGAGACGATCACTAAATGTGATAAGCCATGGGTGACTGCCATTAATTTGTTGGAAGGATGGTATTATTTATGATTCAGTTATTAAAACAACATAATTTGTTGTTAAAATAGATACTTTTACCTGTACAATCTCTTGGGTATGGAGTAAAAAATAAAAAGAGCTCGAACAAATGAGGTGAGGTCTAAAGTTAACACCGCATTTAAATTTTTCATATAAAAGGTTTTTGAGAATGTGATTTTTTTTGCTATGCTAAAGAAATATTTAAAGTTATTATATCTTATTCCACACAAAAAAACACCTTATCTATGTGTCGTCAAGTCCCGAAGACGACGTTCATGTTGTTCAACAGAAAATATCATTGTCATTTAATAAAATAATATAATAACATCAAAATAAGATATTTAGATTAAAATAACCCATAGATTATGCGCTTATTAATCTTGAATTACTATTTTTTTAAAAAAATATTGAATTAATGTTTAGATTAACAATACAATATAATGTTTCACCCATCCCATATATATGAGGGTTAAATTGAAAATGCATATTTACAAATCTCATCAAGTTTAGCAATTCAGCTTTTCGCCACACATCAAAAGGGGTAAAATTAGATATACATATTCTTGTTCGCATTTCTAAGTCTTCGCTACAAGAGAGAAAAATTTGAGCTAATATTTTTTTTTTTTTTAGTGGTGTCGAGAGTGTTATCATATTAAAAATATTAAATTTATTTATCGTATTAAAAATATTAAATTTATTTTAGATATATTTTATATCATTATATTATTTTTAAATATGATAAAATAGTTGTAACATCGAGAGTTTTTACATATACATCCTTTTGACAATCGAATATCCCTTCCATTCGGACTTCTCAAGGAGATGATGGAATAGTGTTTCACGTCCCTAATTTCTCATCTCCAAAACTTTGTTCTTGCAATTCGACATCCACAGAAGAAGAAGAAGAAGAAGAAGAAGAAGAAGAAGAAGAAGAAGAAGAAGAGAAGCTGGAATGCTTATTGGGAACCAATCGATGGGGCAAGGAACTTATTTCAGGAATTGAGCTTGCATGGGTTTAGATTTGAACTTAAGCTCACATTTTATTTTTTGAATAACTTGTTTCAACAAAAAAACGTAGAAGGGTATCATTGCATGAAGAGATGGTTATTGTGAATTCAGATGGTTGTCCGAGCTAAGTGCCAATTCTAAACCAATCGAAGACCTTTCCCAAGTAGGTCTCAGTTCAATTTCAACCGAGATATAATTCTTCCGTGACTCTGAAAGCATCCAACCTGCAAGAACTACATGAGGATTTTACCCAAAAATCTTTTCTAATGATTAAATTAGTTTTGGTTTTTGATTATTCTATATATATATATATATATATATATATATATATATATATATATATATTATTCATAACTTTTTTAGAGAATGCACTTGAGGAATCCTCTATGATGAACCTTGAAAACTATTACTCCTCCGTTGCACTTGGGAATTTTACTATGTTGAATCTAAAAAGATGATTACATCCATGATATCGAGGGTCGATTGAGATGTGTCGACCACACGTAGGATGTGGTATCTTATATCGATCTCCCAAGAGGTGGCTCTTCATTATTTATGCATCTACACTTGAAACAATATATATATATAGTATATTCAGGTTATTATAAGCCAAACACCATAAGTAATCTGAGGGGGTCTAGGAACAATTTACAGAAATATTTAGACATAGTGGAGCATTAGCAGCAGTAGCAGAATCTCCACCACTATACTATTATTATATGATGTTTTAGCCTTAAAATATATTATACGACCTTTCCACTGTCATCCTCGATGATAAACCCAATTCTGATTCACTGAATGAGCCATCAGTTTCAAGCATAAAATTGAAGTTAGGAGAACTCCCTGTACTGATAATAACACATGCCCAACTAAGCATTTTCACATACATGTTGTTTGAGTTTCAAACTTTCATTGCACGATAAGAAGGAAGGATGAGGCTTGTGATTGCAAAACTTGGCATCGTTTCTACTAAGCCACAGCATCGAAAGAGAGTTGGAATATGATTTAGGTTGTTGTTGGAAGAAATTAACATGTGACCTCCACAAAAAGCTACACTGGACCAGAAAATACCATTTGCGATTGAAAGCCAAAGAGGATCTGAAACTTGTCCGTCATGTTAATTTGGTGTGCATTTATTTCATTAAACTTGTCTCGTGAAACTTGTCTCGTGATGTTGTTGCATAAGGTTGTCTCGTGATTGATCTGTTGTTGCATAAGGTTGTCTCGTGATTGATCGAAACGATCGCTAATGCAAGATGTTTCGCTTCTGGAAAGCAGCAAAAGATGGGATGATTAGCCGTCGCTTGTGAATTCTTGTTCTTTGGGGTATGGTTGGGTGTACAGAGAGACCATTTTGTCTCCTTCTTTATGACTTTGACGATCACCGGCGAGATGAGATGATTTGCTCGACTCTGCTGTAATGAAAGACGTGGTCATGCTTGATCAACATGGATGGATCTTATCGTGGTATGTATTGCTCCAGTAACACAATAGGACAATCTTCTATAGTTTCCGGAAACACAACTAAGAAAGGATAGGAAAGAGATGAGAAATCTGACTGCTGAGAGATTTGAACTGTTTTGTTGCTAACAGCATAGAACTAAATAAGAAGAAGATGCAAAGAACTCAGATATCAGGAAAACTAATTTGTTAATCTTAAACATGTCAACGATCGACAAAAAGAAACATTATTATGTCACATTTGCTCCACAGCAGAAATTTTATTTTTTGGGTTTGCTTGAATGACAATAATCAGCAAGATTTCAGCAGAAACTGATTAACTATTGTCATATAAATACTAATTTACCCCCCATAAAGGCCGGCAACAATAGCTGATCCTCTCTTAGCATCATGCAAGCATTGCTGTCGATGATCTTAATGGCTGTTCACTGCTTGTAGCAAGAACCAGGGCCCAATGGAGCAGTTCTGCCAGGTCCTGCTACCGGCGCAGCAGCAACCCCCCTTTGGTTGAGCAAACATCTGAATCTAGCCAATCTTCCTGTGGCTTGCCTTGGATCCTTCGCTAGTTTGTCAAGAGGAGTCCACAACCTCTCTTTGGAAAAAACAAACCGATTGCAGAATTCCGTAGATTCACGAAAGATGATCAGAAACACTTAATTAACAATGGCGTGAATTTTGACAAACAGTTTATACAAGTATTGATCTTTATCTCTGCTTTTGATACTACACAATACATTTTTCAGATATGAGTAGCATGCATGTTGAAGAAGACAACTTGATAATATGATTCTGTCGAAGTAAGGAGACAGCAGAGGTAGTACTCGGCTGGTTTGGTGCAGGTTATTCTTGAATCTTTTATATGAAAAAATTAAGTAGAATTATTTACCTCTATATCATAAAATCTTGTATTGGCAAGTTTGATATTCTATACTACCACAGCACTTTGGATGCACAAGAAGATATCACTTGTTCTACAAACATGCAAGTTCAGATGTATAAAAGATGGTGGACTCATGCCGAGTTTGTGAATTTGTCAATGCACACATCTAGTGTCAGACCAATAAAGATATTACCATTTTGAAATGTTCAATTGATCTGTATGCGAATATGCATGGTCTGATGTTTGCTGTCTGACTGAATGACGATATTGGAACATATAGTTCGATAGCGATACAATACCATTACTTTTTAATTCTTTTTCTATTTTATTCAATTATATATATACTGGTCTTATATTGGTTGGGTAGGTTATGGAAACTGATATCTAACCGAGATTTTAATGCTTAGTTTTCGCCAGTATTACCTGCAGCAGCTGCAGCACGAGGCCAGATGGTTTGCTCGATATCAGAGGCATCAATACTTTCTCCCCACATGCACACCTCACCACCAATGACCAATTTCTGCTGCTCAGGCGTGGAGATGTTTGTAAGGGGCTCATTCATGTAGAACTTCTGCCATGGGACATCCAAGTGATCCAAGTACCACTTGTCCTGGTTGCTCACAATGCATCTCAGTCCGGCCGCCACCACCTTCTGTGCTACTCCAACACCAAGCCTGCAAGCACACAAGGAAAATTGTCTTATGACAGTGATGACACCAACACAATCGATCCGGATCGCTGTACACATAAATAAATCCAAATTTCCAACATGCATTCTGATTTTTCTTTTTTTTTCGGGTGAGGATCTGGGAGAGGAAACACATGAGGTTTTTGAATGATGTAAGATAGTGTATCATCATAACTTTTGTTTTGACTAGACAGATTGGACAGAAAAAATGGCATCAAGAGCATAATGCAATTAACATTCTATAAGAAATAATGATCTGATCTCATTGGATGATAAGTTTGTGCTGCATTAGTTTGTTCAGTTTGCCATGCTGACCAAAAGATGGATTTTGAAAAAGCAAACTGTTACTATACAAATACATAGTCAAAGTTTATAAATATGTTTATTTTGACTAATATTAGACATTTTACAACATCAACTACAAGTATGATGAATGAATGATGGATGGTCTCTGTTCCCACGTATCATCATGGTATCACTGATTACATGAGGGTTGTTAATGACCACATTTATTATCCAAAAAATCAACATTTGATGTGTGTTTTATCATTAATGATGAGAACTTATATTTGACATATTTGAAAGCATATGTATTGCTTGATACCAATTAGAACAAACATGGCAGATCAAGAAAAAATACCAGTTATGAACCACAGTTTTTGGGCTGAGTTGACTCCCAAAGTTGTTGAAAGTCTCTTCCCTGTTCATCAAGGAACACAAGTTTTAGAGCAGAAACAACCGAGGACATACAATTCATCCAGATGTAGAATTCATACCAATTGATGACTTCATATCCATGTGATAATGCTATTTTTTGTGCACGCAAAACAAAATACTTGTAGCCCTGAGATTCATTCATGCCATGTTTATTCAACCTGTAAAAGAAATTACATAATGTTGAAAGATAATCTAAAGTTTATCTGAGTTAGTATTAAAAGGTGTTATCTAGAGTCATACTAAATTCTTTGTATTTGAGTAAGATCTTCGTATATGAGTTATGACTTTGTAAGCTAGATTAGGAGAAGAGTGATGGATAAACCTCTATGAATCATACAAGTTCACCAAAATTCTTTGCAATTTTCAGACAGATACACCTTTTTTTTATGCTTGTCAGACAACCAAAGTTACCGAAGGATTAAGGAACAAGAGATGAAATATAATTGAAAGTTATTGGAGGAATGCAAATTTATAAGAGAAACAGAATCTAATGATTTTTTGAATAGAGTGAAACTGAGGTTACATTTTTTATAATAGGACTCAAAAATAGTCCGATGCTATTTAAAAATATTGTAATTCAAGTATCCAATTTTTTAATTAAAACTTAGAAAGAAATTTTCTAATAATTTACAAGTGATTTTTGGCCTAAGTGATTGTAAATTCTTTTCAAATTAGTCGAAACTAAAAAATTGACACAAATGTTTTAAGGACTAAAATCAGTGAAAATATCGATTTTGAAAGTTGAAAATATCTATTTTAAAAGTTTGAAATAGAAAAAGTGATTGTTCAAGCCTTTATAAAATGGTTTTAAGGTTTTATTAAATCCTGGATCGTTTTGAAATAGTTGACTGAATTGGCATTATTTTTTAATGAAGAAATATTGTTTGTAAATGAGAACAAAAAACAATGTAACTCAACTCCTTTGGAAAACATACGACGATAATATTCACTAGTTTTTGGCCTAAAGTAATTGTAAATTCACTTTAAATATCAAAATTGAAAAAAGGTACAAATTGAGCTTTTCAAAGGTTTAAAAAATTAATAACCATATGTTTTAAAAAATTATTACATTAAACAATGTATAAGACACTCAAACATGTAGTCGAACCTTACATCAATTAATATTGCAACAATGCACTAACCATTAGTTTGTCTCAACAATGACATGAAAATTCTTATTTTAAAAGATTAAAAATGAAAAATGATCATTTGGGTCTTATATATTATTTCCAAGGTTTTGTGAAATTTTGGATATTTCTAAAATAGTTAGACCTAAATTACACTATTTTTGAATAAAAACCTAAAAATTTGAAAACAGTGTAACTTTGTCTCCAAAAAAAATTATTTCAAAACTTTAGAAAACGTTCTTTAATAACATATAAGTGATTTTTAGTACAAAATAGTTGTAAATTCATGTTGTATTGGTCAAAATCGAAAAAATTGACTCTTGGCCCTTTTAGAAGCTTAAAAATATGTGAAATGCTTATTTGATGATTTAGGCCTTTGTAAATAGTTTTTTATGTTTTTAAAAATTAGAAAATAAAAAAGAGTTAGACCTGACTTTTACTCTTTTTGAATGAGGTTATCCTATATTTAAATAGGACTAAAAAACAGTGTGACCATATTTAAAAATAGTTGATCTAAAAAAATAATTTTCTCTTAAAAATTTAAAAAATACTTGTATACTAATAATCGTGGTCTTGAGTTTCTGTTGAGGTCTATCCAGTAGTAGTGGTACTCAAATTAGATCAAATAAAAGTATGATGAACTTTATTTGGAATCGGACTTTAATGAACTGCTTTAATGGTTAAAATAAATATTCATA
Organism: Musa acuminata AAA Group; assembly: GCF_036884655.1. Classification (NCBI taxonomy): domain Eukaryota; kingdom Viridiplantae; phylum Streptophyta; class Magnoliopsida; order Zingiberales; family Musaceae; genus Musa; species Musa acuminata. The sequence continues at coordinate 1,030,585 of NC_088343.1, read as the reverse complement.
CCTATTTTAAAGGCTTTTTGGATGGGGTTAAATTGTTTTCTAGTCTTCATAGTCTTTTTGAATGACATTAAATGCTTTTTTTTAAATAGGATTAAAAACAATGCAACCCTAGATTTAAAAAATGTAACTCGAGTCTCCAAAATTTTATTTTTATTATTTTATAAAAACTTTTTCAATAAAATTTAAGTGATTTTATACCCAACATAGTTTAAATTTACTTCAAATTTTATAAAAATAAAAAATGACATAAATTCAATCATTTAAGGGTTGAAATAGGTGAAAATGCCTATTTGAATGACTTAGAAATAGGAAAAAAAATACATATAGGCCTTTGTAAGTCATTTAAAAGGAATTCTAAAATTTCATAAAATATAGAAATAGTGAGATCTGAGTTATAAAATTTTTGAATTGAGTCGCACTATTTTTGAACTCGATAATAAAAACAATGCAATCATATTCAAAAATAATATAAGCAAGGACTTCAAAATTATTTTCTCAAAACTTTAAAAATATTCTTTGATGATATTCATTTTTTGTGACCAAAAGTGGTTATTAATTCACATTAAATTGGACAAAATTTTAAAATGAGATAAATTCAATATTTTAAGGCTAAAAATATTGGAAACATCCATTTTAAAAGCTTAAGAACCAAAAGTGGCCATTTAGACCTTCCTACATTATTTCCATAGTTTCCTAAAACTTCAAAAAAAAGAAAAGAAAACTAGCACCTAAGTTATGTTATTTTTTAATGGGATTATACTATTTTTAATAAAATTAAAAATTGTGTAATTTTGTCCAAAAAGAGGTCATTTGGGCCTTTGTATATCATTTCTAAGGATTTCTGAGATTTTAATAATTTTTTTTAAAATGTGATATCTGAGTTATATTTATTTAAAGTGAGATTACACCATTTTTTTAATAGGACTAAAAAAATAATGTGACCTTGTTCATTTTAAAACAACATAAGATAGGTCTCCAAAAAATTTTCTCTCAACTTCGAAAAATCTTCTCTAACAATATTTATATTTTTTTTTGCTCAAAGTGGTTATAAATTCATGTTGAATTAGCCAAAATTAAATAAATACACAAATTAAACCTTTTAAGGATCGAAATCAGTGAAAATACCAATGTTAAAGACTTATCTTAATTACACTTTATTTATTAGGATTATACTATTTTAGAATAGGTTTCCAAAAACAATATACCTTGTTTGAAAACTATGTAACTAAAAAAACATTCTCTAATAATATACAAGTGGTTTTGGGGTAAAGTGGTTGTAAATTCATCATAAATTGGCCAAATTTATAAAATTAACACAGATTCATCATTTTAAGGGTAAAAAATAGAAAAAATCATTCTGTGTAAGTCATTTCCAAAGTATCTTGGAAATTTGATAGTTTTTGAGAAAAGTGGATCATGAGTTATTCTTTTTTAATAAGATTATACTGTTTTTAATATGACTCCAGAAATAATATAACTCTTAGTCTCGAAAATAATTTTTTAGTAGAACTTCAGAAAAATAATATTTAACTGGTTTTTTAGATCAAGGTGGTTGTAAATTCACCTTAAACTAGGTTAATTTAGATAATGACAAATTCAATCTTTTAAGGGCTTTAATCAGTGAAAATACCTATTTTAAAGACTAAAATTAGAAACATAGGTATTTGTGCTTATAATTTTTTTAAATTTCCTAAAAAAAAATTAATGGGGTTAAATTTTCTTTAATAGGAACCTAAAGATAGTATAATCTCATTCAAAAATAGTATGATCCAGGTTTTAAAAGGATAAAAATTCAGAAAACCTTTTAAGATAATATTCAAGTGATTTTTTGGCCGAAGTAGTTGTAAATTTAACTTAAATTTGATAAAATTAGATAAACAAAACAAATTCAAAATTTAAAGGAATCAAATTATGAAAACACCTATTTTGATACCTTAAGAAAACGACGATCATTTAGAACTATGTTTGTCATTTCAAAGTTATTCTAAATATTTGATAATTTTTAGAAAAAGTGAAACCTAAGTTTCCTTTTTTTTTTTTTTCAAACTTCAAAAACCCTTCTCTCATGATATTTAATAAGTTTTTGTTCCAAAACAATTATAAATTCACTGAGTAAGAAAATTTGCTTAAGCATAATCATCAACTTGTTCCTCAAGAGAGGTGGGCAAAGCTGATACGAAATTTGAATGGAAATTAAAGGCTGAAAATGTACTATAAAATTTAAGTCCCAAAGACATGGGCATTCTAATGAATGTAGATAAACAATGAAGTTGTCTTCATAAAAACTATTAGAGGTAGAAGAAACTATGATCTATGTCATGAATAAATTCTATAAAGGTGGAAATTTACATTTGTAAGGATACATACCATTCAATTATATGAGGAGTGTTGGTCCAGCAGCCTGAAATCCACAACAAAAGCGGTATATTATGCAAAAAAAAAGAAACACTTGCATACTTAAAAATATTAAATTAAATTAAAGTTAAAAATATCACCTGGTGTGGCTTGGTATGAGCGGTATTTACCAATTCCATAACCTACTAGCACGTGGACCAGAGTAAACCGGATGGTATGTGTGGTACATGGCTTGCACCACCCAATATAGCTGGCATAGGATGACACTAACCTTTTTTTATTTTTCAGATCTTTTTTTGAAACTCGATATGTCTCGGTCCAGTAACCAAAATTAAAACCTTGATTTGAAGTATCTAAACTTCTAAAACAAATGTTTCTTAAAGCCATCTTTTGCTATTTGTATGAGACATCAAATGAAACATGAATGGTAGAAAAAGAAAGACCAATAGGAAAACATGAAAAGTGACTTTGTAAAGATCAAATGTCAAGAAATGACCCAAAAAGAAAGTTAAATCAGTGAAGTAGTATTTGATAGTTTCCGTTGTCTCTAGAAGTTTCAAGTTTGCCCACCACTGACCATGATGACTAAAAAGAACATGTTGAGGCATAAACAAATGAGGTGCTATTACAATTAACAGGAAATGTATGAGCTTACTTGTGTTAACTTCATCACCGCCCAAATGGACAAACCTGAACTTGAAAACCTTAGTGAAATCTGAAACATTAATCAGGAATTAGTCATTCATCTAACAACCATCATGAAAGATAATCTAACTTGCTTTTCTAAACTAAAAATAACATGAACTTTGAGAATAAATTCTTAGAAAAGAAGTCACATCAAAAGTATCTATTCACTGTATTGTATTCATCCAATATTATCAATTGCAGATATGATCAAACTCTGCCGTTAATCTTGTAGAAAGTTCTGGCTTTATTTGTCAGGTGCCTCTGGGAACCTGATTATTATGTGTGGCTAGTCTTGTTAACATCTAAATCACTGAAACCGTATTGTATTAGATGCAAACAGCAAGAAGAAGAAAATTTACCAGAAAGAATTCCATCAATTACTTTGAATGTGAACTCTTTACTGACATCAAGTGGTTCTTGGCATTCAGCTGAGGGCCACAAATCAGGATAGCCCACACCCCTACAAAAGATAATTTATAGAGTTTTATCTGGGTTGTGTAATCACTCCCAATTCACAGAGAAAAATCAAATAAATTGAAAAAGAATATTGCATTGCAGAAAAGAAGACATCTTTGGAGATGCAGGCTATGATCACCAAGAGCAGTATGAGTTAATATAATAACAACATGATTTCTTTTAGTTAAAAATTCAAGAATTTTTAAATCCATACAACAAAATAAGAGCTAAAAGGCCTTTGGACTTTATCTACCATGAGAGAGCATGGCCGGGCACATCAATCTCAGCCAACACGTTTACTCCCCTTCTTTCTGCATACCTGAAAATATTCATGTTTAGAAGTACAAAAAGATTCAGTCATGAAGAAACTAAGAAGCACCATAAAACTCATACTGATATATAAATTACAGGTATACACATATGAACCATTTAAAAACATACACAAGTGCAGATGATAATTTATGCATGTGAGGCATCAGACAGGAGCTTTTGTCCAAATTCTTGTCACCAGAATGTATATTCTTGGGGGTTTGTTCAATGTTCATCAGAGCAGAGGGTCATATGTGCCACTAATATATGTGCATGACCACAGAGAAGAAGTAGGCCTGCTTAGCATGTAATTAAAACTTAAGTATATTTTAAGAAGTCTGATCATATGTGCCACTGATAAATGTGCATGAGGGGATGATGCAGAGACACTGACAACAGTAGTGTGATGGAGATTATATGGGTCATACATTGCAAGAAAAAATATTTCAACTGATGAAAGGAAACTAGACATCACATAAGAAAAAATAATTACTTTCTTCTTAGTTCAGATGTCTGTTACACTCAAATATATCTGTATGCAAACTTTTTGTCCATAAAAATCATATGCTTGTAATGATCTAGGTATAACCCTAGCATATTCACCATCTCTTGTTGAGAGCTAGGTACAGATGGCTGGTAAATGATCAGAGCTAGGCCAGTGTGACGATCTCCAAGAACAAACATATCACAATCTTGAAAAGGATGCTTAAGTAGCCATTCATTGCTTACTGTACGATTTCAAGAGCATCAGCCTTAGTATATCGCTCAGAGTAGGAGTATGCACCAGCCCACAGTCTTGGATATGATGGTATCTCCAAGGGGAAGGATTGCTTATCCACGATATGCCAGTGAAGCACATTCTGTATGACAGTAAGCTAGAATTGATGAAACAAACACATAAAAGAGACAAAAGATACTGAGAATTTGAAATCATTATTAAAGAGACATGACACAATCTATACTATGAAAATTTGAGGATGAGCTGCAACGCAGATAGAAGGATTATAAAAGGAAAGTGTATGATAAAAGGATGAAAAGATGAACATACCAACTTACTATAGGCCATTGAATCTATAACACCTTTTATTATTGGGAGGGGTAGGTAATGTCGTGATGTATCTGCATCATAGACAGTCGCAAGTAGTGACCAATCTTTTTTGCTCATGCATGAAGATTATCATGAACAATCATATTGAGGTAAGAAAATTTCAATAAAGTCATGAAGTTCTCAATTGTTAACTATTTATCAGATTTTGTTTAAGATAGCTAATAGGATATTATATACAAGGCCGCGATGTCTGCAACATACACAGTAATAGGTTGTAACAGATACTTTTTCACTCATGCATGAAGACTATCATGAATCATCACATGGAGTTAGGAAAATTTCCATAAAGTTATTAATTTCTCCATTGTTAGATAATTATCAGAAATTGTCAAAAATAGCAAAGAGAATATCATACACAAATAACAAATAGTAGATTTAAAAGTTTTTAATGCAAGCTTAGTTCATTTATGTGTATGCAACTTGGTTATAAGAAGCCTATGTACACACTTCTGTATCCTTTCAGGTTGATCTAAAAATTTACACTAAAAAAGAAAATCTATAAGGAATAGTATTTACCAATAAGAAGTCCCCGATATGGGAATCTTGGTTGATCTAAAATATACCAAGGAGCCAACTGTAATTCAACAATTCTCTTATAGATATTAAAATGACACAGTTGGCTGAAAGTCTGCAAAATCAAACAAAATCAAATTGTTGGTTAGATCTACTACAGTATATTTTACAAATGAAATCCATTTTCGTAATGCCTAACTTACCTGCAAAGCATGAAGTGCTCCGTAAACAGTTTGTGCCTGCAAAAGTTATGATGGCGAATTGATTAAGAATAATAATTAACTGAGATGAGAAATCTTTTTGCATTAGATTATGACAACATGGTTGATTGGCATTTATTTAGAACTATAAAAGAACCAAATGAGGAAATGAACAACAAATCCCTTTGTGGCATCCTTGTAAGCTTATAAGTGCATCATCTTATGACTCCCCTCCTCTTTCAGACCAATGTTTTGTCATGAAATTGGCCAATCCTGATCTTGATCAGCAGAAACAGAGGCATTTTTCCTTATTGAAGTGCATTTCAGTAGAGGATTTTAATATTTCAATTGCCAATCCTTAGCTAATATGTACATTTTGTAGATATCTGTAACTAAAAGATTACCAATCCCATTGAAACTTGATAAATGCAGAAAAGACTCCACTGAGACCAAAATCAAAAGCGAAACAACTAAAATTCTTGTGTCAGACCTACTAATTTCTGTTAAATTTTGCAACCAGACCAATTTGTCCAGAAGATGATCTCTATTTTCTTGTTATGCTCGACAAATTTATTATGGACTAAAATAAATTTCCCACAGTGACAAAACAGAATTTAAGTGTAGTTCAGAGGACAAAATGGAATTTAAGAAGAACCAAACAAAATTCCAGATAACTATGCTAAAAACTAACTCAAATTTTCATGAAAATTGGAATATGCACTTCTGAACATATGATGTTCCTGGAAAACACATGGATTGTTTGGACTCTTTGGTGACAATTTCAAGAAGTTATTGCTTCATCTACCTCAATACGTGCATACACATGTTTCCCAGCAGCAGGAACATCCAGTTTATAGGACTCATTGATCCCAAAATTCAGCTGCAAAATAAAAAAAACTGTATCAGTAGACCATCAAAGTAATGCCTCTACAGGATTTACATTTTACTCAAGAAATCTATGTTCCAATCAAACATATGAAGATATACTAATTATATCAAGAATGAATTTTGGCAGCATTTCACAAGTTTTTTGCATACATTAAATTGTCACTACTTCACATATATGTACTAATCAGGTAAGGATAATAATATAAAGAGTCATAATTCATGTAATTCGAAACACACAACAACAACAACAACAACAATATCTGACTAATCGAAAACTAATCATGATAATCTAGCAATTATTTTCTCCAAATTTATGGCGACAATAAATAGTCTCCCCAAAGATGGTCAATCGATTAAGTAAAGGCCAAATTATGGACAATGAAGAACAAATACCTGATCTTGAGGTGACAAGATCACCACATTTAAGCCAGCAAGCACCGAAGAGGTTGGCGTGCGGCCATCAACGATATGATTCACTTCAACCACATCAATCATCCTGTCAAATGCTTCCTTCAGCAGCTCGGAACCGTCTCCATACTTGCTTCCCTGCGTCGACAGCACGAAATCCTTGCTCAAGAACAGCATCTGCGAGCCATGGCTCGCCGACTTGGGCATCGGCCAGATGTTAACGCCGTCATGCTCTCCACCAAATGCCAACACGAACAAGCAAGCAAGCAACCCAACGCAGAGGAGGACTTCTCGAGCCCAGCTTCCAACCGCCAGCGGCATTATGAGAAGAAAGGAGCGATTTTTATAGCACTCCGAGCAATGCAGATGGCCAGGACGCAAAGAGGTGGAACCAAGATCTGGTTTCGATGCAAGAAACTGATAGTTTCAGAAATGCAAGGAAAAGAGCGCCATTCTGAGAAAAAGAACAATAACAAGTACAAGAACAACCTGAAGCTGATAGCTTTGCTGTTCCAGCAGCAGGGATATTATGAAGGGATTGAGCGAAGAGACCAGGGGAAGGGAGGAGATGCAGAGACAAGAAGGTGTTAACGAAGGAAAGGAATCTCTTTAATAAGGGATGGAGACAAAAACGCACAATTAAGATGTGAATATAAAAAAGGATAAAGTTGCAGATATCAGAGAGAGAGAGAGGAGTCGAGGGGCAGTTCTGGGATGGCAGAGCTTCTTGCTCGTGGATCTCTGCGTGGGCAATGCAGTAGTGATGGTTGTGTTGGATGCTTCTTTCACTTCCTTGGATTGGTGGCCAGGCAGAATGCGTGAGAGAGAGAGAGAGAGAGAGAGAGAGAGAGAGCGAGAGCAGATTTACCTGCTCGTCTGCCACAGCACAGTCACGCCTTTTTACTGTCATGCCTTATTTAGCCGACATATATAACACCAAATCTCTTTTTTTTTATCAAGTTATAAATACTTATATAATATACACACAAATACACATGCAATACATATATATTTAGAGACAATATAATTCTGCTAAAACCTAGAGACAATATAATTAATTTAATAGACGAAATAATATGGAGTTTAGTGTTTTTCTTTATCTTTTATATTTTTTCCATTATGATTTTGATATAATTATTTTAAAAAATAGAGTTTCAAGTAATTATTTAAACATATATATTTAGAGGCATCACTACCCCAATACAAAAAAATAACATACAAATATTTTTATGATACCCACAATTACACACATAATATATACATATATATACATGTATGTAGATACAAAATGGGAATAAAAAATAATTTTTCCGAAACTGAAATTAGATTGCATTCATATTTTGTCTAAACTAGGATGAAAATTGTTGATCATTAGAAGACAAGATAATGTGGATTTTAATTTTTTTCATGATATTTGTTTTTTTTTCCCATTAAAATATTGATTTAATTATTTTAGAAACGTCAGTTCAAGTATTTATTTTATGTTTTTGAAAACATATAAGCACATATAGAGGCAATTCTATTTATCATATGGTATACATACATATATTTAAATATATATCTACTACCCCAAATACTAAAAAGAAAATAACATATAAAAATACTTTTGCTGCTCCAAAATCTTATGTACTACTTAATATAACCCTCCAAATTTTACATCTTATATATATCTCTTCAAATATTTGAATCTTTCATATATGTCACTCCCAATGGTACCTATCCAATAAACTCATGCTAATTCAGTATTGGTCATTGTTACTAATGAGTTTAACAAATATTAAAATACCTAAAACACCCTTTAAATACTTCATTATAAACTTGAATTTAAAGTAGTAAGTAAAAAACTTACTAATTTGTAGGAGTATATCTCCTGAAGGTATTAATGTCACTTGGATCTTCAACTAAATAAATTGATTATAATAAGTTTTTATTAGTTTTCAAGTTCTTTAGACATAAATATATATATATATATTTATTTGTATATATATATATATATATATATATATATATATATATATATATATATTTGTTTGTTTTTATATGCTTTGTGGTAATTGAAGATGATGATTTCTTACCTAACAAGTTGTCCCAATTATTAGTAAATCATTAAAAAATTTGATTACCTTTATGCCCAAAGAAAAGAAACATTAAGATAATGCATGATACTTTATTTTAAGAAAGGGAATGGGAAAGATCATAATTAAGTCTGAGAGGGACACTTTACTATGTGATGATTTGGGTTGCCACAGCACAGCTCTCTCTCCCCCCCTCTCTCTCTCTCTCTCTCTCTCTTGAGGAAAGGACTTGTGGGGCTTGACTGCATGCAAAAGAATGGGTAGTGATGAATCAGTCATCCTTTCTATAATTATATAATTCATTGGATTTTAGGCAATTATTAGTTTGATGGATAGGTTGGACCACTTATATGAATCACACACTCTGCATGAGAGGCCAAACAATGCATCAAACAGTTGAAGAATTGGCAAGGGTAAATTAGTCACTTTATTTTACTATATCACTTTGGTAAAATGCCATCTGGAATATTAGGTTTTGGTATTTATTAGATTGGAACAAAAGTAGGACCAATAACACAAAACATATAATTTGTGAGATGGGTCAAGATAATATTTTTAAAATCGGACCGATCAGTAAATCAATTTTCGACCCGACCAACATAATCGAATTATAAAATATAAAAAAATTGATAAAAGATATATCAAATATATGTAAAAGTGCTAATATTATTTTTAGATCTTAAATCCTTTGTAATTATCATAATAAAAATATTCAATATAAAATTTATATTTTTAGATCTTTTCTTATTGTTGAACTCCTTGTAAAAAAAAAAAAAGGACCCTAGTTGAATTATTTTGTTAAAATAAAAAAAATGATTATTTTTGCTACTTTTTTATGTGTTTATCCTATTGCCAACTATGTGTGTCCTCAATAGAACTTTTTGAAGGCATAGGCCACTTCTTGAAAAGGTTTAACTTCAGAAGTGCTGCACATCATGCTCATATCATAATCAAGTTAGAAACCCTAGAAGGAGGAACTCCCTACCCCAAGTTGCTGATAAGAAGAAGTTGGTCCCATTCCTTTGTTTTAGGTTTCATACCATGTATGAGCTCATATTAACTTTTTTTCACCGATGCCCACATAATTACTCCTAATTAATTTTTCTTTTTTCAAGTGATGTGATCTCTGAGAGGCTTACAATAGACAGATCAACCTAAAAAAGCACGATTTTTTTGCTAATTATAAGCTAATATAATAGCCTCTCTTTTTTTTTTTTTTTGGCTGAGGATTGAGATAGGAAGACAAAAGAGTTTAGTAGCAGCATGTGGCATGTCCTGGGAAACTGATGAACCCAGCCCCACATAGCATCTCCATGGCTGGCTGTGGCTGTTGCATCCTCCTTTTCCTGCTCCTTTTTGACTCAATTATTTCCATACCTTTACTCCAAAAACCATGTGTAGTAGTACAACACCATACAAATTTAATGTCTCAGTGAAACGTAATTAATTAGCCATTTCACCATCTCAGTGTACCTCAATGCTTGTTATTGCTTGAGCATCTTCTTCCTCGTTGCTATAGAATTAGTTTTCAGCCTGTTCTGTGCTTCAGCTTCTTTCTTCCACAGTTGGCAGTAACAATTTGAAGTCACATGTTAAATCTCATCGATGCTGATTCCAAAGATAAACTGGTGACCTTTTCTAATGAGATATAAATGTACATGGATGAGACATATTTCCATGCAAATTCCTCTAAAAATATTATATAGTAGTGTGATTCCATCTTTAAACATAGAAGATGAACACCCATCACATTCTATGGAGGATACCCTTTACCCACTAGGATTGACATCTTGAGCTCAAGGCAACTTCAGTAGATCATTCATGTCCTACAAGTTGCAGTGCCCTTCGAGATTGCTCCTCAATCATTTCATCTGGTGGAATGTGGCCAATACAAGCCGTGTCATATATCTATATATATATACGAACTGTAACCGAGGATTATGAATAGCTCTTTTAGTGCAGAAACTGAAGTGTAAAGCATATCCATCCTAAAGGGCATACATCTTCTTGTATTCACTATTTAGTATCTCTGAGTCCGAACCGACTGAAATAGACCACGAGCGGGACCTGCTCCCTGAGTTCCTTCTTATGTTCCTCATATTCTTTTCTTCTATTCGGTGAACAATTATGCAGTAGCACATTGATCCTAAGGTGGTCAGCATGATTGTGGCACCTATAGCCATGGTTGACCAAGCCAGCCACAAGTCGTGGTGGCCTACCACAATGTATGTCAGGGAAATGAAGGCCACTGATATGAAGAGGCAAGCCAGCCACATCAACTTGTTCATCACAAAGACCATCCTCCTCTTGGCCTTCTGCTCGACGACTATCAAGGAAGTTTGGACGACCACCACTGCTAATGAGATGAATAGAGCCAAAGAATCGAAAACCAAAAAGATGATGAATGCTGCATTTTTCGCGATATAGGCTTGTCCAAGAGTAAATCCATCTTCAACGTCCGGAACAAACTGGCCGGGCAATTGGAATATGGCCGCAAAGGCCACCGTGGCGATGAGAACCGCAACCACAGTGTTGGAATTGATGGCGTTATTGAGACCTCCCAGGTGGAGCTTTTGGAGCCTCTTCTTGATCTTCTGGACCTTCATTTCGGTTTGATGCGTTTGTCTGAGCTGGGACTGAACATCATGTTTTATGTCACTGACAGTTTGCTTCAGTTGCTTAGCAGCAGTCATTGTATTTGCAGGTTCTTTTGCAACAACTGCACCAAATTCTCTTAGAATGGCAGCAATCTCTTCATTTTCACATTTCTCCGCAATGCTGAGGGCTGTTTCACCTGCTCTATTCACTGCATTGATGTCGATTCCTTCAACTGATATCAAAGCCTGTACAATCTGCAGTACCATAAAGCAGATTTTTTACTCGTTGCTAGCAAATTGACATGAATTACATAGATGATAAGGCAGTCCAGCACATGAGTGTCCTAACACTGCAGATTCTAGAATGAAATATACAATGGTTTCAAGATAAATATTAAAGGTCAACAGTCAAGAAGATTATACCAAAGCATGTTGCGCTTCGGGCAATTGATCTCTCTTGAAGACAGCAAGTACTCCATGTGTGCTAAAGAATAAATAATAATATAAGTACTGCCTATATAAACATCTCTCTTAGCTTTTCAGTATGACCGCTAAGGTAAATTTACTAGCAACATATTACAGACAGGTGGTGCCAAACAGTAGTTCACAAATAACTTTCAATAAACAACCAGATATCATGACCCGACCTGATTAGTCCCCTGGCATAGTGACTCAATAGACTGAGCCTATAACCAGATAACCCGAAATGCTTAAGCCTACATTGTTAATACTGAACACATCTAGTTTTATATATCGTCAAAATCCTCCTAATTCCAATTTGGGACAAATAGATTGTCACAGTAATTTCTTGTTAGAAAGGTCACTTAAGGGATAACATAAGAGTCATCGGTGATCAAGCAAGCAAAAGGATAATTAAAACAAATCAGGCATGCGTAGCTACCTTAGACCAAACAAACTCACATCTGCAAACAATGAGATCTAGCACTTCAATCTTAAAAGTTGACGGAACAGAAGGGTATGCCATAGATGGCAGAAGACAAAAACACAGAAAAACAAACATGCAACCTGTAGGGCTTGCAAACAGCTAATACCAAATTAAATTTTAAGATATAGTAACTTGCCTTTGGATTGCCCTTCCTTGTAGCAATATGCAATGGTTTATTCCCTTTATTATCTTCTAAATTGATTATTGATGGATCAGGCTTCAGCAACTCCATCACCATCTCAACATTTTGGCCCTTCACAGCCATGTGAAATGCTGTCTGTCCCTTCTTATCAGTCCTTAAACCAATGCGAGGATCCTTATCTAATAGAGATTTCACCACGTTCACATGACCCATTCTTGCTGCTGAATGTAAGACGGTCTTTCCATTATTCCTTGCAATCTTAGCAAGGCTTGCATCAGTTTCTAGCAGTAGATTGACGACATCAACATGACCTTGAGTTGCAGCAGTGTCCAAGGCTGTTGAATTCAATGAATTTGTCGTCATGGCCAGTGCAGGGAAAGAATGGAAGAGTTCCTTCAACACTTCTGCATATCCAAAGATACAAGCAAAGACAGATTAATTATCCAACAATCAAATCATATAAGGAACTCAATAAGAATAGTTTCAACAAGTGATCAGATAGGAAGTGGAACAAACAAATAGATTTATTATTGTGAGGAAAATCCATGGGATTTATTGAAGACAAAGTTACACTATTCTTAGGAAGCAAAAATATTATATAGTGAAGAACGATTATTATCCTTGGGTCACCAAAGCTGCCGAATATTCGATCAAACTATTACATCTTTCCTATATGTGGCTGTTTAGCATCTTCGTAAATTACCAAAAATAAGCAGAATTTGAGCAAAGGCTGTTTAAAGTAAATGCCAGAAAGAAAAATCCAGATAACTAACAGGGCAAAAAGTGTCAATTGTCTATGTAACTTTGAAAACCTTTACCAACTCTATGAATTCATCCTTTTAGGTTTCAAAAGTTAAACGATGTGATTGATAAAAGGAATCAGGAGATCCTGACATCAGATAGAGGAAAGGAAAAAGTCTACATTATTTTATCATCAAACATCTTCAATGCGACAACCTAGAAATCATCACATTATTTCACTAATCTTCACATCCAACATGAGTCTCATGGTTGCGGTGACACCAATAGACTAGCCAACAGTAATCAAAACAACAAAATTCTTCTTTCAAAGTACAAGGAATAATAACACCATATCAACCACAATAAAGTAAACAATTGATGTCATCTATGGGTAGTTGTTTCATAAGGTATGTACTTATCTATTCATCTACCATCGTTGATATTTTACACCCATGGAATAACAAAAAAAGGTTGTGATCGGGATTAATGGCTTACCAAGATGGCCCTGCTTAGCGGCAATATGAAATGAATCATAGTTGTTATTGGCCTTGATGCCAGCTGATTGAATGTCTGAAACCTTTAATATCTCCCGAACGGCCTCCACATAACCCTTTTCTGCAGCAATATACAACGCCGTCTCCCCATCCTGATTCTGCTTGAAAAGCAAATCTTTCAACTGGGTCTCACTGCACTCCGAGAGTATCTTGTGTACACGCACTGCATTGCCAGCCCTAGCAGCAAGATGGAGCTCCAAATCCCCACGCTTGCCAGGGCTCTCCTTGTTCTTCCTTTCTTTGAAACTTTGCTGTCTATCTCCCAATCGAAAACTCCTTTGTTTGTCCATCCGAAAGCTCTTCTGTTTCTCCATCACCCCGAGCCGAAAGCTCTGCAATTTCTCCAAGGCTCCAATTCGAAGGCTCGACTGCTTCTCCATCTCCAAAGCCAAAAGGATTCTGCAGAAAAGAGTTTTCCTTGCTCCGCCCCACCCCCCTTCTTCTATCTCACAACCAAGAACATCACAGACGAAAAACTGTGGCCACAAAATCTAGCTTGGCAAATGATTCTTCTTTCCTCTCAAGAATCCAAATCAGATGTCAGAACAAGAAGAAATCTCACCAATCACTCAGCTCAAACTTCGGTTACCAGAAATCTACAAATTCACCTCAGACCTCAGCTATCATCACATCAGATGTCCTGAAACAGGGCTCGGATCAATCGCTTACACACATCTCCCAATCATGAAAGAGGAAAACCCTATTATCCCGCATCACAAGCCCCAAACCAAACAAAAATACCTCCTTTCTTCCGTCCCACACCCAAAACACCCAGAATAAAGCTAGAAATCCAACCCTTATCAGATTTCTAGCAGAAAAATCACGCTCACTTCCTTCTGGCGACCAGAAATTTCACCATAGTAGCTGAGAAGAAGACTCAGAGTGGACAACCAAGAACCCTTCTTTTTCGCTTTACCCTCCTCCTTTTCACCTTCGTGCTTCCAGGACAGAACCTAAAGCAGCTAAAGAAGCACCGAGACGCCTGCCCATCGATCATTCACCCTTGTGTTCAACGAGCAAAACGATTGCTTGACGCGTAGCAATGGTGCGCGTTGGCCTCAGCGTTCGTGCCACCACTTCGCCAAACCAGAATTTGGTTGGCCCGGGCCTGTAGGTTGAAAGAGAGTGGGAATGATGGCGGCTATTGCCATCAACATCAAACAAGGGGAGGGGGGGGCACACTTGCAGGCGCAAGACTCCAAAGCAAAACCAGTGACAGATAAGATTCCGGCGAGAGCAAGGAAAGGTGGCCACTGCAGTCTGAAGGCCAACAGAGTTTACTGCTTTAATATTAGTGTGTGTGTGTGTGTGTGTATCTTTGTAAATATCTTTTTTTTTGGTTTTTTTCTTTATGTTTCTCACTGTGAGTAATTTAAGTATATTTATGGAGAGATAAATACTTTTTAGGGCCCATTTAATCAGATATGCACTCAAATATACGTAGATGTAATGTCACTAATTAAAATTTTAAGATGCTATTAGAGATCCTAAATTAAATTTTATATATATATATATATATATATATATATATATATATATATATATATATATATATATATATATATATATATATATATATATATATATATATATATATATATATATATATATAGAGAGAGAGAGAGAGAGAGAGAGAGAGAGAGATCTTCATGAATTTTTTTTTTCATAATGAACAACAAAATGATTATAAGAAACATTGTAATTTTGGAAATGCTTTTGCAAGATTTCTCTCTCATTATATATCACAATTTCACTCTATTAACCTCTACCACATAAATATGTTAATGTTTATTAGTAAAATATGACCGTTGTCATCGTCAATTTGGCAGTATGATTGGATTATCTTTTTTAACTCTATTTTTATTATTTAAGACTTTCTAGTAAATATAGGCATGTTCTTCATCCATGTAGATCAATCAGAAAGGCGACATCCCAAAATGTAGTCTTATTCAAATAGATAATAACTAACAGTGGATTTTGCCTTTCTGATCTGCCGACAACAAATCCCTTTTGCATAAAATACAAATGTTGTTTAATAGGATATGTTAAATTGTAGCTGTTGTTCTTATCCATTGTGATGGAAATTGAGTGCAAACTGTGTCTTCTTTTCTTGATATATAGGTGTCTAATTAGCTTAAGATCAACTTTTTAGCTTATAGTTGCAAAGATGACCATGATTCATTTTTTCAACTTAATTTTGTAATATTAAATGTGCTTTTGAAGCAATGTTCTAAGGAGATTTATTATAGCTAGAGGTAAAAGAAGATCTAAAAAATAATCCTAATTTTAACTATATATATATTTATATATTTCTTTTCTACAAAAATAATTGAGATATTATGATTTTTTTGTACATGAAAAATCATTAATGTTTGGCCACAAGGTTTGACTTTTTACACACTACCTCAAGTTGAAAAAGGTTGTACTTTGAATGAAGAGGTTTCAGCTTTGTGCTCCTTGTGACCTCTTGCAACTATCCAAGTCTTCGTTGCATCGTCAACCATCGTAATGTGCATGAGAAGCAAGATTTTGACCAACCCAAGCTAGTGATGTCATCGGAAGCATGGCTTGACTTCCACCGGAGACTTGCAGGAAACATAATAAGGTTTGGCTCTCGAGAAAATATAGTCAATACAAAACATTAAAGATATGATTCCTTTTGAATGAAAACTAGAACCTGATGAATACTTCAGCTTTGATATCCTTGTGACGTATTACTTCATGAGAAGCAGTATCTCGAATCACAAAGTTCCCAACTTCATGTGGCAGATGAACAGCTTGGGAACCTCATGTTTCAGCTTTCGTCTCCTTATAATATATATTACAGCCACCAAAATCTGCACTGCATCATCGACCATCATTTATATAATGTTCATGAGAAGAAGCCATATCTTGAATCGCTTATTCTCAACTTCATGACGAGGTAGAGAACCAAGTAACTTTCAGCTTTTGATCCCCATAGATTACAACCACGAGGTTTCGATCCGCTTACGATGCATTGCAGCTACCAAAAACTGCACTGCATCAGCAACCATTATGTATTATAATGTGCATCAAAAGCAACAGTTTGACCGATTAAAACCAATGATGTCTCATCTTTTGTTGCTTAGTCTAACCAGCTTGACTTGGCCACCGAGACTCCTTTTAGCGCATCATCATCCACCGTAATTTGAGTCGCAAAAGAGAACGATCTCACTTGATCTTAGTTCGGCCTCAAATTGCCTGCAGAAGGTACGATAAAGAAAGAGGTAAAAGAACTCGAGTTCAAGCAAGTGGTTTTGGCTTGGATCACAAGCATTTGAAGCTTGAACTTGACCCCGCAAGATCACAATCGAGTTGGATTTTGACTCCTCATGATGATTCAGTACTATCTTAGATGGCTCACGGTTTTCGCATCTTTCCATATCCACATATTACCATTGATAATTCTATTAAATATGCCAAAGAAGCAAAATCCATCAACTCATTAGAATAGCCATGTCAAATTTATGTGAGAAATATTCTAATAATTTTCATCCATAGAGTTCATATACAGGCTTGTCAATATCTATCTCGGTTTTCACACATTATTTTTCATTTTGTTTCCTTCATGTTCGAGATTCATTGAGATATAATCTTCTCATTTGACCAAATGATCGAACACACATCATTCTATTCGAAATGGAGTATAAGCATTTGAGTCAACCCCAACATCATAAGATCACACAATGACACATGATGATATTGAATATTTAGAATATATATTTTTATGTGGGTCACCATGTTCCACAACAATAGTGCAAGTGACCCACAATGTGCTTGATCTTTGAGAGACATAAGTGGGACATTCTTCATATAATGTACATAAACACATGACATGGTTCCCTTTGTGAAACCACAGTAAGAAGGAATCATTCAGGCCATGTACTTACTAAATTATTGGTGGGTAAGCTTCAAAGTTCATTGCATGCTTCCTTTATCTATTCCACACAACAATTTGGAAATATTGTCAAAAATATTATTATGTCAATTAAATGTCTCCTAGTCTTAGTCATTGACCACTTGATCAAGATTCTTTGTATTGACACCAAACATCCAAAAAATTATACTAATTCTATATGCTTATTAAATAAAGAGAATCTTATATGAAGACCTTTTGAAGTTTAAAAAAATAGCACATTGCCACTACAAATTTAAACAAAGCATATGTATGCTTCTATATATTAAGATACTCCACATGTCACTGCCATTAGCATTCATCTTTTTTTTATGTTAGAGAAGTATATAAAAATATAATTCATCTAAAATACCCCTACTAGTTTTAGCATCATAATGAACTTTTAAAGTATATCAACATAAATTACACTTTCATCTAACAATTAACTAACAATAGCCTATGAATATTAGAATGACATGTATGCAATTTTTAGTGTTTGAAGATATGTTTTTTTTCCAAACATATTTATTTATTTATTTATAAACTTATAGAACTTCATGTAATGACTACAAACAACAATAATGATTTGGTTGGTGGAGTGGGATCCACTATCAACCAATGTGTGATGGTAATTAGTGTGTCCAACAAATACTATGATAACAAGGAATCTAAGTTGTTGATTTGTGGCAAGTATTTCTCCCCCACTCCCATAATTGTTTCTCACTATAACAGGTCTGTCTCCTTGTAATTTAGTCATGGAAGACTTGGGATATGGACAATGTAAAAGAGTATCTTGTTCCTTAGTCAATAGGAACATGAAAATTATGATTCAATGTCATCATAAAATCTTGGACAAAAACAAAAATGTCTTCTTCACGAATTTTCTACTTTAATTATTTATTTATGAATAATACATATGATTGATAAGATAATCATGAGTTCATGTAATATATATCGCATGTTGTCTACTGGTCTTCTCAATCATATTGGATAATATATATGTATATATATATATATATGTATATATATACATATACATATTTATATTTATATGTATATATATATATATATATGTATATGTATATATATGTATATATATAATATGTGAAAATACGTAAAAAAATTATGAATATCGAATAATTGAAATTTGAGGTCCTCGTCGACTATAATATGAACCATATTGCTCAAATTGAGGAAATGGAAGTCCAAATCGAACCAAGTCAACAGTGGAAGCATGCTCGTGGTCAACGCGAAGTGCCGAAGACTTATCTCAACCTTCCACACGTACTTTTTTTCTCTTTTTCTTTTATTTTGGAAAAATGCATACACTTAGCTATTTTGTGTACCAAATTCTCCGACACTAACTCAATCTGAAATCACTGATTGCCTAATATTATTAAGCATATTCTTTTCTCTCTCTCTCTCTCTCTCTCTCTCTCTCTCTCTCTCTCTCTCTCTCTCTAATGTGTGATATGTTGATTTGAGTGCATCTTGAAATGAATTAAAATTAGGACAGGTTTGGAATGGTTGTTCAACCAATCCAACCGAACACATATCTATGTGATCATCTTCTAGTAGAAGACAATGTATATAAAATTTCATAATAATATACCAAATACATTTTATATAGACTTTTATACATATATGTGTCCATCATCCACTATACTTATCCATGTGACCATCTCTTTCTCTTGATTTCTTTCCTTCTTTCTTTCAGTAATAAGATCTTAATCCATCAAACACATCTATATGACCATCTTATAGTAGAAGACATTATATATAACATTGCACAATATTAATATACCTAGCACATTTATATACACTTATATACATATATGTGTATGCAAAGCAGTATCTTTCTCTATACTTACCCAGGTGACACTATACACAACCTTTCACTATAATATGTCAAACATATATATATATATATATATATATATATATATATATATATATATATATATATATATATATATATATATATATATATATATATATATATATATATATATATATATATATATATATATATATATATGCATAAAAAGTGACATCTCTCTCATCATTTTCTCTATTTTTCCTTAAATTAATTTTGTGAAAAAAAAATTCAAGATGGCCATAGAAAATGCTTTAAGAGTATGTTCTTTTTGTTTGTAATGTTACAAGAGAAAAAAGAAGGAAGAAAGAGAAAAGAGAAAGAAGGCTCCATTTTCCATTTGTATAAATGAACTGGATTAATAAAGCACGACAATTGGAAAGAATACTTTAGTCAATGAGAAAAGAGATGATGATGAACTTGTTTCCTTAAGTTGAGAACTTTATGATATAAAGAAAAAGAAACCTTCCACTTGCTTGTGACTTGTTTTCATTAATTTATGTTGTTGCTTGCAAGATGAGAAGTCCTATAACTCCATCCATTTCTTCAGGAAGAATCCTTTTGACAAGCTCATTTCCTTCCTCATCTACTAAACTTGCGGCGTGACAGCATGTGATGATCCTCCAACAACAAGATTGCCGTTGTTTCGGCCTTCAAGTTAACCTTGTTCTCCATGTTTAAGTCTTAAGTCTGTCGATGGTCAGGTGATATCAGACACAAAACCTGTGCATATGGCCTCGGCACAATATATGTCTTATGTTTTATGTTTGTAGGCCCTGAGAATGATGGATATCAGTTTGCAGTTCCAGAATTCATGAAGTTGAGCGTGAACAATACCTGCAGCTGCTCTTGACTGTTCACGAAAACCATGCATGTAAAGTGTATATTTGTTAGGGTTAACAAGTTTTTTTCTTTAATTTTTAGAGTCGATCAAATTAAGTAAATCTTATATTCGTTGTTTTCTTTATCTATATGTTATTGTTGATTCTTTGTATTGTTGTTATTGGTATCAAGATGTTCTCCCCTACATTATGTTAGGATACAAGAGGGATTAGTAGCTTCTCAGTTCCTAAATACAGTGAGAGATTGAGACATCAACATGGCATAATCACTTCTGACGGTTTGCTTGCTGAAGTATGTGCCAAAAGAAATAGTGTCTATAGAATTAATCTCCAGTTGCTGCTGTAGGATGAGGTCATGTTTGCTACTCTATCTTCCAATGTCCTTCACACTCCAACCTCCAATTCCTGCTCGTGAAACTTATCTTCAACTTCTTCCAATATTTTAGTCTGCAGGATGAGGTCATGTGTGTTACCCCATTTCACCATGCTCAGTCAGAGGCAGAAGAAACAAGCATGAACTTATCCGCAGCTGCTGTCAAGCTCAAACTCCCCATGTTACCTAAGACAAGGGCCATGAAACAAGCACCCTTGCATCCATGAACACAGCTGCTTATCACTTTGTTACACCTGAATGGGCCACTGGTGCCAAAGATTAGAGTGCCATAGAGATGGATGCTTGGACAAGGATCAAGACCTTTAGTGCTCTTTGCCATCATAATATTTCCTCATGTTGTAGATAGCATATGTGATCAACATAATCATGGCTAAATTATCAAATCCATCTTTTTTAATGGTTAATTTAAACCCATTTTTTGCTTTCTTTTGTACTCTTTTTCACCTTTCTTTTAGCCTAAACTTAGTCTTTAGTATGTTTCTTTCTATTGGCTTTACCAAAAAGATGAAAGAATGCCATTGCCAATCCACCAACCCTTCTTGCAGTTTGCTTCTGTCCGTAGATCATTAATAAAGAAAGAACATCATCCAAATATTAGAATAATCTTAAGTACTTGATTTAAGTACATCGGTGTATGATCTGGTCTATTTCCTATAGGTCGAGGGTTTGAAATCTCATTTTGGTGCATTAGACATCCATTGTACATTCGTTTTTCATAACCTCTTAGATGGGTTTGATGCGCGATCAAAAGGAAAGAAAAGATAAGATAAAAGAGAAGAAGTATGATATGGTGGCCTTATAACTAACTTGCAATGGTCAACCAAGAGTCTATACTACTTGCATATTGATGGAATGTTACTTATACTTTTTGACTGAATATTGTCATAATAACCCAAATCAGTGCCGCTTTCTTCTCCGCCTTTAACTCCACCGATCAAGTTAGCCTACAGAACTTAACCATGCAATAGCAACTTTGATCTTGGGAACACAAACCCAATAGTCAAACTGCACACCAGTTTCAGAATGGGTTTGGCAGAAAGGTTGCATCCCTGGAACACAATCCTTGGTGCACAAGCAGTTGTTGTCAAGATCTTGATTGCACAACCTGAAATGGATTCAACCTCTTCCTACCTCAATTGACTTCAAAGCATGGAAGCCATCTGCATGAAAACTTCCAGTTTCATGCATGCCATGCCCATTTCCCTCCCTATGCTCAGGTCTTTGTGTGTCATCTCATAAATCTCGGCAGAGTTTGCTTTACTTCTCAGCCACCAACACTAAAACCCTCACACAAACCCTATAAATACCAGCCAACACAACCGGAGTGCCCTATGAGAAGCTTACATGGCTGAACTCAACTGCTCCATCATCCTTCTCCTTGTCGTACTCATCTCCACCCACCTCTTGTCATCTGCCAATGAAGTGTACAACATCGCCGAGTACGGAGCCAAGTCCGATGGCCGGACGGACTCGACCAAACCCTTGCTCGGTGCATGGCAGGCAGCATGCGGCTCGCCGGGGCCGTCGACCGTCCACGTGCCGGCTGGATCCTTCTTGGTTCGTCAGGTCACCTTCGATGGCCCTTGCAAGAGCAACAAGATCGTCATCCGGATCGACGGCACTCTCGTGGTGGCGTCCGACCTCGGCAGGGTCGGTGAGTGGATAGTGTTTGATCACGTCGAGGGGGTGTCGGTGTACGGCGGGACCATCGACGGCCGCGGCGCGTCCCTGTGGGCCTGCAAGGCCACCGGACGGAGGTGTCCCGGCGGCGCCACGGTGAGCTTTCAACCACAAAACGTTACTCTGATCTAACTGGAACTGCACTGATCGCTGTCTTCTTCGCGACGCGTGCATGCAGTCGCTGACGTTTAGGAACTCGAAGCGCATCATGATCAGTGGGCTGACGTCAATGAACAGCGAGCTGTACCACGTCGTGATCAACGACTGCGAGGGCGTCACGGTCCAGGGCGTCAGGATCATGGCGCCGGGCAACAGCCCCAACACGGACGGCATCCACGTCCAGATGTCTAGCTACGTGACCATCACGGGGGCCGTCATCAGGACCGGCGACGACTGCATCTCCATCGGCCCCGGCACCACCAACCTGTGGATCGAACAGGTCAACTGCGGCCCAGGGCACGGCATAAGGTAAGAACGTACATGCACAACCACCACGTAGCTTTTCACCCACTGAACCAGTTCGTGAGCGGTGGCAGCATAGGGAGCTTGGGGAAGGGATACGACGAGGAGGGGGTGGAGAACGTGACGGTGAAGACGACGGTGTTCACGGGGACGGAGAACGGGCTGAGGATAAAGACGTGGGGGAGGCCGAGCGAGGGGTTCGTCAAGGGAGTGGTGTTCGAGCACGCTGTGATGCAGAACGTTCGAAACCCCATCATCATCGACCAGAACTACTGCCCCGACAACAAGGGATGCCCCGACCAGGTACAGAGACTCATCCCTATCCCTTCCGCAGAAGCCATCAAGAACAGAACTAACCTCCTCTGCGGCTCGCATTCTCCGCAGAACTCCGGCGTAAAGATCAGTCAGGTGAGGTACAACGACATCCATGGATCGTCAGCCTCGCAGGTGGCGGTGAACTTCGATTGCAGCGCGAGCAACCCGTGCACGGGAATCGGGATGCAGGACATCAAGCTCACGTATGGAAACAGGCCGGCAGAGTCGTCGTGCAAGCACGCCGATGGCACTACCTCGGGCTTCGTCGTGCCGCCGAGCTGCATATGACGATGAACTTGAGCTGATCTGCATACCTACATATACAAGTACCAGGAAAGTGAGGTTGAAGACTGCATGCGGACTCACGTAGTACTGATGTCTGCTTCCGATGACACGTTTGAGAAGATCCATGTGTTGAACAGAAACTTCAGATCTAATCGTAGTAAATGGAAATTAATGGTGTGCTATCATCATTGCAGTCAACCTAATGATGTGATTTCTATGGAACATGACTCGATAAGCACGGCATGTTTCCTTCATATATATGAATCTTGTGAGTCAACGAGTGATGTCGGAAAAAGGTCAGCGCTGTGAGATGGGAATGACGACATCAGATCTTTGTGCGTGTATTAAAATGTTTTCTTTGTTTGTTCATCATTCACACGTAGACACGTTTCGTACCTGCCTTACGATCGGAGCAATGACCGAGGTGGCTCCCATGCTTCTTCCAATCAAAAGGCAGGTACGTCCATGTGTATACCTTATGTGGGTGCCGATTTAGTGCACTACTTTTTAGCATAATTATATATATATGTATGTCTCAAAATTCGTAATTTAAGTATTTATCGCTCTAAATTCGAGTATATAAATCTCCACATTTAAGTAAATGCCATCATAGTTAATTTTGACCATTAATATCATCATATTTAATTTCAAATGATATTAAAAATCATCAAAAATATTTTATATTCCTACGAATTATTTTTTATAACTATCCTTTCTAAAATTATATTTTTATATATTTTTTAAATATTAGTAATTATGATATAAAGTTATTATCTTTATCTTATGGGTTGAAAGGTTTAAATATTTAAATGATATATACGGAAGTATATGATGGGAGATCTTTATGATTGGATGAGATTGTTGTCTAAAATGGAGTCGATCGAGTTTGTTGTTTTAGGTTCATGAATATGGAGTCCAGTGACAAAAGAATGATGCATAACATTAGAAAGACATATAGTAGAAGAGTGACACCATGGATAAAGTTGAATAGTTCATTATTTATCATCACAAATCTACACTATCATGATTTTTATTGATGTATCAAAAGATGAATTACACAATCAAAATACTAGGAACCAGTAAAGACGGATAGACATAGGAAAACCAAGAGAATTAGTGTAGTGTATTTTTCGTTATCAATATAATATCGGATTTAAAGAAAGAAACATATTATTTGTAGACTTGAAGTGATAAACATGAAATATCATTTTATTTTTGGATAGTTTTTTGGGTTTTTTTTGGCTTATATTCCTTTTTTTGTCCCTAATTCTTTCTTTTATTGGCCTATTGTCACATACCTATTTCCACCAACGGATCCCACTGTCTTTGTGCTTCACTACTACACGGCACCGCAACTTCCCATACATTAATATCCGGTGGAGCAAAACCGCGTACCGAAATGACCGAAACACCCTCCCGAGCTGACCCCTGTCCGTAGCAACCTCGCCGCGTTGGTCGTCGTATCGCGATAAATTCGTCAACTCCATATCCAACGGTCAATATTACACCTTCGCAGCGTCGAAACTACTTTTGAACCGTTCGATCTGGCGCTTCAGGCTTCGGATCGCCCCGATGTTTTAGAGGGGCAAGCGGACGCCACGCCAAATTCCAACCCCCTCTTCGGGTGACTCTCTTTTTCCTGCCTTCCCATTCCTCAGCTTCGTTTGTGCTCGATTCCAACCCTCTCAGGCGTCGAGTGGGTGCGGATCTCTCGTCCACCTTCTTCGCCCGTTCAAAATCCCACCTTTTTGAGGGCTTGTTCCTGTAGTTGGTTCGGGATTGGGGCTCTACAGCTCGGAGTTGCGGTGTGTTCTCTGGAGGATGCTGCTCCCCTGAGGATTTCGTTGCTGGAGCTGGAGATCGAGTGATTGGATGAGGGCTCGAGTGCTTGGTGGTGGTTTGGTGAGCTGGGTTTTGGAAATTTCGGATCTCGAGGCTCGTTTCAGTGGGGAATTTGTTGCTTAGGGTTTGGGGAGTGTTTTGTGTTTGATGGGGTTCTAGGATCTTCGTGGCAGCTGAGAAATACTGGAAAATGTTCTATTCTCAGTTTATTTTGGCCAAGAAGGGGCCGCTTGGAACTATATGGATCGCGGCGCATTTGGAGCGGAAGCTGCGGAAGAATCAGGTGGCGGATACTGATATTGGCGTCTCTGTAGGTCGGTATCTCGTAATTCATCACCTACTCAAACATTTTCTCGTTTTTCTTCTCTTCTATGATTTTTGGCGTTAGCTTCTTGTGGATGCGGTAGCGACCTTTTGGTTCATATTACTGGCTTTTTGCTTCTTCAATATGCTAAGTGTTCAACAAGTACATATAGTTTAAATAACTTGTGCTAATGTGTTGAAGCATCAGTGTGATTGGACATCCCAATTGATGATTCTGTATCCTTGGTGGTTAATTTCTTTCTCATGGGTGTATGAGAAGTAGACGGGGAATCAAGTTACTTCTCAGCTATGGCTATAGTGGATTCATGTATTATTTCTGAATCATCTTCAGTATAGTTCTGTAAAAGAAGTTCTTTTGTGTTTTTTCCTCTGTGGAACTACTATTTAGTGAAATGTACGAGGAAATTCATGAACATCATGCTTAGAAAAGGCACATAGGTCCAGTGGTGTGTATGCTCTTCTACTTGAGACTATTAATTTTAGGTGCATAAGGAATATTTACCTCAGTCATATTGATACATCTTAGTCTTGAATATCTCTTTGGTTGACAACCACTATATTGCCTTATCTGCATGGTATGATGTGCATCTTCTATTTATCCAACCATGATGCATATAGAAACTATTGAGCATGAGATTTTAAAGCTGAATGAAACAGTTTCCAGTGAGGTTATATTTGAAGGTGGAGATAGCAATAAATATATGTTTGATCAGGAGCATATTATAAGCATTATTTTTCCCTTAATGGTTTATTGGTAGTTGTCTCTTATTTCTTAAAGATAGAAAGGGTTAAAAGTTGTTAGATTCATAAATCAATGCTTAAATCATTAATTGTTTATAATAAACTTACAATGCTTTGTTGGGGAGAGATAGGAGAATCGAAAAACCAAAGAATGCCCAAAGATTAACAAATAAGTAACATACAATAAAGTCGACGCAAGATTTAACGTGATTCGATAGCTCTCTGCTGAGGTCCACAGAGAAAACCAAATTCTTCACAACAACAATAACAACAAAGCTGTAAGTCTTAGCTATTTATGATCGGTTATATGGATCTTTTGTCGCCATTGAGATATGTAAAAAGCCATATGATTAGTTAAGTTCAGAGTACTTAAATCTTTATTTATAGTTTCATTAAAGTCTTTTTATGTCTTTCTCTACCTCTCCTCGT
The DNA here is from genome assembly GCF_036884655.1 of Musa acuminata AAA Group. NCBI lineage: Eukaryota > Viridiplantae > Streptophyta > Magnoliopsida > Zingiberales > Musaceae > Musa > Musa acuminata. The sequence continues at coordinate 1,003,500 of NC_088343.1, read as the reverse complement.
ATCACTAACATTAATTATTTTATTTCTTTTAACTGTTGTATCCAGAGGTCTCCTTGGCACATGTCCATACCATCTTAAACCATTTTCTCTCATCTTATCTTTTATTAAAGTAATATTTATTTCACGAATAAAAATATTTTTTTATATCTTTTTTAGTAACTCCATACATTTATATCAACATTCTCATCTCGACAACATAAATTTTTTATATATATATTTTTTTTAACTGCACAACACTTAGATCCATAAAGTATTGTTTGTCTCACAACTATCTTATAAAATTTTTCTTTTAATCTCAAAGGTATTCGATGATTACACAAGACTTAACATGTCCCTCGTCGTTTCAACCATCATGTTTTACTCTATGAATAATATCTTTATCGATCTCTCCATCTTGTTGAATAATTAATTTGAAATGCTTAAAGCTTTTACTTCAAGGGATTTCTTGTCCTTCCAATTTAACTATATTATCTTGTTTATTTCTAGAATCACTAAAATTATATTTTATATAATCAATTTTAGTCGTACTTAATATAGAATCTTTAGCTTATAAGGCTTGCCTCCATAGCTCAAGCTTATAATTAATTTCATTTAGGCTCTCATCAACTAGGACAATATCATCATCAAATAATATACACCAAGGAGGTCTATCATGTAAGCGACTAATAAGTTCATCCAATATCAATGTGAAAAAGCAAGGACTTAATACAGATCCTTGGTGTAATCTTATACTAATAGGAAACTCACTACACATACTCCATATGGTTCTAACACTAGTAGCTATATTATCATATATATCTTTAATAACATTAATATAATTAGTGGATACACATTTTTTTTCTAAAATTCACCATAATAAATCTCTATGAATCCTATCATAGATTTTCTCTATGTCAATAAAAACCTATATGCAAATCTTTCTTTTTCTCCTTGTACTTTTTCATTAGTTGTCTTAATAAATAACTGGCTTATATAGTTGATCTTCTGGGCATAAAACCAAATTGATTTTCGGATATATTTGTTTCAAGTCTTAACCTACTTTTGATAACTCTTTCCCAAAATTTCATAATATGACTCATGATTTTGATTCCTCTATAATTTGAACAATTCTATATGTCAACCTTATTATACATTGGCACTAAAATCTATTTCTCCATTTATCAAGCATTCTTTCGAATCTCATGATTTTGTTAAATAATCTAATTAACCAAGTTATTCCTTTGTTCGGAAAACTTTTCTAGAACTCAATAGGGATACTATCGGGCCCTACACTCTTAGCTATTTTTATCATCTTTAATGTGCATCTTTTACTTCATTAGCTATAATTTTACGAATAAATTTATTATTATTAAATATATCATTATTATTTTATCATTAAATCTAAGTATTGTGTGGAATATTTGTTAAATAATTTATAAAATTAATTTTATCATCTTTTCTTAATCTCGTTATCATTAACAAGTATTCTTTGATCTTCGTCTTTAACGTATCTAATATTACCTAAATCTTTATACTTTCTTTCCCTAGCTTTAGCAATTTGATATATATCTTTTTTACAATCTTTAGCACCTAATTTATTATAAATATTATCATAACCTTTATATCTTGCCATACGAATCATTTTTTAGCCTTTTTTAGATCTTTATATCTTTTAAATTTTTTCTCATTTTTATAATTTTTTTCAATCTTTAAAACATGATCTTTTAGTAAAAATTAATTTTTTTAAACTTTCTCGCACTACCACCAACTCTCTCTTAAGGTTATACCTCTATCTTTAGTTTTACCAAGAATTTTCTTTGTTAAGCTTTTAATTTTATTAGCCATCATAGTCCAAATAATATCATTACTATCCTCATTTAAGTTTCACATCGTCTCCCTTATCATCTTATTCTTAAAAGTGCTTATATTATCATCTTTAAAATTACATCATATAGTCTTAGTAAATTTTTGTAATATCTTTTTCTTCTTCCATTTTTAACAGTAAATATCTAATACCATCAACCTATGTTGGTTCGTCAAACTTTCACTAGGTATAACTTTACAATTCTTACAAATAACTTTATTTATCTTTCTAGTGAGAAAAAAGTCTACTTAACTATAGTTGTGACCACTCTTATAAGTAATTAAATGTTCATCTCTCTTCTTAAAGTGAGTATTTACAATTATAAGATCATACGAAGTTGTAAAATTCAAAACTATACCACCATCATCATTTCTCTCCCCATAACCAAAGCCCTCATGCACCCAAAAACTAAATTCTTCAATATGTGAGACAAATCAATACGATGAATCACTCTCCCTTGACTTAACCCAAACCCAAGCCTTAAATCCCCTGTACACCCTCTCACATAAACCTGAAGATCTCTTTTTTCAAATCCTCTCTATATTCACTAGAGAGAAACTCTCAAAGCACCAAAGTTTTCTTGCCTCTCTCTCTCACCAAAACCTTGAAATTCAAGGTGTATTTATAAGAACATATCTTAATTCTTCAAGGACTCTTCCTACGTGAATCTCTAATCTAAATTCTAATCCGTCAAGGAATTTGAATTTAATTAGAACTTGTCCCGAGTAGTGGAAACCCAATTATGACTCTTAAAATATTTACCAACCCTAACATGCTTAAGTCATTAATTGTTTATAATGAATTTACTGGAACAATGACTTTTGTCAAAATTTTAGTAAATCGACACATAAAGACAAGTAAAGTTGTGGTATAAGGTTGGACTTCAATATTTACCAGAAACCAACAGGTAACACTAACTTGCTATCTCTAGTCTTAATTTTATTGAGTCAAGTTTAAAAGTTGCAATGGCTTTGTAAGATTGATAATTGGTCCTATAAATAGTTCTTATTTCATATATTTAATTAGAATGTATGGATGCACCATATAGTTTTAATTAGCCTAACAATGACGACAAGATATATCTTAAGCTAATTGATGGCTTTATAAACTCATTTATAAGAAGAATGTTGACCAAGTATTAGATTGAGTATTTATGTAAAAAAGTACAGGAATTACCTCTAAAGTTGTTGAAAATCAACATAACGATAGTTAATTTGAAGATCTTTGTGGAGACGTTTGATTACCTGTCTTAGGAAAGCACATACAACCAAGAGAAGTATGTTGATCAACCATGATACCGATTAGTTGTGTAAAAATACAGACTTACACCTCTTTGGTATTAAACATGAAAATAAGATCCTGATGCCGGCGTCCAAATCAGCCTCTGGAGGAATATGTGTTTCTAGCATGTGTTATGGTATGAATATCAAAGAATTCAATTTCAGTTACAATATCCTTGCTGGTTCATGGCCGGACCACTATAGGTCCGATCTGTGCTAGTGCATTGTGTATCGGTAAATTAAAACATACCATGATATTGTCAGGGGAGGGACAAGGAAGAAGAGGAGGGATAGCTGTATCGGAGTGAGCGTGTGTAGTGATGAGCATGCGGGCAGTGGGTAGGCAGCAGGATTGCGTGTGGGCAGATGGCATGTGGGTGGTGACAAGAAGACTCGCAACTCCTTGCAAGGAGTCATGTCAGGAGCCCTAGTGCAGGGTAAAGAAAATAAATATATTATATATAGAGAGAAAACTTAGCTGCTGGCACGTGGCAGATTGCTCGATTTTACGCAGATGCCTAAACTCGTAAGGACTGCGTTTTGATATTGCACTGTGCCCTTTCTGCAACCTTATTGCCCACCTTGCACATCTTTCTGTTTCTGCTTGCACAACCTCATCTGCTATCCTTTTTCTCTCTGATCAACAATAAGGGGGCTGTAGCTGACAAAATGAGAAGTTAGAAGACAGGAAGTTGATTCTATTGGGTATCAGGTCCATCTTGCAACAAACTTTAATTGTATATCTAGACAAGATAAATGACAGAAGTAAAGCATCTACTACTTCTGGACACCCATTCTCCCGATTTGACTTTGAAAAGTATCAGAGAAGTTTCTACTCCAGAAGTCATGACACTCATGGGAATTTCTTCAGATCACTTCATCTAGCAATAAAATCCAAAGAGGGAAACTGTCTCATTAGATGCCTTTAGTTACTCTACCAACTGTATAAGATAAATGGTCAGCATGGATGGTGAATAGGAACTGAATAAATAAGTTCCCATTATAAATCAGTCCATTAAGAGATCTAACTTATTTCATCTTGAATAACAACTTGTCTATATGTTTTATTTTTAAATCAGAATTAAAAAGTAAATATGTGATACTCTTAGTTGGAATTTTGGAGTAAACTTTGTCAGAAAATCGACCGTAGGTTAAATTGCAGTGTCTTCTGTACAGTAGGGGTGGGCAAAATATCATTTGATGTGCAATTGCCATTTTGTCTACCAATACAGTAAAGGTTAGCATGGTAGGACATGGTCCTTATGCTGACCGTTAAAGACCAATTACATTGCTGTGGTTGTGTTGCCACCCCGTTGGTGTTGCATGAAATCCTGCATTGGTACATAAAACAAGGCATATTGATTAGTATATTTCAGTAAGGCCAGTATGACAATTCTTTGTACAAATTTCTGGATGTTTTCTTTTATTTTTTTCTGTTCTTTTTGCACTCTGAACTTTTAGCTTTGTTTGTATTTGATGCAAATTCAATTCTTTACGTATAGTTATCTGAGATGGATCAGGTTAAGGGATTGAAAGGCTGATTTACTCCTAGAAGTCGCACATGGAAATGCCTTGAGGAGCACAAATATCATCGTGAAGTTTTTTCTTTTAATCTTCTCAACTATCTGATGATTTTAAGAAACTGATTTTGAGCAGCGTTAACAACTTACATTTACTTTGGCTATGTATTTTATTGTGTTATCCTTCTTTAATTAGAGAACTGATACATAAAAAATTTTATGCTTGCTTTACTGTTTTTAAGAAACTGATTTTGAGCAGCCTTAACAACTTACACTTACTTTGGTTATGTTGACTACAATAAACTGATACCAATCTCGTTCTTAAAAATCCTTAATGCAGATTCAATACTTTTCCCTGAAGCTCCAATAGCACTTCGGTTATCAAGTCATCTGCTCCTAGGTGTTGTGAGAATATACTCTCGGAAGGTGAACTATCTCTTCCATGACTGCAGTGAGGCTTTGCTTAAGATAAAACAGGCTTTCAGATCGACTGCGGTGGATCTTCCTCCTGAAGAATCTACTGCACCTTATCATTCCATCACTTTGCCAGAGACTTTTCACCTTGATGATTTTGAACTGCCTGATAGTGCAGGGTCAGTGTTGGCTTCCTGTATTCTTGTTGCATTTATCTTTCAACACCAAAATAGTGCCTATTATTGCATAATTATTTTCCTGTGCATTCTTCTATCCCCACTTTATCCTAGTCGTGGTGTTAATGTAAGTTTTACTTTGATGATTTGGCAGTGATTTTGTTGATCACCATGTCAGTACAAAAGAGCAGATCACACTTCAAGATACTATGGATGGCACGGGATATTCGACATTGCAATTTGGATTGGATGGTTTGCATCTGAATCATCTCAATAGATTGGGTTGTACAATTTGACTTCATATTTCCTGTTAAACTAAATGAAGTTCTATTGTTTTTTCTTCGAACAGAAAGATTTGGTGATGGTAATGCTTCCCAGATTCGTTTAGACCTTGATGAGGTAAATTTCATGTTTTGAATGTCTGTCTCTGCTTGCACAAACACCCATCCATCTTGGTTATACTGTGATGAAAAAAAGTAGATCTTTCCCCTGTCGCTGCCAGTTAGGTAGTGCCATTACTCTCATATAAAGTAAAACATGATTCCATATGGTTTTAGAGCTAGATGCTATAATAGAAAGAGGACCCTAGTGGAGTGAATACAAATAATTTCTGTAAATTGTAAAGATTTAATGGTTATTAGTACATGTAAACACTTACAAGCAAAATCTATGTAAACATCTATTGACAACTCAAATTTTCATATATTCTATGGTTCAAATCTGGCATAGAGGTTGCAGTCTTCTCGAGTGCATCATGTGATGTGATGATTAATAGGTCAAAAGAACTACGAAAATTGGCTTTCTCACTGCTTGGTATACAAACAAGAAATTTCTCTCATCTTGTCATCTATATAATAGCTGGTAATAGCTGGGGTTGAGATCTGAACCATATTCTTTGTTCTTTTATAGTAGTGCTTACAATGACTGGGTTTGATTGGTCGAGGTCAAGTAGTAAGACTACCTACGGTCAACCTTGAGGGAAGTGCCACCATGTCAAACTTCACTAATGGAGAATTGTCCTACACAATGAACTGGTCAGATTGGTCAGCCCTGGTGGAATTTGCTGGTTGAGGTGGATTCTCTTATTCTGGAGAATAAGCCGATTAGCTTGTGTAGTTCAGAAAATTTGTTTTAATTTAAATATGATTGACCTACTAATAGTTCTAGATTGACAAGCACTTATACCAATGGTTGATATGTTGACTTGTGTCCAACTTAAATTGGTTAGAAACGTGCTGAGTTGGTTTGTCTTGATCGGTTGGTTACAACCTAATAAAGCAACGAGGATAGACATAGTCATGACATGGATCAACATGATGCAATATAAAAGATACAATAGGGTAAGTCTGAATACATTTACCTTCCCGAACCTCCACATGACCAATCACCTTGAGCACTGACCAGCCTTTTTCTTGCCATTGTTTACATGTGAAGTTATGGCCAATTTGAATATTTATAATTATGACTTGTAAATTAGGATAAGCATAATGGCTGTTCTCATAAATAAAAATCAACCATAGTTATTTTAAATGCATATGTAAAACTCTAAGGAAATTACTTACATTGGAATAAGAGTTCAAGCCAAATACAGAATATATAAAAACTAAAAGGTGTATATGATATGCCATGTCCTATATGTTTTGAGACATCTGAACAAATTGTGACACAGGACAGATGTGGCTAATTCTTGAAGTGCTTTATGCTTCATAATCATAGTTTGGAATTATTTCCTCTAAATTATAGAGTTATTGTGTATGTATATACTTTTCATGCAAAATCAGGTCTGTAGCTTCCATGGTTCACCTTATGCCAGTTGGATGCCTTGTGGAAAATATGTTGTTTCCAACATATTACCTTGTTAATATCAAGGTGCTTGCATTTCTAGTGTTTAGTATTTGGAATATGGATAAATAAGATGGTCCTTACACTTTTTATGCTTCAATCTAATCACTCTTGTTCGATATGTTTCTTCGATATTAACTTGGAAGTAGAAGATTGTTGTACGTTGCCAAGTTCATTTAAAGGATTTCAATAGGCTCTTGCCCGTGTTTGTGTTTTGTCAACTACAGCATTTGAAATTCCTAGGCACAAGAAATTATGTAATTTGAGGACCTTCTGCATTTTAATTAGTCTATCACAAAACGGACTGCAGAAAAAGCACTTGGATAATGAAACTTTTATGGGTTTGATGTGCTTTTTGGTGCATGCATACAAAAGTTCAACAAATTGATGCTTTTGTATGATCAATCATATCAAAATATGTTTTCAGTGTGTCAAAACTTCTTTTGTTCTCATTTAAAGTTGCACAAATTAGAAGCACAAAAAACATGTGAATCATATTCTTGCTATCTTTAAAAAAAAAATGGAAGAAATTTTTATTATATTAAACAGCGTACAAGATGTTCAATTATATTCTTGCTATCTTTTTGCTGGCAGGACTTGTTCTTGGAGGATAGTCATCCTTCTTCTCAGCTTGCTTCAAGTAATGTTGCACCTGGTGAATGGTAAATTCTACTGCTGAAGCCTTTAGTACTTAACTAATTAATCTATTTTTTTTAGTTTCATCTTCCATCTTGCTCTTTTTTAATGAATCATCCAGTTTACACATTTTTGCCTTCTTTAGTTCCATGAGAGTGTTATCATAATATTGGTTGGCAACTTGGCATCTGTTTGTTCTGTCCTATCCTACTGATGCTACTATATATTGATTCATCTGTCAAATTTGAAGCCTTTATAGGTGCATTTAGATCTTCTGGTTGATTGTAAGATAATAGATTATATTATTGAGATATACATTTGTTAATTAGCTAAAGTTATAACATATACTCTTTTTGAATAATTTGTTCAAAATGGTATTTTCTTTTCGTCTTCATGTTGTTTTCATGTGTTTAGATTTTCCTTTAATGGTTTACTGGAAGTTCATGTATACAGTACTTTTTACTTGAGATGTTTTACTTTTTCTTAGATACTGGTCTAGTGGAAATGTGACTGCTATTGAATTTTGCTTAATGTTTAAGGTTGATATTCTTCATGTGGCTTGACCTTGAAAATGTTTAATCATGTTTTTCATTATTGTATATATGTCTTGCTTCAGTGCTGTGCACCAGGGTCAATCTTCATCCTCTATTCCTCTAACTCAGATGGATATTGACCATGACCAAAATGGTTTAGTTGAAGATAATGATACTGAAGCAACAAAAGAACTTTCTAATTCGCATGAGAGGCATACTCATCCAAGTATACTATATATGAAAAAGAATGACATATACAACATTCAGACTCCTGATCTCAATGAAGTCTTTTCTCCAAACGATCATGTTGAAGGGCCTTCTGCAGCACCAAGTCAAAGTTTTGTTGGATCAATTGCTGATGGTGTCCCGACACCAGATCTGGCTGAATGTCCTCATGCTCCTCCAACTCCTGGTTTGATGGAAGAGATGTTCTTGGGTAACATGCATGAAGGTCCTGCTTTGAGTCCCCAGACGAAACCTTCATCATCTTTTGATGAAGTCCTCAAGCATGGAAATTCTAACTTGCAGAATGGACATCCAGATTCAGTGACTGACAGTGGTGTCATGCCTGAGGTGACTGTGGCCCCTGATTCAGCAAATATTGTACAAGTAGTAGTTTCCCCTACTTCAGAACTAGTTGAACATAAAGAACAGGTAACTGCAACTGTTGAAACTGAAATGGAATGTCAACAGAAGAATTCCAGTGATTTGCAGAATGGATATGTTTGTAGCGAAACAAAAGACCTAACAGTTGATGAACAAATACAAGATAATGGAGAGGCCATGCCTCCTGAAGTAGCTCAGATTGAAAGTTTAGTATCTTCCAATGCCTCATATGAAGAATCAAATTCAAAAGCTCATGTGGACAGATCTCAAGTTGATACTGAAGTAGCCATTAGCAATTCATGTGGGGTTGAAGGTCAGCCATCAGGTTGTTGCAGTACAGAACATGTAGAAGATGTGAACCCTTCCCTCAATGGAGATGCTTCTGCACTTAGTTCAGATTTTCATTTGAGATCCTTTACCTCAGAAATCAATCAAGTCAAAATACTCTCTGCACAAGATAAGACTTCAGCACAAAACATTTGTGGAGTTTCGATTGAAGAACCAAGTGTTCCTTCGCAAACACCAGGGCAAGAGAATAAGCTGCATGATAGTGAATCTTCATTTGAGTTGCAAGGTCTGTTGTCAGATGTTGACTTCTTTCTTACCTGCTATATTCTGATTTTGTAAAGAATGGATGTCTAAGCTGTTTCTTTTTATTTTTCAGGCAAAGATTCTAATGGTGCTAATACTACAGATGCTGATCTGGAGGTAAGGGAAAACCCCCAAGATGTACTGACAGGATCTGCTGTAGACGTTAGCAACACAGATGAGTTATTGGCTGATCTATCTCAAAAAGACACCCAAAAGAATCAGTTGAACTGTTCTTTGAGTTCTGAATTCCCTGAACCTGAAAAGATGCTCTTAGCTTCTACTGGAGATGTTGACCATGCAAATGAGTTAAGCCAGGTAACTGAAGAAAAGGGAGTCATAGAGTCTGATGGTAGTGTTAACAGGATCACAAGTCTCTCTGGGAAAAAGCGCCGTCCAATGGAGACTATATCAGCTTTGCAAAATGGTAGCTCAGGGAAAATATATGGAAGGTCACGATTGAGAAAAAACACTGAATATGTTCCTGATGATGATGATTTGTTGGCATCTATATTAGGTACAACAATGATTTTTTTGTTTTGCCTGGATTATGTTTTCGTTTTATGTTTATGTACATACAAAAGATCAAACATGGTGCTAAAATTCCATCTGAATTACTACATATCCTCATTATCGAAAGTCTTAAGCAATATTATGTTTATGTCAGTTGGGAAAAAGACTCCACTTTTGAGGATAGGGTCTACACCTCCCCATAAGGCAACTTCTCCAAAACGTCCTCGATTGGCACCGAGATTGTGCATGCCAAAGAGGAAGGTGCTGTTGGATGATACTACAGTCTTGCATGCTGAGTATGTTATCTTGCTTTATGTTTCTTTGTCTATATTATCCTTTTCTGTGTTGCTTTAACCATACTAAAGGTACTTTTTACAGAATGTTTTGTGGAAGATCGATGTATGTTCATATATGAAAATCTCAAAAAACTGAAACATCATAAAGTTGTTATTAGAGTTTTGGTAATACATGTTCTGGTTTTTGCTGGCTTGTCATGAAATGCATATCTTATTCTTTTCCCATTACTTTGTAGGTACTAGTTGAAAATGTGCCTCCAAAAGGACACTGGGGAAAGAGTTGAAAGATGACCTTAGTTACTATGAAGTTTTTAGTAAACAAATGCCTTGGATTTTACTGTGTTGTCATGAGTTGATGTCTGACATTTTCCATTGTGGATTTTTTTAAAAATGCACTTCCCAGCTAAGAGATGGGAGTTACAGGAGAATGTGAAAGGAGATAAGTGAGAAGGTTATGCTAATAATATTGACACAGCTAAAGTAATATTTAGAAACCATTTGAGAGCCATACTTGACTAGATTTTTTATTGAAAGCTTTGTCTACATTAGATTTCTGACTCACCTTTTAAAATCAAGGTCTCAAGTACTATCTTCAATCTGTAACCGTACTTTTGTGACAGACAAGCTTAATAACATTAAAACAATTAACAGTTTTTTTTTGTTTGAGTGTTTTTTGCTCATTTTGCATGATAATATTTAGAAAGAACAAAAAAAGAAAAGAAAAGAAAAAAAAGTAGAAAAATGCAATATAGTGGCATTCTGTGCAGTGACTCATATTTTCTGTGTCATTCTCTACATTTATAATTTGTTTGGAAGTTGCACATTTAATTGGCAAATAGCCAGGTAACCTTGGAACTGAACAACAGATGGATCAATATGACACTGGTATGGGGTGGCATGTTGACACTTGGAGGGGAGGAGTAGGAGGAAGTGAAACGAAAGGGAGGAAGAGGAGGAGGAGGTGGTGAAGAAGCAGGAAATGAACTCGCATGAGGCAGCCCAGGCTAGGAGGAGGCAAAGGTGTTAATGCAATAGTGATGATGAGGACTAGGAGGTGTGGAGGGGGGAGAGAAAACCTGATACAAAAAGAGAAGACAAAGAAAATTAAAAAAAAAAAAAAATTTGGTTCTGATGGAAGGCTTACCAACAATACAGTTTAATACTGGTCTGTTCATTGTCCGGGAAGTCTGTTACAGGGAGTTCATGGCTGGAAGCTTGATTTCGGACTGAATCAGGCGAAATAATCTGGTCCACAATTCAATTGGCTGTCAGACCATTAAATACTGGCCCATACAGACTGCTACAAGCTGAGTTTTTAATCCATGCCTAGCCTAATAGCCAAGAGGTTGAATAGATTCCTAGGAAATAGTTCAAATGATGTAATTAATGTGAAGTTGCTTCTATCTTTTTAAGAACTATATATGTTTCTAGACTTTGGCATTCATTAGAAAATTGACTATGAGTATAACCATTTTGGACACATGGTGGATGAATGATAATTTGTACATTGATGTTGGGTCTTAAATGAAAAGAGTTGATGAATGATACATACCATTATTGACTTAAGCAATCAATAGCTATATATGTGTCTCTTACACATTGTTTATGTCATTGGTATATGTTTTACATTAAGCTATATGTAAAATCAAAGTGCATGTGTGATTATCTGGGCAAGTTTAGGCTAAATATTCTTCAACAGTCATTTACAGCCTGCCAACTTCTGGCAAGAATAATGCTGTTATATACTGATATTTGTTCCAGTAACACACACACACAGATATATATATATATATATATATATATATATATATATATATATATATATATATATATATATATATATATATATATATATATATATTGTTTTGAGTAGTTCATGGATACTATCAGGAACCATGATAAAGTTAGACAAAGCTAGTATATGCAACTAGCATGAATGAGAGAGCTAACATGTAGGTCAGTCATCAGTACTCATTTAGATATACATGCTATTGTGTGCATGAGCTTGGACAAGACAAAAATTTCATGTTTCGATTGAGTAATACATGGGGTACTAAATTGTAGGTGATCACCTTATTATCTATAAAAATTGGATTGATCCTGAAGTTGGTACAAAAGGTTGGAGTAGTATGCAACATGTGGTATGAATTAAGAACATTTCAATGAAGAATGCATAACCATAAAAAATTTCCAAATCAGAAAAAATAGAGAATTTTTTTCAGCTGTATTGATTTCAACTTAGCCAATAAATAGTTTTGGTGCAATTGAAAGAATCTATTCTTTCTTCTTTATGCAGTGCAATAAGGCAGCAGCTAATGAATACTGAAGACATACGACGCATGCGCAAGAAGGCACCATGTACACGTCCTGAAATTTGGATGATTCAGAAAAGTTCACTAGAAGATGAAATTTTCAATGAACCTATGATGACTGGTAAAGACTTTCTGCAGCTTTTATTAAGATCTTAATTATCTTAACCACTTCATTTTCCTGTGGTTGATGTTTGATGTTGATTTAAACATTGCTGAAAGGTGTGAAGGTCTATTGTTGCTAACTGGAAGCATCTTCTTTTAGTTGTGATGTAGACCTATATTCAAATTTGGTTATTACTATCTTTCCAGTGTTTTTGTGAAAAATTGAAACCTAAACTGAATAATATAATTGAAACTAACCTGCATTCTGAGTAAACAAATCAATCAAAGATCAGTATAAGTGGAATATGATGTTTTCCTGCATTGCATCAGCTGTTTGAGATGCCAGTTTTGTGGATAATTCTAATTGCATTGTCTGGTTTCATCTGTTATGAAGATTTAAACTACAATTTTAGGTCTTGAAATGCTACGTTACACTCTATAGCGTGTGGTTGATCCACACAACGGTCTTAAAGTATGTTAGTCTGATTTTTGGTTCACATTACAATTTGAAATTCTAACTAAAACCTATGGGATAATTCATCATGGAAATATAATGTTTATTTTGTAAAATGCAGGGCAACTACTGCCAAGTGTGCCTTTTCTGTTATACACATGATAGAACCAGAAGATGCAACTTTAAGATGACAAGAAATGTTTTTTAGTGGTTCCTACCTGATATCACAACCTTTGAACTTTTTCATACCTTTCTATATCCATCCACTACCAATCCTTTTTGTTATGTAGCTGATGGAGTGATGGAGAACATGAGCAGCTTGCTCATCGTATATGTGATTTCAGTCGGACATCTATATTTTCATTTTTTTCCCCATTGTATTGTACTTGTGTCCCCTCTTTTTCATGCCATATGTGAATTTTTTATGCTTTTTTATGAGAGACCTATGAGCATCTCTATATATCTTCTCTCTTGGGGTTGGCCTCATCATGATTTAGGAATAATAGTTGTGACACATTCTTTTACATGAAATTTAAACTATAATAACTTTAAATTTTATTGTTAATTAGAGTTGGCATATAAGTTGCTAGTTTAGTTTAGACATGGGAGTGTTGATTGCCAATGTGACACCAAGAGAATAGTTGAATTGTATAAAATACCAATAGAGCATGTCAAGAAGGTGAGGCCTGGGATTACATGGGTAGAAAGGTCTTGTACATATTATTCTGGGCCATTGTAGAAATTGAAATAGGTGAAAATTAAGCTCAAACACTGAAATGGTTGGTACAGTCACAAGCATCACGGAGATACATATTTAAGGAGCTTTGACCAAAAAGGGCGAGTGAGACATTGTTGAATTCTACTTGGTTGCTACTCAATATAAACCTGGTTTATTAATGTAAAACCTGCTTGGGTTTGGGTAGTTTTAGACTTCAGGCACCATGTGCATACTGGGAATGCCAAAGAATATATATTTAATTTAACATAAAGCTACTGGGTTCTAACTTTAAGTGTTCGGCTCTTGTCTTGAGTTCCATTTTATTCTGACTGTTCTGCATATTACCAGAACCTTTACTATTTCAGTGTTCCTCTCAATATGTGTTACTGGTAAAACATCAATTCCTTGTTGAAGATGATAATATGATCTGTAATACTTCTTTAATGACTTCTGGCATCCTCAAACCAGTGTTTATGTAATCTGCTTGTGTTTCTACTTTCAGGTATATCATCCATAATGAACGACTTACACACCCGAAGATATGATCCTGAAACTACCCGAAATTATTCCTGTGGTAAGCAACTAAAGCATTTGATCTCTGAAAACTTGAAATTTGTTAGGAAAACTAATAACATAGTAATGGCTGAGCTAAGCTATACTCAATCATGCCAGAAAATATTGATGGTCAAATGCAAGGACCATCTCATGTTTCTTTAACAGCTGAGGTGCAGAGCAGCACGAGCAAGAACGGATGTGATGATCAAAAGCATTCTGTACCTTTCCTGCCTCTGCTGGAGCACTCAGGTAATGATGGATCATGTATGATGTTGCCGACAGAAATCAATAATGGTAAAGATGCTGGAGTTGGTACTCCCATGCCTTCAGCTGCACCTTCTAGTGAATATGAGGTAATGGCCATTGATTCTACAGCTGGTGAGATTTCTTTTAATATTACCAGCTGCTTTATTCTCTGGAAGAATGACAATACACATATCCTTTGCAGCAGCCTAGAGATGGTTCTTCTGTGATGAATGATGAGGCAAAACATTTCACTGAAAATGATTCTACAATAGATTTAGCTTCTGCTGGTGGTGATTCCAAGGACAGGATGGTTGATAACAATGCACTTGCAATTGCGGATGATGATCATATAATGCATATTGAAGAAGCTCATGCCTCCAATGATGCATCCACTGTGGACAGAGGAATGGGGCCGCCAGATGCTATAACCTCAAGTGACCCACAAGATATGTGTGCTGTTGCGGAGGCTAATGGTGAGGCATTGATCTCTGAGCTCGATAATGTTAACCGTGAATCGGAGGGACATTTGGTAACTGATCCGGTTCCTGGAACTGATGATCGTATTATAGAAGAAGAAATAGTGGGTGCAAAGGTGGAGAATGAAGAGAAATTGATGCATGAGGGAAACCTTATCAGTGATGTTATATGTTCTGAAAGGCTTGAAACGGTTTCTTCATCTCCGAGTCAGATAAATAATGAGAGTGGAAATGTTCCATCAGCCATAAGAGAAAACTCTAGCTTTCAGGAATTTATCCCAGATGGTGGTATAATTGTTGAAAGCACTCCCATGGATTTGGTTACTGGAAAAGAGTGTAGCGTAAGATCCTGTCTCATTTACTAGTTTTATACTGATGCAATAGTTATCTGTGATTGTAAACTTTTTTTTTTTTTTTACGATTTAGTGACAACAAAATGTGCCATCAATAGTGCTCCCAAATCTTCTGTTTATTTTTTTTCTGTTAATTGATTTTCTACTTTTGTCCAGGACTTTTGCAGCACAATTGATGGTAATGATACAGGTAGTTTTCTATTTAATTTCTGTTAGTGCAACATCTATCAGTTTTGGATATTGTGATTTTGAATATTATATCAGATAATGTTAAATCCTCTACTCCATTTATGAGAGCTACACTTGATAAATGCAGAATCAGTCCTTTTTGTTTTCCTTAACCATAATCACAGATAACCAAGTCTTGCAGTTATTTTGGATTTTCCCTTAAAACTGATTGCCTTATTTGGTTGATCTATATTCTTTAAAGTCTCCTGCTTGGATCGAGATGTGATCCAATGTAGTTTTAGAATTTTGTTCTGATGAGAGGATGATACTGAAGCCTAGACTTTGGTATGCAAGCATCCTATTGCATGCAACCTGCAAGTGGTCCTACAGCCTTTTTGCTGGTCTTTGATCATGACTTTATGTCTATTCCCTTAGTAACATCCCATGATATCATGAAATACTGTATGCTTCAGGTTTAAGGATCCATAAATTTATTAAGTTTTGCAGTGGCTGATATAGAGATATGTCTTTTTCATTTTTTTGGAAGTTACAGACTTGTAGCAGTAGCAATCAGCCTTTCTGACCTCAAATTGGTGTCTGTATGACCAGTGAGAGGTATCTGAGGTTTCGTCTATAGAAGTCTGACGACACTTCAATGATACACATCCTTGGCTTTAGAGGAAGTGAATTGTGTAGGAGATTACCTACCATATATACTGCATTATAAACAAGTATTTCCAGCAATATGAGGGCTGCAGTGACTTTCGAGTCATCTGAAACATAGGCATGAACTTTGAAAATTGCATTTTTCTTATATAATTTATGTTGTGTGAGTTTTATGGTCTACAAAGAGCTGGATTGACATCTTTTATGCAGTGTACTGATTCACTATTCAAATTTGTGCACATATTTCTAAGAAGATAGTTAATTGTGCCCAAGCTGACTACAGTGGAGATTATTCATAAATTTATCTGCATCTATCTAACCTTATTTTATCTACCTTTGTATTAGAGTTTCTTAATGTAGATGATGAAATCGAATACCATGAAGGAGATGACGATGTGCCCAATGCTGAAGGTGGATCACTCGAAAACAGTGGTTGGTCTTCAAGGACAAGGTAAATCTTTGGTCAACATTTTTTTTGTGTTTAGTTACATTGGCAGTGATTTTCTAAAGGGAGAAAATTATTGGTGTGGATGTTACAGAGGTGTAGCACGGTACCTGAAAATTTTGTTTGATGAAGAATTTGGGCGTGGGAGAAAATCTGTTGCTATGGACCAGCTTATAGCAGGCAAAACTCGCAAAGAAGCATCAAGAATGTTCTTTGAAACCTTGGTATGCTAATCCCCTCTCCTCGTCTTTCTGACATTTTGAATGCAAATTGGCCTATTATGTTTGAATGATTTTTTGCCAAAGCAAATGGTTAGAAGTGCGAATGCTTATGTGTTTAGTATCTGTCATCATGAAGCAAGCCTTACCACTTTAATGGTTACTCGGGTTAAATTAGCATAGGATTACAGACTTTAAGACATCATTGTGTCTTAATTATGGATGATTAATCAGAGAAATAATGAGAAAGGCTGAAACATCACGAAACATTAGGGCTGCTCTGGCAATGAAACATACAAACTAGTTACAATAACAATGCAACTATGAGCTTCCAGTTAATCATGCCAAGATTCATGGAATGAGACCATCCTTCTAATAAGTTAAGTATTCTCTCTCTTCATGTGTCTCTCTTTTCTTTGATGTGAATGTCCATCTTTCCAGGTCCTGAAAACAAAGGATTTTATTCAAGTTGAACAAGAGAGGCCTTCTGATTACATCACCATTAGACCTAGATCAAAGCTTCTGAAGGCAGAGTTCTAATAACGGATGAGGGGTTGCATGTCATTTGAATGTACTTTGAGCTTTATGCTTCTTCCAGATGCTTACTCCACCCTTATTTGTTGTCAAGTTACCTCATTTATAAAATAATGTTTTTGTTATTTCCCTCTTTTCTCTTTTATGATCTCTTAGATGGGGTGGAGTTTGTTGCTGTATCAGTACACTAAATATATCTTTGTATTTATATGTGTAAATTAAATCATCTCATGTTGGTATTTGGGTGTATAGCATTTGCAGCCAGAAAAGGTTACTAGTATTGTTGATAGACCATCTACTTATAACACATACAAAGTACTACAAGAAAGTTTGAGATTTGAAGCATCGGCTCATCCCACATGTAAAAGCACAGATTGGATCCAATTGATGGTTAGGTCAGCTTGGTTTAGATTTTGTCAAGTTGCAGTTTGGAAACTTTTAAATGGTAATTAAAAATATTAAGCCATAATTGTTCGTGTAATAGTAAGTCAGGGCTATGAGTATTATCTTTGTTGTTTGTTTTGGTGCATTGTGTTTATTTTATTTTATTTGGAATGAGTGTAAGCCTAAAGATTATGTTATTATAATATGAAAAATTTTAATATCAAAATTTGAAATTAAATAATAAAATATTTAAATTTATGATGTGTATTTCTTGATATCATTTAAAAAGTTTTTATCTAATCTACTAGTGTATTATCGTCGGATTAGAAAGTTATAGTGATATTAATATGTAATTTTTTTTTTAATTTATCCTTCATAAGATCGTTATGAGCAATATATTTAGAGATGAAAGGGAGAGAAGATTTGTAATATCTCATTGATTTGTTCATGTGATTAAAAGGAGATATAGGAAGATTTATCATTTTTCAATCATCATGTATTCATTTATCCTTATTTATTCATGCATTTACGTATCCAAATATTTGTGTTGTTTTTAGAAGGTCTTGTTTTTTTTATTGACGAGAGTAGAGGATTTAGGATAAATAATTATGAGAATCCCTTCTATTAAGATCGTCTTATCAGAAATTCTATCATAATTATTTTTATTATTATTTGATAACTATAATCATAATCCAATCATATTCATAATATATCTTACCTAATTAGATAAGATCACATAATCTAATATTTTTTAATTAATCATTAGTTGGTAAGATACAAAGGGTTCAAAATCAAAAATAAATAAAATAATATTTATTTAAAAAATAATTTTATCTAATTAGATTTTAAATTTTAAAAATCATTTATACGCATGTGAATTTAATAAAAAAAATTAATTAGTATAATAAATATAATAATACTTCATTAAGTTTGATTAGTAATGTATGTCATAACAGTTATATATCATCAAGGTCATACTTCCTTCTATGTACTGCAATACTATTAGTTCTTAATATAATTTAAAATAACTTTTGTAATTTGTCTTGTTAAGACAATCCTGTTATCACATTCAACCATAATATGTACATACGTAAATGTAAATAAGATAGCAAAAACAAATAATTTTAAGCACGTAAATAAGAATCTCAGTTATAATATTCATTCAATCATACATTACAATATCTTCTATGGTTACTCACAAATCCAATCATAAGAACATATTTTTTCATGAATGGATCTATAATCAATATAGTCCATATCTTATATGGGTTATTCACAAATCCAATCATAAGAACATATTCTTGCCAATCAATATAGTGAAACTCAATTTTTAATTGATATTAATTTCCTCTAGACTTTTTTTCTCTAATTATTAAATACCTTATATAATAATGCATAAATCTACAATAGTATTTGTCATTCATAAATAAGAAAGCTACTACGATATATCACAAAGTATTTTCAGATATTTAATAATTAAGTTTGACTACATCAAGTCTTCAGATAAAATTTTATAGTTATAAGGCTTGATTAGTAGCCTTTTTATTAATATAGAATATAACTATAAAATTTTAAAATAGACTTTTTATTATCGAGGTAATTTATAAAATTAATACCTAAAAAATACTATTATTTCAAGTTGCTCTAATTTTATATATGTGAGTATATAATCATTCGTCTATTCCAAATATCTTATTACATTCTTTGTGATCTTCAGTATTTTCTTTCTTATATAACTCTAATATCTATCTAATGTCTCAATTAAAAATTAATATTTGATCACACATATACTTGAGCATGTAATAGACTTTCAACTATGCACACATAAATAATATTTTTTTATTTAATTCTTTTCTAAGTTATTTTTAAAAAAATTATTTTGATTAAAATTTTTTAACTGCATCATTTGTTTGAATAATGTTATATACTAAATCTCTATAAGACTTGATCAATACATTATTTATAAGATAGTCCTAACAATTCTTGAGATTTATCTTTAAATATTTTAATACCAATAACATAATATGTCTCATTCTCATTCATCTTAAAATTCTCAGTAAAAAATTTCTTGATTGAATATAATAAACTAAGATCGGTAAGTAAAATATTATCCATATATAATACCAATATAATAAACTTGCTCCTGTTGATTTTTAGATATAAATATCTTAAATATGAAGTAATAATATCAAGAAATTTTATATATCGTTATCTACTAGCTTGTTTAAGATCATTAATAGATTGTTTAAATATGCTTACCAAATTATTATTTTTTATTTTCTCTACGAATTGTTTAGATTAACTCATATAAATCTAGATCCCCCAAAACTTATTTTTATATTCTTATAATATAACTCAAAATCATAATGTTAGTAATGTTATAACGATTTTTAACGAGTTCATTTAAGAAAACTAGAAAAATCTCATTATGATCGATACATGAGTAAAACATTTGACCATAAGTCTGATTGTTATATCATTTGATATTACCCTTTAAGTAGTGTTTATATAATAGACTTTTTTACAGTTATTGGACAAGTCGATGAGTTCTTAAATACTATTTTAATAATTTATTTTAATTTTTTTATTACATCATATCACTTTTCAGAATTGTTACTTTTAATAACTTATGAAAATAATGAGGAATACTTTTGATTCTTATATTATAATCTAATTCTTATAGATATACTATATAATAATAAAAATTAATAATTTTTTTTCTTTGAGATATTTTTAAAATTATCAATTGTGATTATTTTATAAAATCATTAGTAGCAATATTAATATTATATGAGAGTTTATTAATATTATTTTATTGATTATCTTTATCAAATCATCTAATAATTTGAGTAGTAATAATATCTTGAATGATAAAGGATTATCAACCTATATCTTCTCAATATCAAGATTAAAATTTTAAATTTTCACTTTCACTAATTCATTATTTTCTAAGAATCTTCGATTATCAAATTTAATTATCTACGAACTATGATTAGGTTAATAAAATATGTAACCCTTTGAATTTTTTTAGATAAATTATAAAATATTCATAAATAGTCCTTAAATATAATTTCTTTTTATGTTAATTGAAGACCCTATAGGACAATCCTAAATATATAAATATCTTAAATTAGATTTTCTATCAATCCATAACTCAAAAGTAGATGAAATTGATTTATTAAGAATCTTATTTAAGATATACATAATTATCCTTAGAGCTTCTCCTTATATTGATTCGAGTACAAAAAATAATCCATCAAACTCTTAACCATATCCATAAGAGTACGATTTTATCTTTCAGTAACCCTATTATATTGTGGCACATATCATAAATCATACTAATACAAATATCCTACTTTTTAAAAAATCTAACAAAAGAATTAGAATGATGATTGGATTTATTATAACTATCATAAAATTTATCTCTCCCATAATTTTGACTTTTTGTATCTAATTGTCCCTCGACTTCATTTATGTACACTTATATTAATAATTTGAGACCTTACATGAATTAAATATATATAGTCATATTTTAATATGTTATCTATAAAGGTAATAGAATGTCTCTTTTTACAAAAATAAAAACATGAAGTGACTCACAAGTATAAGAATATATAATCTCAAGGAGTGTATGAAATTATATTTTATTTCAATAAGTATATATCATCCCAAGTCACCTAGTACGTAAAAGATAAAACTTAGAGATATAAGTTACAAATAGTATTCATCAAAAATTTGTAATATAATTTATACCAAAAAGGTTCAATAATAAAATAATAATCATAATAATTATTAAATATTAATTATTATAAAGAAAAACTCATAATTGTAATCATGATAAATCATAAATCATATTTTTATTAAAAATAAATAAATATTATTTTATAATTTTAAATATATGCATGTGAATAACCAAATAAATATATAAGAACAATAACTAATTTTTTATTTATCACATATAAAATTTTATCATCATGTCATATGAGAAAACTATTAAAGAAAATTATAATTTATATATGTTTTTAATTTCGTATAAAACCTTAAATTAGACCAATCAACCTTATTTAATTGGACATGCCTACAATTAGGTTACCCAAATTGGGCTCATGGATTTGGGCAACCATTTGCCTAATTAAGCCCATCAAAATTAAAATCAATCAAAATAAAAAAAAAATCAAAATTTGACTTTTTTTGAATTTGATCTAGACTTAATTAATCGAATATAAATCCAATCAAACAATCAAAATGTAGTAATTATTAAGTTTGATTAAAATATTTGATTAAAATAAATTGTCCACAATCGCTGCACAAGGCATGGTCGTAACCATCGTGCACAACAGCCACTTCGCCCAAGGTAGTTATAGTGCGACCGTGCACGCACATCGTCCAATGACCCCATTGACCTTCGACATCTAGTGACATTGGCCACGGCTAGCAAATGTCGCCGTAACGACATTGTTGTAACTGCCACAACCGATGCAAGCAACGATGGTATTGGTGTAGCCACCGCATATAACGATAGTGCACAACCACCACAGCTATCAAAGGTAGCGATGCTACTATAGCCATCGTAGGGCTACTGCACCCCATAGTGTTGTGTACATAATTATTCCTCGCGATTGGGCTAGCAACCACCGGATGTCGCCACCCTAAATAATACTATTGTCTGACAGTAAGCTGTCAATAGTGGTCCACCAATCAAGCATAAAAAACCTTATATCACCAGCAAGTAATATGATAGATTGGATAAAAACATAAATCGACAATATAAACCAATCATTCATGCATCATAAATAAAAAATGATTATCACCTTTCACGAGTGAAATATACTATCAAATAGACCTAAAGTATTTAAGTTTACAACCATAGCTCTGATATCAATTATAAGCATAAAGATTATTATTATGTGAAAAATTTTAATGTCAAAATCTAAAATCATATATATATAAGATTTATGATACATATCTTTTGATGTCATTCAGAAAACTATTATCTGATCTACCAGCATATCATCATTAAATCCGAAAGCTATAGCGATATTGATCTGTATGAGAATTAGACTCATCTTCTCCTCTCTTCCTATCATTTATAAAACCGTTATGAGCAATGAATTTAGTGACAAAAAAAAATAAGAAAAGAACTGTAATATCTTATTAATTGGTTCATATAACTAAAAAAAGATGAGTGAAGATTTATAATCTCTTAATCATATAACGTATTCATCAAGGTCATCTCATAATGAATTCTATCATAATTAGATTTACATCATATTGATCGATAACCGTAATCAAAATTTAATTATATTCATAATATATCTTACCTAATTAGATATAATTATATAATTTAATAATATGATAAGAAGATAAATATATTTGTAGTATTTGAATAGTAGGGGAGATTGATAAACCCTGTAGAACCAAATAGGTCCTAATGAAGTCACAACCTAAAAAAAAACAAAAAAATCCAACTATTGAGGTTCAAGTTTGAATATAATGTATTTGCTCCTACAAATTGTTAGAACAAAATCAAATAAAAATATTCCAATTAAGAAATCTAACAAGAGAAGATTAAAATTGGAAAGAAAGATTAGAATACCTGAAAGCATGATATGTTGTCGTAAGATGTATTTTTAGGTAATTTAATAAAAAAAATCGTTCGAAAAAGCAATCGGTAGCAAATTCTTCTTTGATTATGATCATAAAGAATCTTCAGCACCAACAAAGAAAGAAGATTATGTAAAGAAATAATATAAGAAAGATGAAAACAGAAAAGATGTGTATATGTAAGAAGATAATGAAAAGAAATAACATTAGAAAGATGAAAACTAAGATGTGTATCAGCATTTCTCTATGAAGCAAAAATAGTTAAAGCCAAAAGAAAAGAATTCATACCTTCCTCGGTCCAACCGGAGAATGTCATGTCGCCCCATGTGCAACGCCCTTCAAATATAACATTATACATATATATATATATATATGAAATATTGCCGAATATTTTTAATCCAAAACCCAACGGCTCTCCACGTGATCACTCACATGTCTTTCTTCTTTCTTACTGTTAAACGGCTCGTAGTCCCTTCAACGCTCTTCGCTGGCTCCCAACGTTCGAATTTTTAGCTCCTTCAAAATGCCACCACCTTCTCCTTCTCCCCCCATCCATCTGCTCTCTCTCTCTCTCTCTCTCTCTCTCTCTCTCACAGCTCATCTCATCCGCAAAATGGGTGGACTCTCCGCCGCTTCTTCTCACTACTGCCACACCCACAAGGCTTTCCTCTTCTGCAACTACACCCTCCTGGGCGCCGCCACCAGCTGCGTCTTCCTCACCCTCTCCCTCCGCCTCCTCCCCTCGGCCTGCGGCCTCCTCCTCATCGCCCTCCACGCTCTCACCGCCGTCGCCGCCGCCTCCGCCTGCGCCACCACCCCCGCCTCCACCCCCCGCTGGCACGCCGCCCACATGGCCTCCACCGTCCTCGCCGCCATCTTCCAGGGAGCCGTCGCCCTCCTCGCCCTCACCCGCGCCCCCGACTTCCTCGCCGAGCTCCGCTCCTACGTTCGTGAGGAGGATGGCGAGGTCATCCTCAAGATGGTCGGCAGCCTCGGCCTCGCCGTCTTCTGCCTCGAGTGGGTTGCACTCACCCTCGCCTTCGCGCTGCGGTACCACGCCCACGTCGAGAGTGGCGACCCGGCGAGGCGTAGCTCCAAGGTCGGCGGCGAGGAGGAGCTCAAGAACTGGCCATGGCCATTTCAAGTATAAGGGGAGAATGGTTCCCATTCTACCACACCATATATGATGCTCTACTCTACTATTTTACTTGGATGTATGTGTTGGAATTATTACTTCTGGAACTATATGCTTATAGTGCTTATCTATTGAACCGATTCCTTGAATCCATCCTTCTATCTTTCTATTTACAAACCTTGTTTATATTGAATTTCTTTTACATTTTTTTAAGAATATAAATTAAGATTATTTCTCATTTAAAGATTAACACTGATAAAAAATTTTAAAATTATATCAAAACATAAAACCCTTTGTTCAAAAATTAAATCCCAATCATATACATACATGAGGTGAAAGTAATAAGAACATAATTTAAAATCCCAAAACAGTGGCTGTTCAGATTAACAAGGCTGAGTGAGAATTCAGTGTCAGATTTATCAGCAATTCTGATAAATGGAAGCTAACACACTTCTATTTTAAGATGACTATAACCAGAAAAACAATGATTGGAACATGTCTTTTATTCAATACTTGTCGAACAGTAAATGTTAGGTGTGATAGATAGGCTGATCAATACTTGTGGAACAACAGTACATTTTGGATGTGATAGATAGGATGATCATTTTAAATATATAGAAGAGTTTGAAGAGTGACAAAGATACCAATTTTCCATACACCAACTCTTTGTTGGAATTAGGTACAGCACTTCATGAACAAAATAATATTTGTTTTCATAAAGTGTAAGATAAAATACGATAACATAATGCAAAAAAAAATTAAAAGAAAATAATTTTTCACTAAATGATTACATTTCATTAGGAAAAAAATGCACTTTAGCAAACAAAAATAATATAGATGATGAAAAAATAATATAATATAAATAAAATTTTCAAATTTTATGGTGCACTTTAATAAATAAAATAATAGTTTTTATATTAAAAATAAGTATGTAATGAATAACAAGAAAGTTCTCTAAATAATTTTTTATAATATGGTACACGATGCAAAAAAAATAAAAGAAAATAAATGTTCACTAAATGATATTTTTTCTATACTTTATGGTCCATGTGAACAAGCTAATAATTCTTTTAAAAGAAAATAAGATAAATTACAACAAACGATGACATTTCATTAGAAAAAAATGCACTTTAGCAAACAAAAATAATATAGATGATGAAAAATAAAATAATATAAATATTTTATATTTAAACTAAATATGTAATGAATAAAAAAAATACTCTAATTAAATTTTTAATTAAAAAATTATATATATATAATTATGGCCCATGCAGGTCTCGAACCTGCGACCTTCGCGTTATTAGCACAACGCTCTAACCAACTGAAATAATAGGTCAATTAAAAGTTTATTTGAATTTTTCAAATAATTAGAAGACAAAGGCAAATAAATTAGATAAATCAACATCTCCAATGGAAATGCCATACACAATTCTATATCCAACAAAGCGCACAATAATACCAAGCAGAGATGACAAGGTGACACCCTCAACTTATCATAAATTTCATGCAAACACTTAGCAATGGAACATTATTTTCTTGCAACAAATAAATGGCATGAGCCATCATCATAGTCCCAACCTAAGACCACAAACCTTCACATTCTTACATCAAGTCCCCATTGGCATTATTTCACTACCAGCAATTCCTTGTTATCATAATTCACATCTGTCAACATCTACTTCATCTTTAACTTCAGCATTGCACTTTCTCCCTACCTCAACAGAAGAAGCTTTCTGCTGCAAACTCAAATCTCATATGAAAGAGAAGAATTCGAGGATTTGAATACATTCATATCCAAATTCTCCTAAGTCTTCTTTCATATATTAGAATAGATGATGAATTACAGTCCTTATTTCACAATGATATTTAATTAAAAATATTTCACCCAAAGCTAATAAATATGTTGAATCCTTTCTCAAAGTCTTCTTTCATAATATCAGAACACATCATGAATTAGGATCCTTATTTCACCCAATATTTAATTAAAAATATTTCACCCAATCCTTTCCTATGAGTAAGCTTTTGATACTAATGAATTAGGATCCTTATTTCAACCAATCAAAAATTTGTAAATTCCCTTCTCATTAGAAAGAGATGAGTTCGAGAATTTGAAGTCAAATACTTTTCTCAAATTTTCTTTCACGATATTAAACCCTATTTCACTCAATATTTTATTTAAATTATTCACCGAATATTTTCCTAAGGGTTTAAGGTTTTTTTGGGATTAATGATTAACCAATAAAAAATCTTTATCATAAGGGCCCTCCACTTGTTATTCGCAAGGGTTTGATCAAGAACCATATCAGCAGGACATGCCGTTGTGATCCATCTAACTAAATTTCACACACGATTACAGAAAGATGGGAAGAAACAACTCCTGAAGAACTAATGTTAAAAATCTTGAGGGGTTTCTTACCGTGATAGGCACAAATTCCTCAGGTTCAGTCGTCATTCGAGAGAAGATGTCTTGGGTTCTGAAGATCCAAACGCTACCTGTTGTTCCACTCTAAAACCCCTTTCAAGATCGCTCATTTCGACTACTACTTCGCCCTTTTCGTTTGAGAAGATGACGAACATAGATCCAATGAAGGTTCTTGATGTAGAAAAAGATACCAATTTTCACAAATGAAACCCATTCACAAGCAACGTAGCCAGAGACGATGCAGAAATGGGAAGCATTACCTTCGAATCCACAGTAGAAGTGAGGATGATAGAGATGGCTGGATTTCTCGACGGGTTCAACCATCGCTTCTCCTGAGACAATGATGTGATGGGCGGAAAACAGAGAAAGGGCGGAGAAGGCTCAAATAAATAAATATATATATATATATGTCATCAATATCTCACATCGGACGGCTGATGTTATCTCATCGGACATGATGGAAGATTAGACCGTCCGATCGAGATTCGCCAATAATTGTTCCCGCCAGTCTCACATCTTTCCCGCAACACGGCCGGGTTGGGCCGGGTCAAAAGAGAGCAGCACAGAACCGCAACTCGGCCGGTTCGAAGGCCATTATTGGGCCTAAAAAGCGCCTTAATTTTAAGAACGTTTTAGCGAAAAAGAAGTAAATAACCTGAATAATCTTAGCAGTAAATGAAGCAAAGATTATAAGATGAATTATACTGTGTTCAAACATTAGTAACAATCATTTTTTTGAATCATTCAATGAGACTCCGTCAATATTTAAATGAATCATTCAATGAGACTCCGTCAATATTTAAGCTGCCTCTAATATGCTTCTATGAAATTTTCTGGAATTAAGCCATGTTTCTGTTCTTCAGATCCAAGACAGCAAGTTATTCAAACGTGTATAGCTCATGATCATGCCAATCCATGCTAAAGAAAATACTGACACTAATTTCTCCTTTTCAAGCTCAAGATACATTTGCTTTTCTTCCTTTTCCACAACCTGCTTACTTTTCTTAATTTACTTGATGAATTCCTGCTAACAGTACTTTTCAGCAACCTGGCTTCTTTCTCAGTCCTTCCATGACAAAATGATAATGTTCTAGATTAGTGTCGATTTGAAAGAATTGTCAAAAGATTTGAAACACTCAGAAATAAATTTGGACAGAAAGCATACCTATTAGCACAACTCTTCTAAGTTTAACTTTTCAGCAAATGAAGAAATCCCTTGCTTATTTAGCACCTTCCCAAGCTTCATTGATGCTTTTATCATATCATATCCATGGTATTTGTATGTGTAGGACTCATCAGCACAGACAAAGAAATAAGAACTGTTAGCAGATTCTATTCCCAAAGTAAATAACTGCCAAAAAGCATATTACAGCATTTCCCAAGATCATATGATTCCTTTTGTTAGATGATGAAGAATGCAATAAAAAGTTCAAGGGTACACATAAGGTAATTAATACCATAAATGAAGAAGGAAAGAAGACAACCATATGTTGCATCATGAAGGTACTCAGAATAGGGCAATAACAGAAAAGAGAAAAAAATTGGCAGTTATCTAAATATTAACTCATTTAAAGGATTAAAAAAATTATAAGAAAGTGCCAGACACTAAGAAGACATCATAGAGAAGACATCTTTTTGGCACTGAATGAGAGGACATGTAGGTTAGATTGTCAAATTGAAAAGCACTACCTTGTGCCTACCACAGCATAATGCTATATAGCCAATGACTAAACCATTTCCAGACAAAGGGTAAAAAGCTAAAATACAATAAATGTTCAAAAAAATAAAAGTAAAGAATCCTCGTCGACTATTTGTGAAATTATGAGCGCTTCATATTTAAGCTAAAATAAAATATACAATAAAAAAATATTAAAAGATTTTTATATATTTTAAAAAGATACATTAAGTAGTTAAAACTTAATCTATTTTATTTATCATAGTAGCTTTTTTACATCTTATGACACCAGCAAACAAAATAATATTTTTCAATATTTTAAGTTAACTACATTAAATGATGAAAAAAACTAAAGTTTAACAAATCAACAAATCCTGGTTGACTTATTTGTGAAACTAAATGTAATTCATATTTAACCTAAAATAAAATAAATAATGAAAAAATTAAAAAAAAATATTTTTATATATTTGAAATTATGAAAGATAAATGGTTAAGAATTAAAATAATTTCTATTTATCTGAATACCTTTTATATCTTATGACATTGCCAAACTAAATAATATTTAAGATATTATTTTAAATATTTTTATTACATATTGGTTAAAATATTTTTAAATAATATTTATGACATTAGTTAAAAATTAATTTTTTTTGTCATAATACCTTTTGTATTTTTATTACATTGGCAAACAAAATAATATTTAAAAAATTATTTTTATATATTTCGAACTAAGATATGATAAATGATTAGAGATTAAAATAATTTTTATTTACCATAATACCCGTTTATACCTTATTACACATAACAAAAAAAATAATATTTGTTCTATATTTTAAGTTTAAATATAATTAAATGATTTTAAAAAATAAAAACAATCATAAGCATAACGCATGCAGGTCTTGAACCTGCGATCTTCGCATTATTAGTACGACGCTCTAACCAACTGAGCTAATTAGCCAATTTAATAATTTATTAATACCTATATTGAACAAAAAAAATAAGCAGTGGATGTCAAGAATTTCATTAAATTCTCAATTGAAAAAAAATTCGAAAATGCAAAACACAAAACCCTGCTGACACAGCTGTATTTTTATTACATTGGCAAACAAAATAATATTTAAAAAATTATTTTTATATATTTCGAACTAAGATATGATAAATGATTAGAGATTAAAATAATTTTTATTTACCATAATACCCGTTTATACCTTATTACACATAACAAAAAAAATAATATTTGTTCTATATTTTAAGTTTAAATATAATTAAATGATTTTAAAAAATAAAAACAATCATAAGCATAACGCATGCAGGTCTTGAACCTGCGATCTTCGCATTATTAGTACGACGCTCTAACCAACTGAGCTAATTAGCCAATTTAATAATTTATTAATACCTATATTGAACAAAAAAAATAAGCAGTGGATGTCAAGAATTTCATTAAATTCTCAATTGAAAAAAAATTCGAAAATGCAAAACACAAAACTCTCTTTATAAAAATTTTTTTTTGACTCATCTGGCACCGGACATACCATACACCATTCTCTGTCCAACAAAACAACATATGTCAAGTTAATCCCCTCCAACTTATGGTAGGAATGGGATCAAAAGATACTCATCACTAATTCCTTGGTATCATAGCTCAAATTCCCATCAATAGATACTCTCTTTCTTGATAACATCTACTTTCATCTCTTCTCCTGATCTCTCACTTCAGTGTTGCACTTTCCACAGGCATATTTGAGCTTACTGCTGCTGCAACAACACAAAGGACTCTCATTGCAGTTCTGCAGTAAGCTCCTTCATGGCCCTCAATTACTTGCTTTCATGTAGCTGTGTCAGCAGGGGTTCTATCAAGAGCCCATCAAATCCCCATCACATTCTTCATCATAATCTTTTAATTATTCATTCTAAATATGGGGAGAAACAGCTCCAGAAGAATTTATGCTTGAAATATTGAGGGTTTTTTTTGTTATAATTAGCACCAATTCCTCACATTAAATCCTAGCATTCAAGAGAAGATTTTAACTAAATCTCCTTTCAAGATTGCTCATTTCGATCAATTCTTTGCCCCAAAAAAGATCCAATCAAGGTTCATTAACATAGAAAAATAAACCCTCTGAAATCTCCACAAAAATCAACCGTAATTAATACCAAGCAGCAAATCCATCAATTCCTTCATTTCTCCATATAAAAATGAAAACCATGCGGATGGGAAGATGACTGATCATAATTCTTCATACTAAATCTCACACACAATAATTACAGAAAGATGAAGATCTAATATTTGAAATCTTGAGGATTCGTCACATTCAATCGCCATTCAAGAGAAGAAATTTTAAGGTTTTGGAGACCCAAACACTGCATGTTCGACTCTAAACCCCTTTCAATATTTCTCATTTCAACCACCTCTTTACCTTTTTCGTTCGACAAGACGATGAACATAGCTCAAATCAAGGTTCATTAAAGAGCATATTATTTATATAACTTTACTTATTATTATCATAATTTAAACTAAAATACAATAAATAATCAATTAAAAGTATTCTTCACACAACTTCAGCAAACAAAACAGGTTTTTGTATATCTAGGGCTCAAATACAATAAATATTAATAAATGTTAAATATATATATATATATATAGCGAACAAAATAATATAAGATGATTTATCTTGAAAATACTCATATTTTAAATATTTCTCAATCAATACCCTCATATTATTTTTTTCAAGCAATGCCTTTAATTTAAAAAATACTTAAATTATCCCTTAAAAAAATTTCTATCTATTACCGTACTTTGATCCGTTATAATATTTTTGATCTATTATAGTATTATAAATATTATTAAAAAAATATTATAAATAAACCAAATAAAAATATCATAAAAATTAAAAACTGATTAAAATGAACAGAAAATTTAAGCTAAAATACAATTAAACACATTTTTATTAAAAATAATATTCGTGATATAACTTCAGCAAATAAATGATGAAAAACAATATTATTAAACTAAAACACAATAAACGATGAAAAAAAGAAGAAACCAAAAATATAAATTCATGAATATAATACTACTATATAGCTTAAGCAAACGAAACACTGAAAAATTAAAATAAAAAAGAATTTGTTAAATATACTTCTATAAAAAATAATAAAAAAATCATTTAGCCCACGCAGGTCTCAAACTTGAGAACTTCGCGTTATTAGAAGGACGCACTAACCAACTGAGTTGATTAATAGATCAATTTGATGTTATTTTCGACCGCTAACTTACATGAAGATATATTGCAATGCAAATACATATCATTATCGTATAAAAAAGAATTAAACTTAAATATAAAAAAGATAAATTCGATTAAAAAAAACTACATTCCATCATCACCACAGCCAATGATTCTGCCCCTCTTCCAATAAATCTGGAAATACCCATTTCACCAATGTCAAACAAACAACATCACACCGATAACAAAGGCAGTCATTACCTCAACACAAGCAACAGAACCATCAAATCCACTATTCCTCCCCTAAAAAGGAAGACGACAAAGCCAGAAAAGCATTACCTTCGAATCCACAGCAGAATGGAGTATCGCTGATTCGAGATCGTTCGGCTTTGCTTCACGGGTTCGGCCATCGGTTCTCCCGCTTCGCTTCGGGACGGTAATGGGATGGGCAGGGAGAAAAGGAAGAAGAAAGCTCGTCTATATCATCAATTTCTTAGATCGGACGGCTACTGTCGTCTCACGAACCATGAATATGATTGGCCCGTCTAATCGCGGACCTTTGCGCGCGAGTTGGAAGATTCGCCCAAAAATTTTCCCGCCATTATATCTTATGGACCTTATGCACGGCGGCGTCCACGATGACATCACCCCGGGACGGTTCATGGGTTTCTCGTCGCTCTCCGCCACTTCGATTGGAATTGGAAGATCGGTCAATAACATGCCATATCAGCCGTGAAAATTTCATGGGTGCTTCAGTCCTTTCGGTAGCCGACACGGCCTAACGACACCGAGTTGCGGCCCCTTGCTGCTTATCTGACCCGGCCCAGAATCAAATTGCAGCAATTACATACGAGACAGGCCGTGGACAATTTTGGGCGAATCCTTTCGAGTCGCGCGCATCGATCTCGATCGGACGGTCCAATATCTCATCAGGTCTTATGAGACAACATCAGCCGCCCGATCTAAGCGCATGAGCTTATAGCGGCCGTGGACTCGGCTCGACCAGGTCGAGTTGCGGCTCGTGCTGTCTATTTGCCCCGGTCTAACTCAGCCGAGCTGTGAGACTGGCGGGAACAATTATGGGCGAATCCGCCGTCTCGCGCGCGTCGACCTCCATCGGACCGCCTGATCTCGCATCAGGTCCCGCGAGACGATCTCAACCGTCCGATCTGAGCCGCCTTGGATATGGATGCCATAGATGAGCTATCTTCCTCGCCCATCCCATCATCGTCTCAAAGCGAAGAGGGAGAGCCGATGGCTGAACCTGTGAAGAAAAACCCATCTATCTCGACCGATCATCCTCCCTTCCATCGTGGATTAGAAGGTAATGCATCCCATTTCTGGATTTGTTGTCTTCTTTTGCTATCGAACGTGGAATCGATGGTTCTGTCGATTGTACGTGCGGTAGACTCTTGTGGGGATTTCGGGGTTTCATGTGTGAAGATCGATCTCTTTTTCTATGTTCATGAACCTTGATTGTTACTTGGTTCATCGTCTTCCCGAACGAAAAGAGTAGAGAAGTCGCCGACATGAGCAATCTTGCTTGGGTTTGCGATTGAATGTGAGATATTTGTGCTTAATTAGGGGGAAATGTCTTTTTTCGCTTAAGTTAGAAGAATCATAATGACATGTCTTGAATTCGATAAAGAATCAACTGGCCTATTAGCTCAGTTGGTTAGAGCGTCGTGCTAATAACGCGAAGGTCGCAGGTTCGAGACCTGCATGGGCCATAATTTATTTTTTTAACATTTTATTAGCTAAAATTATGTAAAAATATTGTTTTTTTAATAAATATTATTGTGTTCATTGAAGTGCACCTAACTTCACAAATATTATTTTTTATTGAATATTAATTTAAATATTTTTAGTATGTTAAATACATTGAAATATATAATGTGAGCTAAATTTGTATAAAGAATAATAATTTTAATTGAGATTTATTTTTGGTATTTCTTCATGATATATTATGTTTTAGCTTTAAATATATTAAATGTTACTTTATTCCCTAGAGTTATATAAATAATATTATCATAATTGTAATTTTACTTTTACTTTTTTTAATTTTTCATCATTTATTGGAGATAAAATATATAATAAATATTATTTTGTTCATTGAAGTGCACCTAATTTCATAAATAGTTCATAAGGATTCATTGATTTATTATTAATTACTATTTTCTTTTTCATTTTAATCATTTATTGTATTAAACCTTATTATCTCTTATGTGAAATTGGTAGTCTTAGTCACAAGTTGCATCCTCATGTTATAGTAGGAAGTATAAGTATAAAAACTATAATTATGTTATTATATAAAAATTTTAATGTCATAAACTAAAATCTTTATGATTGTATATCTTTTGATATTATTTAAAAATATTTATTTTATTTATAAGTACATCATCATCAAATCTGAAGGAAATAATGATGTCGATCTATAAGGAAAGTCCAATTCATATTTTTCTCTTTTTTTATTTTTCATAAGACAACTATAAACGATGAAATAAGAACTAAAAGAATACCAGAGAGAATTTATACTCTCTCAATTTATAACAATCACATATTAAGTCTTAGGAAATCTTATTTATTTATAAATGAGAGAAAAAGATTTATGATAAATAATTAGTAGAGTTTTTCTCAACATCTGTTAAAGAATACTATTATGATGGGATTTTCTTTTTATTAGTCAATAATTATAATCATAAGCTAATCATATTTATGATATATTTTACCTAATTATATATGATCTCATTGGGCACATTAATTGGTAAGATATAAAAGAAATTTAAAATCAAAATAAATAAAATAATTTTTTATTTAAAAATAAATTTACCTATTTTGATTTTAAATTTTTTTTGAAAAAATATTTTACAAGTGCACATGATTTTTATAAAATAAGCCAATAAGTCCAATAAATATAATAATATACCACATTAATTATGACTATCAATACAAGTCATAGCAATTGTATATCATCAATGTCATATTTTCTTTTATATATCGTAACACTATTAGCCCTTTCTAATATAATCTAAAATAGTATTTGTAATTTATCTTGTCAAGATAATCTTATTATTACCTTCAATCATAATATAACCTTCTCTCGTAGACACCGTTGCATTCCATTATGCCCACATGAGCGAGTCCTCGATGTGGTTCAGTGGTTGTCCGTCACTTGCGGTCGCCATGATGATAGCTCCGCCACCGTCCTACTGCACATGCCACCTGTTCTCTAGCGTTAGCGCGAAGAAACCCCACAGTCACTGTTATGCATGGTTATGCTCACCTACTGACTAACTTTCATCGGTGTTCCACCATATCCACGAGTAACAGTTCTCACACGCATGGTTATCATCGTCGCACGAGCCTCATTGGTTACAATAGCAAGCTACCGACAATAGCCCATTGAACAAATATATACAACATAATTTTATCGTGGTTTCGCCCACTTTGAAAACAGGCAACGAACATAGAGGAATAGATTTAAAGATGAGATAGGAAAGTAGATCAACAACACAAACGAATCATTATAATCAAAATCAAATAACACTTTTTGGCAAATGAAAGGTGCCAATAAGTAGGTCTAAATACAAATTAGATCTAACATATTTTTATAATCTATAGTATTTGATTTCAAAACATGACTCTAATGATAATTAAGTATAAAAACTATAATTATGCTATTATATGAAAAATTTTAATAGTAGAACATAAAATAAAATAATGATAGATCAAAGTTTATGATTATATATCTTTTGATACTATTTAAAAAATATTTATCTAATCTACAAGTGTGTCATCGTTAAATCGAAAAAAAAACTGTGATGTTAATCGATAATAAGAACTAAACTTGTATTCTCCTCTTTTCTTATTCTTTATTGGATCACTATAATTGATGGAATAACGACTAGGAGAGATGAAGATTAAGGGAAGATAAGAAAGGATCTATAATCTCTCAATGTATAATATAACATTACTAGGAGATCATGTCTATTTAACGAGAGAAGATGTTTTAGAATAAATAATTATGAATCCCTCCAGACTAATAATCATGATCTAATTATATTTATAATATATTTTATCTAATTAGATCTTATCGTTTAGGATGATCTCTCCTAGCATGATATTTGACATACCACTAACGTAACTAGCCGGAAGAACATCTCAATACCATACACCAAATGTCTGAGGTTTGTGTCATGATAGTTTACCGGTTCATATGCTTGGACGGGAAGTTTAGCTGGTCAATACCTCATCTATCATTGACTGCAATCCGTAATTCGACTGCTAATAAAAACTGCAGAGAGAGAGAGAGAGAGAGAGTGTGTGTTTGTGTGTGTGTGTGCGCGCGCGCGCGCCATTGCATCATTGACTACTTCAACATTTTGACTGCTTGAAACAAGAACCAGTAAGTGCACACGTCTTTGACCTCCACCAACCCCAACAAGTGTGGACATTTGCCTTCATCAACCATCTTACATCTCATCCAAATCTAAGTTAATGGTTATACTCTCATCAAACCTT
The DNA here is from genome assembly GCF_036884655.1 of Musa acuminata AAA Group. Lineage (NCBI taxonomy): Eukaryota > Viridiplantae > Streptophyta > Magnoliopsida > Zingiberales > Musaceae > Musa > Musa acuminata. The sequence continues at coordinate 967,044 of NC_088343.1, read as the reverse complement.
CAAATCAAGTCTTTACTCATTTTTGATTTGATTATATCAAAACTTTACTCCTGTGAGACTAAATCAAGGGGTTACATAGTCAATTCCTTTGATAGATCTAATGGCTAATTTAATTTACTACTTGTTGCTGCAGACGGATTCAACGCAGCTGTCACCACCATCTCATCGGCTCTCGCAGAGGAAGAGCAACTTCGCAGCGTGACAGTCAATTCTGCTCGGTCAACACCAACAATAACTCATACCTGACCAAGCCTTCGATGCAGTGAGACTTTTTGCTAATACGTGTCTATATATACTCCTCGATCCCCATTCCCATGCATCCAAACTTGTGCTCGACCTATAGCCTCAGTGTTAGGAAGAGCTGAAGGTTCTGCTTGCATGGGGTGTCGAAGGACCTGCGCGATGCTGCTGGTGATCGTCGTCTCGATCATGGCCGTCGTCATGACGGGCGCTGGGGGAGGAGTTGATGCGGCGAGGCCGGCTCCGGACTGCTTCGACGGAGAGAACTACTTGGCGCACCCGAGCGTGTACGAGAAGGCGAGAGCGGCTGTGGCGGCGTGGATGGCGAGGCTGCCGTCGGGGCCGAGCCCCGGAGGCCCCGGCCACTAGCCATGCACCCGCGGCAACAACAACAATTCATCCTCTCGCTCTCTCTCTCTCTCTCCCTCCACAAAATACATGTTTGGGAAGATTGATATATTTTTAGATCAAATAATGTGAAGAGATTGATGTTCGATTTATCATATTATTTGCACAAAATACAAGTTATATTCTTGAAAACACTTTTTTTTTTTGTGTTTCTTCAGAAGCATCCCTCATATTCAGAATTCTCAATCAACGGTCCTTTTTTAACTTCAGTTGATAGGAAAATTAATAGCATCATCAGTGATGAGAACATAATAAATAAAATACTCTTTCTAATGTTTCGCAAATTGCCTCTGGCGTTTCTCCCAAAACAGCAGAAAAATGTAATGCGCTTTTTTGTCATTATTGAGAGGCCTTCGAAGCTGGTGGTGTTGGCTTCTTTAAGGGCTCTGACTTCTTCTTCGACGAAGCTTGTTTCTTCTCGGGCTCAGCGGTCTTCTTCTTATCCTTCCGCTCCCTTTTCTTCAAAGCGTTCATGTGGGCTTTAAGGACGGTCGCATAAGAAGCTTGGAATTTCTGGTAATCCCTCGCAGAGAGCTGGCAGAACACACATTACCAACAACAGATTAAATTCTTTGATAACTAAAGGAAGAGATGATGAGTACCATTAAAGAAAATAAAAAGAGTAAGAAAGTGCCATCAATTCAAAAAGATAATTTTCCCAAACAAACAAGAAAAACCGTGACAATCAAAAAAGGTTATATGCATGGCCAATAACCTTTATCAATGTCCTCTTGGACACATAACATACACTGTAGTATGTCACTAAAAAAAAATATATATATATATAAATAAAAACACACTAAAGTGTTGGAATACGTCAGTAATGTGTGGTATATTGCATGTCAATGGTCAGACTGGTGCGAGAGAATATTAGAACCTTAGATTCAGCTACCAGGCTGACTAAAAGACATATTTTTGGGGGAATCAACAATGTCCTTCTACCAAAGCCATCAATTTTACAACTTGGCACTCCTCGATCTATTTTCGCACTCTAGTTCTTTTACTTCCAGGCCAAATTAATTCCAGTGTGAATGAAAATCATCCTCATGGAGCAAACAAATGCTAAGGGTGAGCCTTGTTAGAATGGCAAGCTTGCTCCTTCATGATCTAAGCGATAAGGATTTGAGTCATAGAGACAAATCTCATTAATTTTACATACGTTGATCCTCTCAGAACCCACATCGACAGAAATATATTGACCCTCTCCCCATGTCCCATCTTGACAGTAATCTCGTGCACTAGGTTTGCCCTTTCTACGACAAAGGCAAATGCTTAATTATCTAAACAATGGAAGGTGTTAATACTAATTGAGTGAAAATCCATCAAATCTCTATGCCTAAAAGAAGATTTAGCAAGAGAATGATCGAAGATTTATCTTAAAAGTTTGCAACCTTAGGCACCTGGGCTAGTACTCCTCCGCAACCCCCTCTTTTTCTTTCCCCCTCTTGCCACATCAGATCAGATCCTTGGAATGTGCGCTTTACCTATTTGATGCAACTCTAGGATATACAGAATGTCAATATTTTCAACAAGTCATTTATTGGTAAATGTATAATACTTTTAATCCCTTTAAATCCTAATCAGAATTAAAAAATTTATGTTAAAAAAGGTAATCCATCTGAATGGTATTTTGAAATCATGCATACAGTTACCGCTAGGTAAGATACTCTTCATAAATACACTTTCCGAAAGAAGAACAACATTCATCAGCGTAGATGCCGACTTGAAGACTGGTGACTTCATTTGGTCACTATATTAAGCATTCAAGTTGACATGAACATCATTGTCACTATATTAAGCATTCAAGTCAATCTTAGTTAGGATAAGCTAGTCCCAACCCAATCTGTGCAGTTCATCAAATCCCATCTTGTTGAGACCTTGTCTGAAATCAGCAATTAAAACATGGCAAATACAACAAGAACAGGAGAATAAACAGAAAACAGAATAAGATAGGAGCGAAAAGGGGGAAACACCATATGATCAAATGGCTAGTATCACTTGGTATTGCTACTGTCATTCAGATCATTGATGTGTAATGTGGATCAAGAAAGGAAAAAAATGGAATTTCAGAAAGAAACACCATATGAGGGAAGAGGGGGAAACACCATATGACCAAACTACCACCAAAGTGAGAGTGTGCCACAGGTTCACAGAAAGGAAAAAATGGGAGGGTGGGTGTTGAGGTGTAATGTGGATCGAGCTGTCCATATCAAGCTTCAGCACTGCCCGTAGCCCAATCTGTGATTGTGCAGGTCCAGAGATCTAAATCCCATACCAGTGGGAACTTCTATAAGGAATTTCCCATACTAGTTGAAGGCCTTCACTGTGAACCTTACAACATGGATAACCAAGGGGCAACTTGTCAAGTGACAATTTTATTTAGTCAACAATTATGTAACATGGTTATGCCTGTTAGGTTACTTGACAAGTGATTTAACTATGACTAAGATTCCTTTCTTGTTAAGCAGAATATATGACTGATTTCCCAATCCACAAAATGAATTAGGATGAGAGTTGCAATTAACAGGAGAAGGGAGTTCACAATAACATTAGATGGTGATCCATACAAGAAGAAAAATCACATGCTATTATTATAAATGACATGGCCTAAAAAACCATTACAATTGCTACATTCAACTCTTCCACTGATGAGATTATTGAAAAGGTCTTTCTAATTGACATATTGAGTCACCACATAACTTAGGTGGTGAATATTTTGGTCAAAATATCAGATAACATAGTTTATGCCAATGAAACTACTACTTCTGATGCAAGTAAGATAAGACAATACTCATAATTTTTAAATTACTTGGTATCAATATATCATGGTTAAAAAATGTGGGGCCACATTGACATAGTGGCAGACATGCCTTAATCTAATGCATCAAAATCCATCCCATCACTTACCTTTTGCACAAGGGAAAACTTCACAAGCTTCTAGAGAGATTTTAGCCAAAATTAGATAATTTTTAGGCCTCCTCTAGGACATATGTCATTTTTTATCATAATCCTTCACAGATATTTACAGTTTTCCTTGAAATCACTGTATCTACACACTTCATTGAGACCCCATTCATCCATATTGAAACAGCTATAACATGCTCAATGAAGGTCATTGTTAGTAGATAATCATTTGCTCAAATGGAGCTCCAAGGTGGCACCACACTAATGGTCGTCCAGAACGCAAATTACTTACAGATTGCAGAAAAAGAAAAAAAATTGAAAGAGAAGAAAAATGACATAAAGAAATTGAAGCATAAATAAAAGATGATGGGAAAAGTAATAGGAGGACAAAAATAAGGATTATTGTTAAGGAGCAAAAATAAGATTTCAGGTGGATATATAAGGAATGAGAAAAAAAAGATCAAATGTAGTAAAAATATGAAACTCCAAATAAATAGACAGTGACATTACTAATAATCTCCATTTTAAAGTTCAGTAAAAACAAGCATAATTAAGCGAGAACATACGAATATAAGGCTATAAGAATATGAAAGATGTTAAGAAAGAACCGATATAATTACCACACACAAATTGTACTACCATATAAGGTTATAAGAAAATGAAAGATGTTAAGAAAGAACTTATATAATTACCTCACGCTAATTTTACCCTTAAACAATCATGAATACCTGTGGCCCAAACCAACATCAACAGCCTTCTGACTCACTAGCAACTTTGATATCATAATTACAACTTCTAACTCAATACTTAACTAGAACTAGGTTGCAGCTAAAATATTGTAGTAGCTTACCATGGCTCATGAACTTCTGTAACACTAGAAGTCAAAAGGTGTAATGCACATTGACATGCATCATGATCACATTCACATGTAAAATCACACAAGATTCCTACTGCTCATTGCATAAGCAACAACTCAACCAGCATATATCACAAAGATATCACTACAGTAACAGCCTATTTATTTTTTTATTTATTCCAGTAAAATATGCTTTTACAAATTCCTAACGCTGCATGAGGTTTATCTCGCAGGTGTACTTCAAACTGAATCGATTATTACATTACTGGAGAGCAAAGGATATAGAAGACAATGTTTACACAGTTAAAAATGGTTACCCTATTCGCTCAGGGAGAATCTAAATAACTTCACTTCCATAGCAACACACTAACATAAAATGTTCCAAGGTAAAGAAAACAATGTCAGTTAACTGAGAGCTTACCGAAGTAGAGATGGTCTTCTTGCCATCAGTTGCACGAACAAGGCATCTATATTCAATTGTTTCCCCAGCAGTCTCCATTTTCTTCCTCGTCGCCTTGCATTTCATAGATGCTATTTACAAAAACCACATCAAGTTTTCACGAGAATCAGTACAATACATTCTCTTCTAACAGCAACAACAAAAGAACAAGAGCAGCAGATGAACAAAAAGGGAGCCTACTAACTTACAGCGCTTGAGTGTGACCCAGACGGATCCTTTTTCTGTCGAGCGCTCAAACATACTAGTAAGCTCATTGAGAAACGGGTCGGGTTGCAGAAGAACCTGAAATAAAAAAAGAATCGTAACCCATTATTACACAGCCAATATATCTCAATAGAAGAAACAACTTCAGGCAAAATATTTCACTAGCCATAAAACCGAAAAGTCCAAGACGTGTGAAGATCTTCTTACACTTGAAAGCAGTGAGCCGGATATGCAAATCTTTTGAACACAGATAAATGCACAGAAGGGAAAAAGAAGTGTTAATCGAAGGAGAAGGATAAAGAAACAGAATTATCTCATCAAAGAAGAAACATGGTGAGATCTTGATGAAAGAAACAACATAAACATCATTGATTCGACGCAGACAATTGAAAGAACAACAACAAGCAAGAAAGAAACGGCGTTCGATTCCGAAACAAATCTGCTCCAACCAAAACCTAATCGCGACACCACCGCACGACCGGCATCTCCGATTAGAACAAGGAGGATGTGGAACCCACCAAAAACGAAGCAAACAACATGAGATCAAGAAGACCAATGGGATCGGAAAAGAAAAACCCTAAAACCGGACGATGAAGCGCAAGATGGGACCAAATCAATCCACGATTGCAAAGACTTCGAGGAATCGGAGGAGGAGGAAGAGGAGGAGATGCCCACCATCGCGAGCGTTTCCGATCGAGCAGATCGGTGATGCCGTCCCTTTTTCGATCCTTAAGAAGACCCAAAGAAGGCTCGAAGTCGATCGCGAGAAGTCGGTTAGAGCGAGCCCGAGCCCTGTTTAAATCAAGCGAGATATTTTGATCTCGACCGTTGGTTTCGAATCAAGTCACATCGTCACCGTCCCTTCTCATTTCGTGTCTCTTTGCTAATGCCTTATTAACCAATATAAATAATATTAATGTAACACTCCGATTTAATCCTACATTATATATAAATGATTCAATCTAAATATTAGATCTCAAAATTAAATATTTTTTTTAATTATTGAATAGTATTAAGAGAATGAATATTATTAAGAATTAATAATATAAATATTATTAACCGTTAAATATGTACAATGGAGAGAAGGAAAGACGAAAGAGAGAACATAAGGAGGATTAAAAGGATTTGTACAAAGTCAAATGCATTAGGTGAATGAATAGAGTAAGGAAAAGGAGAGGAGTATATATAGTGGACATCACAGTTATACAGTGGAATGGTGTGTTCATAATAATAATAATACAAGAACATAAAATTCAACATGAAACTATATCTCGTAATCACCAAATGCAATTGTTATTGTTCCTATGTCTTGCCACTTTTCATCTTTAATTGCATGCCGATGGAGGGAGGGGGCTCAAATGGCATGTCCTTTTCACTAATAATTGCAGCATTTGGTGGGGCTCGAATGAGCCATTAGACTTGTTGGTGCACCTAACAAGGACAATGTGGGGCTTTCATGCTGTCACTGACCTAACTTTGCAATGATGCCATGGTGGTGACCTTTTCTTTTTTCTCAAGATTTGTGGGCTTTTTCTTAGAACAAATAAAAGAAATTATTTTTTGATGGGAGAGCCATTAATCATACTTTGTTGGATTATGTGTTTTCATACTTCAAAAAACAAACTAAATTGATCATTTAGTGCCATCCACTTTCTACATAATAAATTCATGAGGGAGTCCAAATGGAAATTATGACTTGATGCAATGGTAATAATAATATAATGGTTTTTTTTATTTCAAACATCAAAAAAATATATTTTTCATAAAACAAAAAATCTTTTTGTAACATCAATTATATGAATATTTATTCACTATTTGTAATTATTTTTTCAAAAATTACAAATAATTATAAGGTTATCCAACATTTTTCTTTTGACAAGTAATTAATTGTCTTTTTAAGTTTTCTAATAGTTGTAGTAAACACAAGACTTATTTCTAAAATATGATTTTAATGTGATTGTGGGAACTTACTCATTACCACCCTTCTTACATGGCATATAAAAATGATCTCCTTGTCTTGTTGCTACCAAACTCACAACTACTTTCTTTATCCTATGCCTATCCAACTTGTCCTCTCTTGGAAGAGCTATAAATGGATACACACTGAGGCAGTGTTGTCTATGCACAACACTATATATATATATATATATATATATATATATATATATATATATATATATATATATATATATAATGTGGATAAATCTTCTCATTTTGATTTAACATTGATTTTAACAAATGGATTCAGATAAGTATTTATAACATTTTAGAAGCAAAATCACCAAATAAAAATAAAAAAAATAAAACACCTTAAAACCTATTTAAAAATACTATAAATGATTCAAATGAACTTCTAATTTTAACTATATTATATCATAAACAATGTGTTGCCACTTAATATCTTTCTTGATATCATTTATAATGTTTTTAATATCTTAATAAAAATATATTAAATATTATTAAAAAATATAGTAAACGAGTTAAATAAAAATACCATAACAATTTAAAACTGATAAAAAAATTTGATGATTTTTTTTTAAAAGGTGTCCAGCATAATATATTGAGGAGTTGACTTGCTTTAAATATTAGAAAATATAAATATTATTTAGAAAAATTGATTGCAGTGGATAAAAGGTGTCCAACACAGCACCCATGATGGACTTCCACATAAAGGAGTTGACTGGCTTTAACTCTGGTTAATGGACATCTCTGCAAATGACCTGACCCTGACAACATCTCAGAGTTTGAGAGTTGCACACTCGTCTTCAACTTTAACCTCGGAATACCTCAAGACTTGATTGTGTCATTCATGTGTACAACGTCAAAAAATAACTATGACTATATTATTTCTTAAATACATTTACTAATACATATATATATATATAGCTTAAATATATTTAAAGGGTTTTGGTGTATTAAAATTGAGACATTATTCTGGATGTGAAGTGTGAGATTTCCTTTTCAGTGCTATATTATGAGGGGCAAAATGGTCAAATAAATTCAAGGCGGAGGCAGTGGGTGGAGGGGTAGTTTTGGTGTTTCACTTGGCTCGATCCAGTGTTTCTATTTCAAGTTTAATTTCTTGTTCTTCTCATCTTTTTCCTCCCTTTCTTTGTCCGAAACAGAGAGCACTGAGAGAGTGAGAGAGAGAGAGAGAGAGAGAGAGAGAGAGATGGTGGGGGATTTTATGGTGTGCGTCGACAGGATCATCGGTACGGCGGCGTGCTTCGAGCCAGAGAATGGCATCGTGTCGCCGGTAGGGGACGGCGGGTTGGTGGAGGAGGGTTGCTCGGTGAGCAGGATGGCCAATGCCGATAATAATAATAATAAGAAGAAGAAGAAGAAGGAGAACAAGGGAGGTGAAATGATAGAGTGCAGGATATGCCAAGAGGAAGGGGATGAGTGCGACATGGAAGCCCCTTGCGCTTGTAATGGAACCCTCAAGGTCTCTCTCTCTCTCTTGGTTGTTCTTTGTCCTTTCCCCATTCTCGCAATCCTTTTCCAGAATTTATCCTCATTTTTATGAATTTTAGTATAATAAAGTTGAGTTTTTTTTAAAGGGGGAAGGTTTCATTCTTATTTATAATTTCCATTTTCCATAATATAGTTTTACGTAATTTTTCATATGCTTTTTTTTCTTGTGGATATTGGCATTCAATTCCTCTTTTAAGGTCTCCAAATGAGTAGAGCTTTTTGGTCGACTGTCGTACATGTCGTTACGGTCAATGCTACAACAATTACTGCTTCAACAACAACAACAAGCGGTAATGTCCCAGTTAGTTGCAGTTGGCTGCATGAATCTTTTCTTGCCATTGAGCCCTAGTGAGGAAAAATATTACTAGTCCAAGCATAGTCAAGAAATTTGGGGAGGATAATTGACTAAATAAATATGGAATTAACATAGTGTTACTGAGGATAATTCACTATGCACTGTAGTTCTATAAATAAAGATTTGATTATTCTAACTTAACTAACCATATGACTTTTTTCTTTTGTATTGTTTCTGTAAACTATATATCAGTCTTTCTCCTCTCTCTCTCTCTCTCTCTCATCATTTCTCTTATAGCTTCTTGTATCTACCTATGAATGACCTGTTTCTAAAGATAGGTCAATTTTTGTTCTTCATTCAAGCATGTGATCTTCTAGGAATTAGGTTTTGTGTGGTCACAAATCTTCTTTTGTTTCATTTTATGTCAAATAATACTGGGAATCATTTGAGCTATTACTTTGGCCTTTGTATGCAGTTTGCCCACAGGAAATGTATCCAGAAATGGTGCAACAAGAAAGGAAACATCACTTGTGAAATCTGCAACCAGGTTGTGCTTCAAGATGCTGATATCTGCACATATGTTGTGGGCAAAAGGGGGATGCATAAACTTAGATGCAGCCTTGTTTTCGTAATGTTTATTCTTTTAGTAAAAAAAAAAAGAAGAAGAGCTTGGATGCAGCTGCATTTCTCCCTTTAGTATGCATGCAAAATGCCAACTACTTAATTTCTTCTGACATATATTTGTGCAAACTTAACCTATGTTGATGATCTTTCACATCTAGCCTGACGCAGATCACCTCAAGGGCTTAGACTTAGTAAAATTGGCCTGATCTTTCCAATAGTTATTTTAAAGATGGCCTACCTGATTGTGTTAAATGGGGCATACTAAATCAACTGCTAGTATTATGGGTTGTCTCAAGATATTGTAGTCATACATATCTTTTAAGTTGCAACTTAGACAAGTATCTGAGTGTTTTTCAGCAGCAACCACTATAAATGCTCCGAAATCATTTGAATGGAAATTTCTGTGGTAGGATTTTATGTCCACTATAACCATCTTCTCCCTAAACCATCTGCCAATTCTCAATCCATGTGTTAGAAACAACATCTGCCAGACATCCTTTCCCTCAATCCTAGATTCCTACTAACCTTACACAATTTCAGGTTCTGTTCCTTGAGCATTAGTGATTTGAATTGAATAAATAGGTGATTGATACTTCCAGGTTCAATTTAATTAAAAAACTTTTGGGTTGCTGCAGAACTTCTCTCTGTGCCAGTCTATCCTGTGTCAAAAGTTTACCTTTCACACAAGCCACTGAGTAAGGGGAACTGTCATGTACTATTTCTACCATGAATATGAAAGGAATTCTCAAAGAAGACCTTACCGTAAATATTAGTTTTCTGTGTACAAGATGAAGTAAGTTTAGCCCTAAACCAAATTAGGAGAAGGCAAATGACTGTAGAAGTATATGCCCATATACTTAATGACTAGTGATTCATGTCAGGCAAATGACCTGATGTCGATTATGACACTCCTCTTCTAGGTTAAAAAAATATCTGAGTGTTCATATAGGAGAAGCATGCCCCAAATTATGTTGGTAACCTTACGACACTAGAAACTTCTTTTGGATTTATTATTCTCACCTTTAGCTGGTAAAGCACTTACTGGAGTATTTCTGCGATAACAGGTTTTTGCCCCAAATTATGCTGCCCCATATAGACCCAGTCCTGATGTAATGGCTGTCGATATCAGGTACTTCTTGACTGTTTGTATTTTTTGTTCTAACGTAAATGCATGTTAAGTGAGTTTATGAATTTTGAAATCACCAATCAATTTTAAGGTGAATTGTGGGATTAATTTCTTTCAGTAGCTACTAGGAATTTTTTTGTGTGGACCAAATAACAATTTTAAAGAAACTATTTTGGAGCTGTCATGAACAGGCAACTCAATATTCCCATCGTCGGAAATGTTTACAATGTTTATGTGACCATATTAATATATGTAGTCACCCAGCCAGGAACTACAGGAGGTTTTCTTGCCAAGATTTCACAACAAAGTAGATGCAAGAACTTAGGATTAAAGAAAAATTTTAATCGAACCTTTTATATGGCGTTTACCATTATTGTCAATGTTGTTTTACTCTCTCATGCAGCATTGCTTGCATCGCTTCCTGAATAGTTAATGACAATTTGCATAAAAGTTTCTACATAATTCTAGTGAACCACATGTTATAGTTTTGAATCTAGTCACAAGATATGCTCGGTAACCCTGGATTTTGGCTTTTAGACTTTTTTACATTTAAGTGTGTTGTCTATTTGATCTTGTGTCCATGATTTTTCTATGTACCATTCTGTGTGTTCTTTTTTGCTACAGAAGTAGGTCATCTATCAGAGATTATGATTTCCATTTTATTTTGTTGTATTCTGCATTTTCATTTTTTGTTATTAGCATTTAGGATGATAATGACTAGGGCATATATGTCATAAGCTTAAGGACATCATTGTCATGTTTTAGAGAAGAGGGAAGACTATTAAGTTCTCCCAATTGTAACTAACCGAAGCACCAAACTGCATCATCCTAGAAAGACTACTACCCGCCATGTTTGATTTGAAAAAAATGGTTCTGTGATTTCGGAGTCTATCTCATCTGTCATCCTAGCTATTGTTTGAATGATTTGGTCACCAATAGAGAGTTCCAAGGGCATTTTGGAGAACACTCATGAACTGGGTCTACTATGTTAATTTCATATTTCATGGGATTCCATTAAGAGAATTGCATTTGTTCCAATTTAGTTTCTTGATACTAATTGTACTAACTTTACTTATAGTAGTGATATGTTCTTCTTCTTCATATTCTTCAGTCATTACCTATTTATTCACTGGTTTTTTTCAGGCAAAGTTGGGGTTCACGGTTTGATCTTCATGATTCCCATTTCCTTGCCATTGCTGCTGCAGAGCAGGGGTTACTAAATGCAGAATATGAAGATTATGCAGCCGCAAGTGCCCGTGGAGTTGCTTGTTGCCACACCGTTGCTCTAATTGTATGATCTATCATTATATTTTCAACAAGTGCTATTTAACTTGTATCTATGAAGCATGGAAGTCAAAATGGTTTGTGATCTGTTACAGTTGATGGTGCTATTGTTTGTTCGCCAAATTCTTAGTGCTATGAAGGAAGTTGGAATGATGCAGGACATATCAGCATTATTCAATGTAAGATGATTTACTATATATTCTAAAGTATGAGTGTTAAATTATGCTAATTCTTATAACTAAAAGACACTGTGAATCAGTTCAAACAATAGAAAGAGTCACATTTCTCACTCTTTTTTTTTTTCCAACCAAACAAGACAGTTCCAATTAGGACACAAACAATTACAGGTTTTCATCATCATAATATCACAGTGCAAAATTAGGTAGTTGCTGGCACTTTGGTGGAAATCCTAAAGAAACCATTTCCTCTTTAATTAGGTAGTTTCTGTTATGATTTGACTTGATAGGTTGACCCAATAGTTTGGATAATTTGACCTTATTTATGTGATCACCAAAATGCCTTAGCTTAAGTTGCTAATAGTATACCTACTTAAACTTTATCAGTCCAACCTAACATCTCCTGATATTATACTAATCTTGGTTTCACAATAGTGATGTATGCATTGGATTCTCTGTAAAATTGAAGTATACATGTTTTGATGGATGATTGCTTCTCTTGATTTAGTTGATTTTAAAAGCTTTTATGCAAAAGTTGGATTCTTATCTTATATTCTTTTCATATTTTCACTCTTGTTTTATTTACACTGTGTCATAATATTACTCCTTATGCCAAGTGAGCCTTTGTTTTTCTCTTTTTTTTTTTGAAGGTATGTGGCAATCACATGGAAGCACTTTTTGCAATTCTTACACAAAGATTTTAAAATATTGATGTTCTGTAATACTATGTTGGTTTATCATATCGCAATTTATCTTTGGGAGAAGCTACTGTAAGTTTATTAGCCCAAATTGAATCTGGCCCATGTTGTTAACATTAGATGAATGGCCAGGGTTTTATCTCCAGACAACATTGTCACATTATAAGAGTATATATATCAATGGTAACAATGAGCATTGGTAGGATTAAATCCAAACCTTAGAATTCAGATTGACTAATAGTTGATTTTTCATAAAAGAACAATTACATACTTATATTGCTTAGTCTCAGATATGTTCTGTCAATGTGATTTCAATCCTATGATCTTCTCCTACATATATCTTTTTTTGAAAAAGGAGCATAGTTTGAAAACAATTAGTACATTTCTTTTCCTTTCATTAGAGGTGCAATACATGGTACCTTGAAATGTCATTTAGGTGGTTAGAAAGCTGGAGGTTCTTCTGTTTGCAGTACGAAAAAGGTTATAGTTCTATTTTTGTCCCAAACATTAGCAAGATGCTTGTAATATAAGTGAAAAGATGATAATTTTAGGTTGAGCTCTGTGATTATGCAAAGTCTGGTGCCATTGAGATAATGATGTGCTATTGGTGCAAGCCTGTATCATAATGAATACAATTCAAACATTTGTCAGTGCTCTTGCTGTTTCACAACTGTTAGAAATCCATAATATTTGGCTATTCATTTGCAGGTAACTCTCCAGTTTGCTGGCTTTCTCATACCATGTTATGTGATAGCACGTTCCTGCTACTTTATACAAAGCCGTTGGAGGCGGCAGGTATGCTATAATTATGAAAATGATATCCTTTTCTGCATGGATTTTTAATGGATGACAAACTGTGCTGGCCGGTGTATACCTGTTTGCCCGAGAACTAATATGAATGTTATGATACTGGTGCATAAAAATGTGATCTCCGCACACTGGATATCCTGCATAAATATATACCCCACGACATATCTATATTTATGTAGATAGACCTCTAAAGTTGGAATTTGTACCAAGACCACCTAGGATCGACCATGTACCATATAACAATCATGAACCTTAACAAAAACATTAGATGAAATTGCCTTTGTTTAGCATTAGAGGACATTGTTAAAGAGTCTTTAGCAGATACTTTCAGTTAATACTCGATGCAAGATCTCAATATGATGATTGTCCTTAGTTACTGAAAATTCTAATATTTGAGGAATGAATGGAGTAAAACAAAATGTGCTAGTGGTATTTCACTTTGAAGAAATGGCACATTACTTGGATGTTCTAAATAGATTAGTCATCAACTATGCAGTAATCACAAATTCATCGACTTTCTCAAATTAGCAGCCTGCCCTCATGCAATGCAAGATTCAAAACCAAGTTTCGAAATAAGTTTCTATCTAAAACCTGATCAACAACTGTCAGGGTAACAAATCTAAGCCTCACATATATCATAATCATATCTATATGTGGAGTGGAGGTGAGCAAATCGGTTCAAGACTGCAATTTTTGCAGCGTTTAATATATTGCTTCTGGAATCTGGGTCTACTAATTCTGTTTGTTTGCTGATTCTTCAAGACGGTTGACATCCCATTTTAACATTCTTTTGCAGGTGTAGGAGTTCGAATGATGAGTTTCCGAAGAACAGAGAGCGTTCCCCGTTTCGTTGCCAAATCACCTCTGATATTGGTGAGTTGTGCTATGCAGGTGGAAATGAACGTGGGTTCTATCTCCATAAGAGTGCACTGTCTGTGTTAAGCTATCGAACAAGTCGCGATTTCACGAAAATTGTACATATGGAAGCTTCTTATGTTCTGTGTGTCATGTATCAGCCCTGCAATTAGAGTAGGAACAAGGCAGCCTGTGTTTGCTCTGCCATTGTTGAATGTGATTAATCCTTCAAAACATTAATGTGAAACCTTTATGCGGTGTCCTGAACCAATCTCAGAATCAAATGTTAATATATTTCCTTGTATGCGATGTGATACTTCAGGCTCGATAAATGTATTTGATCCAACTAATCCAGTGGTGGGTTCTTGATCTTGATAAATGCTTGATCCTTGTCTGTTCTGTTTTTGCAAGCTACATAAAATTCTCTTGATCGATAATATCTGATAGCAAAATCTGCAACAATAAGACCATAATATTTCAATTATTTAGGATCGATGATATTAAAGATATATGAATATTTCAATAAGGTGGATGGTAATTGCTTTGCCTCTTCTAATCAATAATATAGATAGATGTCTACGAATGAAAACAAAAACATTTCTTTTCCTATTATTCATGATAGACTTTATATATGGGAGTGAGTCATTATCATGAATCTTCCAAAACAACATATATAAATCTTGTGCATACGGTATCATATACTTCCATTAAGCTTTTAATGTTCTGCCAGAAGAAACATACGTGAGCAGGTTTGAGAAGATAAAGAGATGAAGGAAAAAAACCATCACCAATGCAGTTTAATGAGATTAATGACGAGAACATCACAGCAGAAACAAATTGCAGCCACCAGATTAAAGCTGGTGGAAGAAACAATAACACAGCGAAGGCAAAAGAGAGAGAGAGAGAGAGAGAGAGTTCTCGTATCAAAACACAGCAATCGAAGCATTTCTTATGCCCTCTCCATCAGTTGCATGGCTTCCGATACGTTGGGCAGAGAAGGGATGGCGCCCTTCTTGGTGGTGGTGATCGCTCCACAGGCGTTGGAGAACCTTAGCAGCTCCCTCAGCTTCTTCTCGTCCTGCAACACAACACATGAATCAGCCTCTTTCCATCACTGTTCTAATGGCAGGCAAGCTTGTGTGGAAGAAAATGAAGCATGGCATGCTTGACCTGCAAAGCCGACTGGTCTTCGACGAACTTCCCCAGCAGTGCACCGACAAAGGCGTCGCCTGCGCCGGTGGTGTCTACCTGATTGACGGCGAAGGACTCGACGCTGCCATGAAAGTCCTGGATTCAAGAAAACCGATGAGCTCAAATCTCGACCGAAGTATCAAACTAAATTTTAGATATAAATTCTCATGAGTTAATTCAAACTCAATCTTAAATATCTTATAAGAATTCTAGAAAAAAGATCCATTTTATTTTTTGAGACATCAAAGAAAAGCAGACAAATACACAGTAACTCTTGAATGAAATCTTAGAAGAAATGTAGCCGCCGTTCCTACAGAGATTATAAGATCTTAGGCACAATAAGAATTGTGATGCATATCATCTTGATTTGGTTTTGCTTCGTGTCTTCTTTCTTAATTATACTGATTTTAATTAAAGGAATGAATTTTATGAAACCATAAAGTCGATTCGAGTCAAAATTTCCTCGTCATTCTGCCATTAAAGGAATGAAGAAGCAGAGATAGGCTTTACCTTAGTGTAGTACTTGCAACCCTTCTCCCCGAGGGTGACGAGGAGGAGCTTGAGGCTGGGCCGCCACAGCCGCATCGCCACCTCGTCTTCCACCGAGTCTGTCCCGGTGAGGAACTCCAGCTCGACGTCACTCACCTTGATGATGTCGGCCGCATCCCATATGCTCAGGATCTGCTCCCTGGCCTCCGCCGCCGACGGCCACAGCGGCAGCCGCAGGTTGGGGTCGTAGGACAGCAGCGCTCCTGCCTCCTTCGCCACCTCCATGGCCTTCAGGTGAGCAGATCTACACGGCTCCGTTATCAGACTTATAGATCCGTAGTGGAACACCTTCGCCTGTGGGGACACACAGATCTGAGCTCAGTCGAAGCTAAGTTTAACGAGATCTAGCCAAGATTCGGTCGCCTGTGGAACACCTTTCGGATGAGGTCGAGGTTGAGCTCGGCCTCGGTGAGGAGCATGTCGGCGCTGGGGTTGCGGTAGAACATGAACTCGCGCTCGCCGTCGGCGCGGAGTGTGACGAAGGCGAGGGCGGTGCGGGCGCCGGCGTCGAAGGTGACGCCGGAGTCGTCGACGCCGTTGTCGCGCAGGATGGCGGCCAGCATGCGCCCAAACTCGTCGTCGCCGAGCTTTCCGAGGAAGGCGCAGCGGCCGCCGAGGCGGGCCACCGCGATCGCGACGTTGGCCGGCGCTCCCCCCGGCGCCTTCAGGAACCCCGGCGCCTCCGCCAGCGACACCCCCGACACCGTCGGCACGAAGTCGATCAGCATCTCGCCGAAGCTCACCACGAGCCCGGCCGCGTCCCCGTTCACCGTCACCATCTCTTGGCTGCGCTTGATATGACTCAGAACAGCAAGAGCAAGAAGAGGAGAGGACGCTCAACGAGCGACTGGCGGTGTATATAACCAAGAAGAGAGAGAGAGAGAGAGGGAGTCGGTGGGAGAAATGATCACAGTGAGGAGAGATTGAGACCTCCTACCAAGTGCTAAATAAGCTTGTTTTTTCCATGCCATTTGCAATTATAATGTTAATTTTGTGAAGGAAAAGAAATAATTAAAAGGAGAAATATTTATTACTTATTATATAAGATAAATTAAAAATATGTCATGTTAAAATTAAGTAAAAGTAGATGAAATGTTAATTAATCACTACAACTAAAACAGAAGAACAAATTAGTGGTACAAAGAGTACTAGAAAAAAAAAATCTAAAATTAAAAATAATTAATTTAATTCGAATCAGGTCTAAGTGTGCACCAACTCTTAGGTTAGATCTCCACCGACCTCACCAAATATCTTTCTCTTTTCTTCCTCCCCTCTAAAATATTATTAGTTGTTGGAATGATCTAATCATCTACCGATACAACCGACGACCGAAAAGATGTCTCCCAAGTCTAATTCAATTATATTAAATATAAAGGAGATTAAAAATTAATGGTGAAAAGCTTCTTCATCTTTGTTTTGCCGTGTTGAATGAGCCATCGCCACCTCGGATGCCCGAGGGGGAGAGGCTCGTAGATCTCGAGGGCGAAGACGACAAAAAGAGAGACATGCCACTTACCTGTGTTGTGATTGGAAATCCCATGGGACCCGCCTTTTTCTCCTGTGAATAAAGCGGTAAATGATCCGGGTAGACTATTTCAATTTGAGGAGCGGATCTTCGTTACCTCCGAAGGCCAAAGAAGCGAGTGATAATTATTTGTGGTAAGATGTTTTGTACCAAAAAACTCTACCTGTTTTGTGATTGGCGGATTCGACCCTCGACCCGAAATCTTCGACGAGAAAGCGGGTGCCTCAGCGGGTACATGACGTTATTGGTATTGTTTTGGAGAGTGTATCAATTATTTATTTTAACCTTCGACCGCACCCCAAGCTTTTACCTATGGCGTTATTGGAGGAGTCGAACTGGGCCCAACGTGCCACCCAAGAACGCGGGTCTTTAGCGGCTATGTCGAGGTCTAAATAGAGCAGGTGTTGCTATTTTTTTCCACCTTGGCACTCGAATCT
Organism: Musa acuminata AAA Group; assembly: GCF_036884655.1. Classification (NCBI taxonomy): domain Eukaryota; kingdom Viridiplantae; phylum Streptophyta; class Magnoliopsida; order Zingiberales; family Musaceae; genus Musa; species Musa acuminata. The sequence goes on along the minus strand of NC_088343.1, from coordinate 948,928 downwards.
TTTACCCGTGTCTTTATTGGAGGAGTCAATGGGTCCCAAAGTTTCCTCCGATAAAAATGCGGGCGTGGAACGCTATTTCCGTCACATCGGGTAACGGTGCACCGGTTGTTTAGGACCCGTTACAGATCACGAGGCCGCGTCACGTGCGTAGCTGCCATCTTAGTGGACCTTCAAACTAATTCACTTGGAAGCATACCCACTCCATCTTAGTGGATCTCGTCCGGTCAAATAAGATTATTCACACGTTAAATCGCCAAATCACTACATATGCTTACAGTTCGGGTCGGGTTAATAGACATGATCCGACCCGACTCTCGTTGGGCTTCGACTCGTATCACGGGCTATGCACAAATATTACAATGGCCCTAATCAAATTAATCTCATAAAAAACATCCGACCCGCTATCATCCGTTCTTGAGTCCAAGAAAACACGAGCGATCTCATGGATCGGGCTCGATGCGGTGAACCCGAACCCGGATCAACATGAAGTGGTCTCCCTCGATTGATCGATCGATCTCCACCGGCGCCTTTGAGCAATCCTTCCCTGTTCTCGCCTCTCCTCTCGTCGCGTCTGTTCTCTCTCTCTCGGTGGTTCTCTTCCGGCTTATCCCTACGATCATCGCGAGCGCCCAGCAGATGAACGGAGCTCTGGAGACTCCTCGTGTCGAAGAGGTACCGAGCTAACCCCACCTATCCCAAACCCTAGCCCGCCCTTTCTTTCCGCTTCTTAGATTCCAGGCCTTGCAAGTTTGGTTCGATCTTTGATGATCGATTCTGAGCTTTCTGTTTGATTTTTCATGGATTTCTTCTTTAATTGGTAGCTGCTTCGATATATAGCTATGTTTTTTTTTACTCGATTTGCGAGATGGGATTCGGAGTTAGGTTCAAAACTTGCAGCTTCTTCACTTGCATCCATCTGGAGGACAGCGTGCAGTTGTATTTGCATGTCGTTTGTCAATTGGAAGATGTCATACATACTCATCTTTGTTTTCTTTTCTTATCTACCATGGAACTGAGTGGCTCTGTTGGTTTGGCCGCAAAGTGGTACGAACGATGCCCTTGAAGGAAGACCTATTTTGGAGTATAGAGCAATTCCAGTCCTGAGAATTAACATAAATAGGTGGCCCAGTCCACATTGCTCTCTCACCAGTGCGACATCTTGGGAGGGTCAATGCATGACTGAAACCCTGGTTACCCAGGTCACAAAGGAATAACAACCTCATCCTGATGCCAGACTCGCCTTTTCATTCTTAAGCATGTTGTCAATTACTCAAATATATGAGTTTATGCACGCCTGCTTGGTTTCTGCTTGCACTTTATATTTTATTCCTTGGATCTAATACATTGAACGGAAGTATTGAACAGAAAATATTGTTGTGGTCAGCAAGTGCATATCTATGTGAAAAACAATCTGTTTGCATCTTGATATTATGTAAAGCCTTTCAAAGGACCATGAGAATCAAATAGAGATGCTAACTGTTGAAATTCTACTCACTATCTGACGAGCAATCTTGTTCTGTTTTGTCAGTCATCGTCACACACACACACACATATGTGTGTGTGTGTGTGTGTGTGTGTGTCCATTTTCTTTTTCTTTTTGAAGTTATTAATAAAACTGATACAGTGTTGTTTCTGGTTATAACTTTTCTTGCAATTAATTGACTGAACATGCTTTCCTTGCTTTTGTTTCTCTCCTCCATGTTCTTTAGAAAATGGTGTTAATTTACTGCTTGGTTTTCTTGTTTTGGGTATACAGTTCCAGCTGTATACTAAAAAATTGTAACTATGTTGATTTTTTTCTCTCTTCAGTTTTATTGGACATAAAAGTGGAATTATTGGGACTAGCTGTTTTGGAAGTGTAAAGTCGAGATGATGGATTATCAGAACTTAAACTTCTATCTCAAAAAGTCGAGAAAGGAACTTCAGAAATTGTGCAAGCAGCATGATCTTCCTGCAAATAGAAGCCATGCTCAACTAGCCAAGTCGCTGGTTTCACTGTTTAAGGTAGATTACCATATAGTTAATAAAATTCCTCCATAAATATATAAACTTGGTGGCAGTCTAGTTGCAATTTAAATTTGTTAAATACATATCTAATGTTTTCGCAGAAAAGAAATGCCAGTTCAGCATCATCACTGGAGAAATCAACTAATTCTAAGGATGGAATTTCCAAAAAATCATTTGTATTAGAAACAAAAGTCAAACAAACATTCATTTCTCTGGACGAATCAGCCGGAGGTAAAGGTCATATGTCATGAAATTTGCAATTTTGCTATAGTCATGCCAAAGTGCCAAAGGAATTATTTTTAATCAACATCCAGAAAATTTTTTGTAGGACTGTTTGGAAGATCAAATTCTTCTATGGTTAATATACATGGACGGTCTTCTAGCGTTAGTGAAATTCCAGGTGAAAGTAGATCACTCTGTCAGACTGGTAATCAAATGAAACTTATTGGCCATATGGTCAATCTAACTTCTGAAAAGGTATGTTTATACTTGGTTAATATTAATTTCATTGTGCATATTATTTAGGACATATTTTTTTAATGCAGCCACAAACATGGCCTGCTAATAATAAAGGTACGGAAGGTTTTGGATCTTCTTCTGAGCATTGTAACATGGGAACAATATCTTGTGTTGCTGCTGATATCCAAGAAATTGCAACAAATCGACTTCATGGTCTGGATTGCAAGGAAGCGAGTTTCAGAAGTGCATCTGGAAAATTGTTGGATCATAGAAATCCAGAGGAGAAATTAACCCAGGATGCTATTACAAACAGTAGAACTTGTAATACCATTCCTGTACCATGTGAACATAATAAACCTCAGGAATACTCCATGGAAAGTGGGTTTGTATCTGCTGATGAAATTTCTACAAGAACCCCTTCACTTCAATTCTTTGTGATGTCAGAGGAGGGAATTAATTTATATGTTGATTTGAATTCTAGTCCATTAGAATGGATCAATAGCTTAAAGGATGAAGTGTGTGTCCATCAAAATGCAGAACATCATGAGTCAATGACTCTTTCAAAAGATATTAGTGGTTCACCAGAAGATGATCATATGAAAATTTCACCATCTGTTGACAGTGGGATGCACCTTCAGTGTGTTGGAGTTGATCGGAACACTGGTTGTACTAATTCATCATTGAGTTCAGTTGTCAGTGAGAATTGCAATTCTGAGGCTTACCCACCTGACACAACTGTGGTGACATCTGGATCTTCTGTTTTGACATCAGGCAGTGTTCCTGCTGGCTTATCAGGTTTGGAGGAGAATCAAGTGGTTTCATCTTCTTGTGCAGCTTACTCAGTTCAAAACAACGTGGCATCTGATATTGCATCTTGTCCTCAAGAAGGTACAGTGTTAATTCAAGACTCTATTGATGCTTCCTTTGCAATGGTCAAGGGCAATGCATCACTTCCTGATGCTTCTACAAAATCTATTGATAACAAGGATGTTGGTGCCATTACTCCTGTTACAACTGATGGCTTCATTTCTAAGACTGCATGCATTGATTTTGTTGGTGTTGAAGATAATGCTTTATCTAATACATTGAGTGACGTTCCTGATAAAAGTAACCTTCCTATGTCCAAGGATATACAGAATAGTACAGACACTAATCATTATGGCCATCTTAATAATTATAGTAGAGCATGTGAAGACTCAATTATGCATGCCACCGATGAGCTGCCAGAGAATGCCAGTCCACACGAAGGGTTGCCAAATTCTGTTCAGCTTATTGGACCGATGGTACCAGATGGTCCAATGGCCGATGCACAGTCAGAGGTGGGGGCAGCAGTTGACCTTCTCTATCAACCAGTATGTGTTAACTCTGGAACGGTGAATCCTGAGGATCAAACTTCAACGTTTCAAGATGAATCGGTAATTGTTTTTTTCTTGCACTAAATTCTCGGTACCTTTTAAGATGTCAGGCTTTTAAAGGATGGTCATCAACTTTTATCACATTAAAGCTATTGCATTTTAGTGGAGAACCATGTATGCACAAATGTATGTGATGGCACAATAACTACATAGTAGACTTTTTTCATTTGTTTGGAGAATCCTATTTGCCTGCTCATCTAAGCTGAAAGGACACTGACTTCTTTTAGAAGTCCATGTTGTTCTTTTTAATAGCATTGGATTATGTCTTTTCTTTTGTAACCATAATAATTGTGGGACATTGTAAGTGGGCTCTATTTGCTATTTTATGAATTTATAACTGATGCCTCCTTTATGTTTGATAACCAACCAACTGTACCTTTTGATGCAGGGTCACAGCACACCATTGAGGGGAAAGGACACTTCAGAGTAAGTGACGTTTGATCAAAGCTCGAGTTGCATTTAAATTCCTTACAGCATTTCAGCATTAAACATGGTTTATAATATGCAGATGTTCTGGAGTGCAGACTTCCCTAGACAATTGTTCTAAGAGATCTAGCAACGTAGAGTTTCCTGAGGAGATCCATGTTAAGAGGCAGCACACTTGTGAAAATATGAGTGGGACAATCATGGACTTAAAAAGCACTAAAAGTTCAGCCAAGGAAGCAATGTCTGATGAGGTTGTTATACCTAGGCGTTCCACAAGGCTTGTCTCTAAGGTTCAGTCTGCTCCTCTTTAAGATTTGTCCTTAGACAATAGACATGGATTTACAGATGTTGAAAATTGTTATTAGTGGGAGTTTCTTCAGTTCTTATAATTGCATAAAGTAGTTTAGTTTGCTAAATGCTGTTAAGTTAACTAGTAATTTTTACCATTTTGCAATTTGAGTCAGGAACCTATATCTTGTCATACTTGGGATCTTCCTTGATCCAAGACTTTAGATGTACTGGACTTTTTTTGTGACTTCCAAATGTTATCCAATACCCAATCTTCAATTATTTGTTGAGTTTACTTATTCATGTATTCAGAGATAGTCTTACCTAACCTAAAACAGTATTATAACTTTTCTAATCATGCCTTAAACTCATATAACTTATTTCTACTCCAGTTTCATCTACTAGTAAAGGTTATCAGGTAATAGCTTATACCAGGGATCCGTTTTGAATGGTAAAGGCATTCGCATCACATGCAAATACGCAAAGGTATAGTGTTGACAGATAGTGCACATTTAGGATTGTTTGGGCACTCATCTTTTCTCAAGTTGTCATGTGTGCACTTATTCTTTACAATAGGTATGGTTTTATGAAAAATATCCATAATAAAATCATGGTGAAGGCTCCTTTTTTTCCTTTCAAAACATGTTATTTTGTTTGGAAAACAAATTCTTTTTTGAAGGCTGTGAAAAATTTCTCATGTCATATTGAGTAAATGACTTTTTTTCTTTGAGCTCCTTGAGATAGTTGATTAAATTTTCAGGAAGATGGGACACCTTTAATGAGAACATGTCTTCTACTTCATGTGGGCTTCTATATAGTCCTGCAGCTGAATAAAGCACCTTTCCCTTCTCGTCTCATCACGATGGAGATTTCTCCATTGTTATTTTTTCCTAATTTTGACCCCAAAATATACTGATTTTGTTTCATGTCATTTGTTACCTTAATGCAATCACCTTCAGTTATCTGCCTTCACTGAAGAGCCGTTTAGGTGAACTAATCAACTTATCTTTCGATCAGTAATTCTTGCTAGCTAAAAATGCTTGTCCATGACATACTAGCACTTGTGGAATTAAGGGTAATGTTCCCCCATTCCTGATTTTCTTTTACATTGTCATGGTAGTTAACAAGTACCTTATTATTCCATCCTCCCTCCTTTGTTCTGACAGCATCTGAGGACACATGTAAATTTGTCTATTGTAAATTTGATTGGAACATATTAATGATGGTGTGCAACTCCTATTCATTATGTTATTCACCCCTAGTTGTTAGTACATCTTGGCATCTCTATTAATAGTGGTTCTTGACATCTATATTTTCTAATAGGGAGAAATTGGGATCTCATTTTTTATCTATTGCTAGCTTTATTTGTTCTTATGCGTCCTTTCTATAGGACATAGCAGATGATCAGCAGTTGAATTGGCTCAGAATTGTTTGATCTACATGAATTTGAGCCGATCAAATGGGTTTATCTGCTCCCAACCGATGGCTCTGCTGTGCTAGGTATTGTGAGCAATCTTAGTGATGAAGAAATTAAAGATCACTTGAAAAAGAGTGATATGATGATTGTCAACTAGTTAGATAAGAATTTTGTCATTTTAAAATGCTAGTCTTGCTCAAAAGACAAAACAAATAGTCTTGTTCTTTTTGCTCAAAGATGCTAAATTTATTGAAACTTTAAGCAAATTGGGTGTAATATGTAGTCAAGTGTTTTCATAGTTTAGCTCAAAAGATCATGATTGACTTCCTTATCAGGATTAGAATCTGGAATCTTGGGATTGGACTAGATCATCTGGGTCAGGTGAGTTATGCTCAAGTTGAAATCTGTCTCAACGGACCTTAGATCAGCTGAAAAGTTGTCAAGACAGGTCAAAATGCACCATACTTAGCTTTGGATAAGTTGGAATTAGTCAGGATTGGCTGGTGTCTAGGATCAGGTTGGATTGTGGAGATTGATTGACATCAACCAATTCTTGAGTTAGGTTAACATCCTTTGACAAATTAGAGTAAGGGAAATCGGTTGATATTGACTGGATTCACTAATTCTTGAGTTAGGATAGTCAACCATTGAAAAATTAGACGTGACTGGGTTGGTTCAGCTTGCCCCGTTCAGGATTGGTTGATTTTGGAGAACTTTGTCCACAGAAATGAAATGTGAATGCTATTTCAGCTTTAGATTTTGCAAACTTTTGAAAGAAACTTAGATTTTGCAAACATGGAGCTGAATCCCTTCTGATCTGGCTTCCCTATTTACATTACAAAAGACTCTTTTATTTCCATTTCAAGTAGGAATATGATTACAGAATCTGAAGTACTCCAGCATGTTGACGGATACAATCTTTCTCATTAATCTTATGGAACTAAAATTCTATCTGCTTCCAATTGTCTTGGCTGCACAGGTTGAGCTTATATTTTAGAAAATGCATTTTGTTTTCTTATTTATCCTTGATTAAGTCAAACAGATCTAGATTTAACAGTCTACTTAAAAGATACAAAGTGGATTAAACTTAAACCTAATGCCAAAAAAGATTTGAAGGGATGTTTTTGCTAATAGATCCTGTTAATTGTGGCATAAGCTTGTAATATATGGGTTGTCCTTGATGTTCGATGGGCAGAAGGAAAGTGATTTAATTTAATGAATGAACATGCAGGAAAATAATTTCAGCAACATTTCTTTGACCTCAAAAAAAAAAAAACTTATGACATATAACTCGGTACTTGTATTTGTAAGTTGGTCCATAAGCATAACATTATTATAAAGATATTCATATGTTCCTTTGCCCTCTATAATTTTATCTGCCAACTGTTTCTCTAATTTAGCACCATCAGCTTCTATTTCTTGCAACCCTCTACTGTATGTTATATATGATGATGCTAATACAAATATTTGGATTTTGGACACAGGTAAAATGCCTTATTGTCACAAATTACTCCTTACAAAATGCACATGTTTTTCATCTTGTCAAACAAAGAGTTTATTTATCCAACAATTGCATTCAGTGCTAGGTCTAAGCAAATGTCCAGGCTTCATCATGTTGCACCTGGATGACCCTAGTGGTCAAAACTTTAAGCCATACAGGCAAGAATGGTAATGTAGAGAGGGTTTATTAGTAGAATATGAAGTTTTGTATAGTTAGATTTGAAAAAATATATATTAATAACTAGTCTCACAAAATAAATTTTGAAATATTGAATTGAGCAATGGAAATCTAAAATATAAGAAAAAATGTATAAAGTGAGAGGGGCAAATATGAGAAATAAGACTTTCATATCTAGCATCTGTTTTATGCTTTTGTGAAAAAAATTAGGAAGAGGAATAGGGGAATCCAACATGTGACTCAACATTGAGCCAAGGTCCTGATTTATATCAGCTGACTAAGCTGGTCTGACTCATGAACGTGCTCTGTTTAGTGAGTAGTGTACTCTGCTGTCTTGTTAGCTGTGGCACATGTATGATAGGTCTTAGATTCAATTGCTATACACCTTTGGTTCAGTCTTTCTATATACCGCATGCATGCTTGCATGTATACCATATACCATATACCACATGCATTGTTGCATGTGGCTTGTGCACATGCATATAGAAAGAATATAGAGTTGAATGCAGGAACACTTTTTTTTTTCTCCAGGCCATACTGAATAAAGTAATTGTTATAAATTTCTTGGAAAACAAAGGAAGAACCTGTGATGGATGTGCAACTGACCATGCTTTTGCTGTAACTTGATTAAATAGGGAAAAATAATCTGTTTAAAGAGGTCAAGAGATTTTGGATGTAAATGACCATTTTAGTTTTTGAACACTGGTAAGTGTTCTGTATCATGCATCAAAATGGTTCTTTCGGTACTTCCTTGATTATAAACTTCATGACCTACAATTTGTTGACTAATTTGTTCTTATTTTTTGTCTGTGTGCAGTAAAATCCATTGCATGTCACAAACGACTGTTCCTGTACTGTGTTACAGTTGCCATTTGTTGTTTGCTCCAGAGACCAAGCTTTCTATTTGAACTTCAAAAAACAACTTTAAACACTGAACCAACTCCAGCGCCTGTCATCAAGAGGATTGTAGGCCATGAGGGTTCCATGTAGAATCTTGAAATAACACCCAGATGGCAACAGCATTGCATCATGGAATTGGTTCAAGACCAGCATCTGAAATTCCATCCTATCCTTCTAAGTTCCTGGTATTTCACAATGCAAAGGGAACAAGCCCTCTCAAAATCAACTTTGTATTTATGTTTAATGTTGCTAGACATTCATACAGGTCGATCATTTTTCGATAACATAGTAGACTTGTATTGTATGTGTTCATTACTTGTACACTTCATTATAAGTTTCAGATCAGTTATTTAACTGATAGTTGATGTGTAATGAAATACTGATATGGAATTTGATGGATTAAGTTTCTGATTAATGTTAATTCTATATTACTAGACAGGAGACGCTACATGGAGAAAATGAGGTAAGAAATCCAACTCATAACTCTTCCATGATATTAGTCCTCTGTCACATGGCCTATTAACCCTTGGCTTTCCATATCATATAATATATGTATTATTATATTAATGTTGAAGATAGTTGTTGTGAGGATTATTACATCTACATGATAAAGGTTTGTGAACTTAACTTGGCACCCATGTTTTTCTGCATTTATCATATACATGTACTTAGCTGTTAAAGGTTTTGTAACTTGTTTCATGATTACATGATATTGTGAATTGCATTGCATCTAACTTTGTCATTCATGTCATTAGAATATCTAGTACCCCTTGTTTGAGGGTAGAGAGATGGTCGGGACACAACTGCATGCCAAAGGTGAGTTTCTTTCTAATAATGTTTAGTAAGTGTTTCCAGCATAAGCTTCCTATAATTTTCAAGGCAGTGATTCATCAGGCTATCATATCAGCTATGGATCTTTAACTTGTTTACATAATCTTATTGGGTCAGGGTTTGAATCTATATGAACTTGGCACTCAGGTACATTAAAACAATATTATATTCTTGAATATTGTTAAATACATTAATGTTATGACTGTTGTTTGGTGTATGATACAGACCCAAACATATTTGAAAGATGATGAAATTTGTGCTCTTCTGTAGGTCTCTCCGGTTATTACCAGCAAGATTCATTAAAGTCTTTATATACTAAAATTCATATGAACTACTAGCCTACCAATTGGCAGTAATTTTTATGGGCTCTCATCCTCACATATTCCTTACTAGTCAGGAACCGTTTCTTGGATTTTATATATAGACTTAGAAAACATTAGAAGTTGAAAAGCATATTGTAACCAATGATCTTTTCATAAATGCATGATGACATTGTGATGCTTTGAAGCATGTCCTCACGGTATATATATGCATATAGATTGAAGAAAATTCTTATATAGATCGGTAATTATTATTCAGGCTATTATGTTAGTCATTGATTAGCAAGTAAATTTTGATAATGCTAATACGAGTGATTTTTCGTAGGTGTATTTTCAGAAAAGATTTTTTTTCCTTTTTTCAGCAAATTTCCTGTAGAGTTCTTAGCTTTTCTCCATTTATAGCAATACCTCTGTACTATTTCCTTTTATTTCTCCTATCGAAAAAAAAGTTTTGTTTAGGACACAAATGTGCAAATTGTAGAGCATTTTGGTATTATTAAAAAAATATGGGACGATTTATGAGAGGGAGGGAGAAGAAAAGAAAAGAGGTTTTTTAGGAGAATTTATTTAATTCTTATTATTAATAAAAATTAAATATTTTAAATTTAATTAAGTTGATGATTTTTTTTATATATCTCAATGGTGATAAAAAGAAAATTAGATAATCGATTCCAAATAGTTGGATCTTACGATTTTATTATTATTATTATTATTTATCATTTAATTTTTAAATCTTATACCCTTTTTCGTAAGTCAATTTTAAATATCTCACGTGGGAATTCTCATGTAATTATTGGGCGATAATGATTGGCCATATGGTAGTTGGGTTATGCTTGTCTAAGGTCGCATGTGCTTTCTTCATACCCTATGCGTCTTATTATATCATTATACGTGTCGAGTATCATGACGTCGCTCATCACCACAATCACCTTGTTTTCGTATTGATGTGAGCTACATCAAGTAGAGACCAAGGCAGAACTCAAATAATATGGTGTTGTGTATTTGATATGAACTACTTCTTGCATAAGTTTTATCTATACGTGATATATCTTTAATTGTTTTACGATTTATATTTAATATATGTATATATTTATTTAAGTGTATACAAAAATATAAGAAAATTAGTTAATGAAAATAAATAGCTTGAATCCATGATTGAAAATTTAGGATTATACGGTTGGTTGCTGATCAAACTCGATGACGGAACTCAATTTCTATGGATTATGAATCCATTGCATATGCAATTGATATATAATGTGATCACATCTCTCCCAACCAAATTGCTATCCTCACCAAACCTCTTGCTCCTATGTTGCCACATAGCTCGTTTATATATGTATAATATAGGAGACAGGTTCTCCATGTTGAATTATCTGTCTCACTCTCGACTTGTCTTCTCCCTCCCTCCCTTGCTTGACTCGTCCCAGCTACAAATCCCATCAATGATCAAATGAAGTAAATGCTTCTAGAGAGAGAAAATGTGGTGTAGTTTGATTGGATTGACCAAAAGAGGTGTGAATGGATTAGAATGATGCAGCATCAAATTAATGGCGGCAACTGCAATGCCAGCATCCACATCATGCGATACAGGATTGAAGTCGATTGAAATAATGACCACATATTATATCTATCTTCCAAGGACTAGTGATTCATATTCAATAGTTTAATTAGTCAGTTTATGTCATGAGATGGGACCTTAATAGTTTTGTGGCTGTCATAGAAAAGGCTTTGTCTGAACATGGTAATGCAGACACATTGAACATGGAGAGGGAGATCCTTTTGTAGTAGGTTGGTAGGAAGTATAGCTCATCGCATGGTCATGTCGATTGGTTGGATTCGCATTTTGACCAATTAGGCCATCACTTATCTTGTATGAACAATATTTTGATCGGACTCCTATTCACCTTTTAGAAATTTTTTGATAGATAATTCTACCAAGTAAGCATGATAATATTATTATGATGATACATTGTGAATAAAAATAAAACAAAGAATGATATCCATTTCAATGATTACCTCTTACGCGTAGAAAAAAATAAACACAGATTGCTATTTCAATCAAGATAAAAAGATTATGGCTTAGACTTGTTAGAAGAGTAATTATAAAGTATAGATAATTTAGAGCGTGAATAAAACTTATCGTTCCTTTAAAAGGGTGAATATATGATTTGACGTTGAGGTTTTGCTATCGATAATCAAAATCTTTATAGTCAAGTTAGTCGATATCTTTAATAAAGTTTATTTTTTATAATATATTATTTTATCATAAAATTATAATATTATTTTATCAAAAGAGAGAGAGAGAGAGAGAGAGAGAGAGAGAGAGGAAGCATTTGTAAGTTGTGGTGAAAAATCAACAACAATAATAATTACTATTGTGGGGGAGGAAATGTACACAGGTAACCATTTCTATCTTGATGTAGTAGATAGATGGGTTAGGCTTGAAGAAGGACCATATAAGATAATTATATGGTGTGGATTAATAGATTCCAAGTGCTGACCAACATCAAACTACAAATATTCAATGAGTCTACTCAAATATACTTTTATTACAGCCATTACAGCAATAAAAAGAATGAAAATGTGATTTCCCATCCATTACAGCAATTACCTTTTATTTGTGTAAAGAAATGTATACAGGTAGCCATTTCTATCAACATAGAAGCTCATGAATAGATTGATGGAGGACCAAATTGCATGAAGAATAAAGTATATCAAATGCATCAAAATAATATATATATATATATTTATTTATTTATTTATATTTGTGACTAGAAACATCCAATGCAAGTCTTGAGTAGATTTTTTTGTGTACTGCATTAAATTGTGGCTTCCTACATGATTTGTATCTGCATTTGCTGCTATCAAGCAATCAATAATGACAACAACTAATTCCTTATGCTGATAAGACATCTCCCAATAGTTAATAGCAGCATGGAGCTATAAATCTTACTGTCAGGACTTGAATCCAAAGGAATTAAATGTCTCTGACTGCCCATTCCATAGAGCGTCAACAAGTCATAGGAAAAAACCTCTTGTTTGTTGGCCATCAACAAAAGAAATTAGTGAGAATGAATGATTTGTGAGAATAATAATTGCTTCTCTACTTGTGTTTTTTATATCTCATCTTTTAGATGAGAATCATATGGTCTCTTGGTTGATCATTAGGCTACGATTAGATGATGGAATCAGCTACTCCTAATGTGATTTTAATATCCCACTCGATATTAAATATTTCTTGATATGTAATATTGTGTTCACAAAATAATAGCTTGACAAATTATCTTTGCATAATTCTTAGAGCTCAAGCCATAAACAAATGTATAATATGATGTCAGACTATGCTGTTGACACAAACTTCACTTGCTTGATTAATTATGTGATAATTCTCAATTGCTTATATGAGAATTTTAGATTTGATTTTTTCTATTTTATAATTTTTTAAAAGTTGAAAAAGTGAAGCTTAAAAAAGAGTCAAAAGGTGACTTACTCTGAAACACTCTTCTATGAAAGATTAAATCATCTGAGTCTATCAAATTTTATCGCAAAAGGATAAAATCGTTTAAGTTCATCCATAATAAATAATTTATTAAAATTTAGAGAATTTATACGAGTTTATGACTAGCGTAAATCTTATCATACGATGCTCACCGTAAGATCCAAAGAGGCTTTGGCCCTTCGCTAAGGATTAAAAATATTTTTTTTTCAAAAAACATATTTTGAAATCCATATGAAAGAGCAGAATTAGATCAGAGTCTTACAAAGGTTTTTTTGTTTGTTCTTAAGTCAAGATGACAATAGCAACAAAAGTACACTTCAACAAATAATTCCTTGTCCACTTGTTAGAATTAATACTGAAATAGATCAATCTTGTTTCAGAAAAAGAATCAGTGGAGCTGATGGGCTCCTCAAGTATCAGAAGATGAAAGAGAGATTCCTGTTGTGGGGTTGGTAGAAAGAAGAGACGTGAGAAGCCTTTTTTGTCCAAAGCTGTGCTTCAGTCTTCCAACTTGGAAGTTCTGTTCTTGTGCTTGTTGGAAGTTCTGTTCTCAGCCTCTCTCTCTCTCTCTCTCTCTCTAAAAAAGAGACAACATTAATAACAAGGAGGAGGAGGAAAGTTCTTAAACTAGGTTTTGTGTTTGATTTCTATCCAGTAAAGACATTGAGATTCTTCATGAAACAAGATGTTAAACTTAGTCTAGTAGATCTTTAACAAAGAAACAAAACATAATAAATGTGTCAATAGTCAACTTTGATTGTGTCTTTATGTTTGTTTTTCAAGACTGTTTTTTCATGACCTTAGAAAACTTTTTATTGTTGCTTTTCATTCAAGATTAAATAATTTGGACCAAATAATTATAATTTAGCTAAGTGGTTTTATTTTTTTTTTCTTGGTTGCTACTCTATTCAATTTAATCCACCATTTATTTAAATTCTATAAGTGAAATCTTTTTTTGACTAACTTATTTTCATTATTTGGAATTCTATAGAACTAACTCTCAGGTACCTATTTAGCACTCTTTTAGAACTATCTCACATTACAAACAATCAACATATTATATATATATATATATATATATGACTCCAAATATTAAGATCCTTGGTATATACATCCATCTGAAAGTAAATTACCACTAGTCTTGGTTATTAATTACCAATATTATTTTATAAAAATATTTAAATACAAAAATAAATAAAATACTTCTAAAATTCTCATTACTTTAATAAAGCTTTTTGGCAAAAAATATTCCAATTAGAGTTTAAGCATCCCTGATATAACACTTAAATGACAGTCAAACTAGTATAGATTAATTAAAAGGACATATAAGTAAGTTTCTCGGCTGTTTAACATTAAAATTAGAGGAATAAATGTAAAAGTAATTATATATATATGGGAATATAAATGTAATCGTACTGAAATCGAAAGGGCGCCACGCGTACGGCGGTGATGAGCGAACCTCTACGTGGCCGGCTCCAAGTTGTGGGTTCTTCACCTCTCCCGTTGATTGCGTGGCCTGCGACCAACTGCTTCCACTGCGACTGCGGAGCCAGCGCCATGTACCCATGTTCGTACCTGTCTTATTATTGCCATATTGATCACAGAACAGTGGATCCCACTGTTCTGTCCAATAAAACAAAAGTAAGCAACACAAGGTGGAATTACAGTTGGTGGCAGAATTATTGCTGGTCCAGATTGTCTCGGGCCTTCGAGGCCGCATCACATGCCATGATATGATGATGATGATGATGATGATGAATCATTATCACATATCCCACATGAGCGGAAGCCATAAAAGGCCACCCACATCACCAGAAGAAGAACACCCGAGAGAGAGAGAGAGAGATTTGACTGCTTCGATCACCTCGGAGAGGATGGAGGAGGAGGTGGAGGAAATGGTGGAGCCGGCAGTAGCAGTGGATGAGGAGGAGGAGGCGGAGGTGGGGGTACAATGGAGAGGATGGAGGGGAGAGGCGCCGTGGCCACGAAAGAGTGGAGGGGTGATGCTCGAGGGATACGTGGACGGCGCGGACAGCGGTGGGGATCAGGGACCCGGCGGATTCTTGAGAACGAAGAGCTTGACGGACGAGGACCTGAAGGAGCTAAAGGGGTGCCTTGACCTCGGCTTCGGTTTCAGCTACGAGGAGATCCCCGAGCTCTGCAACACGCTCCCGGCTTTGGAGCTCTGCTACTCCATGACCCAGAGGTTCTTGGACGATCACCACCACCACCATCATCATCATCAGCGCTCGTTCGACCGCT
Organism: Musa acuminata AAA Group; assembly: GCF_036884655.1. NCBI lineage: Eukaryota > Viridiplantae > Streptophyta > Magnoliopsida > Zingiberales > Musaceae > Musa > Musa acuminata. The sequence goes on along the minus strand of NC_088343.1, from coordinate 933,426 downwards.
CCTCCTCTGGCGAGTCCATGGATCTGTGCGCGTCGCCGACGTCTCCTCCCATCGCCAATTGGAGAATCTCCAGCCCAGGTACAAAAATCCGTTCTTGCATCCCCCCTTCTCCGAAGCCCTCGTTTCAAAGATTCCATTTTTGTTCCTCCATATACCATTTGGAGCAGCCCTTGTTTGCGGGAAGTACTTGGATTGTGAAGAAAAGATCTGATCTTTACGTTTGACGAATTTGTTTTAGCTGCAATGACCTGGTATCTGATTCAGCTTTTCACTTCTATTTCTCCCACCAGGGGATCATCCAGATGAAGTTAAAGCAAGGCTGAGGTATTGGGCTCAAGCAGTGGCTTGTACTATTAGATTATGCAGCTGACAAGGGTTTCATCTTTTTTTGTGTTCTTCTGGAGACTGGAAGAATTAATAGAATTAATCCTCTGGTGTCATGGCATGCTGCAGCATTTTTGATAGAGAGGGGAGTTTCTTGTCAGAATCATATACCAGAGGCACAAAACTGAGGCATAGAGGAAGAAGATAAAGATAGAGATATACAAGAGAGGAAGTTATCTGGATGGTCTGAGGTCTGAGATCAGATTTATATCAAGTCTGACCTACAGTCTTGTAAAGCACATCTTTCTTGTCTTTCGTGTATGATAGTATAGATGAATCAAATGTGTTTTCTTTTTTCCTTGTCCATATTGATTGCTCTAGTTTGTGAATATTGTTTAATGTAATATGAATGAAATTATAATCATAGATTTGCAGTCTTACAATGTTTTACAGTTCACAGACATGCCATAAGATGCTTGTTAATGACAAGAGGGAGGTGATGCATTCACCACAGAGAGCAAAAGAAAACCAATGTTATTCTTCTGATTATAACTTGGCCAAAAACACCACTGGAACATATTGTTACTGCATCATTTACTTGCGGAAAACTCTTTGCTTTTCCATTTAATTGATTTCTGGCCATGGAGGCCTGTTTTTATGATAGATTGATTTGATTTCTTGGAGTTGTTTAATGATAGTTATTTAGCATGCTCTTGTGGGTCCTCAAATCTACATGTATCATTCACATTGATTAAATGAGTGTATGATTGATGCAGCAAAATATCCATGGAAGATTGGGGTCTTGACATTGCCATATACCATTTACTATATGATGATACTGGCATTAATTGTTCTACTCAGGAGGAAACTTCTATTGTGGAAAGAGATGCACATTTCAAAGCATTTCTTCCAATTGTATTTGACATTTTTGTTCCCCAAAATTATTCAAGAATGAGTGCAGGATTTGTCAGAAGCAATAGAACACTACAGTGAACACAGAATGGTTCTCTCAATGGTGGTGGATGGAGAACAGGGTTTGGAAGAGCAGTAGAAGATGAATGTTAGAATAGATGGCACAACAAAAGGAATATAAATGGAGAGAGGAGAAATTGTTACATGGTGTGAATCATATCTTAAAAATGGACAGACATATTGTGACCATAAATTCCTCATGTCAAATTTATCTAGTTGACCATGTGGATGTGGTCCAACTATGCAACACCTAACAATCTACAACAAATGGTGTGGTGGCCACCAAGTATTCATCAATCTATTTGAAAATGACAAAAGATAGACATTAAAAAAAAAGAAAAAGAAATCACTGAAAACATGAAAGAGAGAGAAGGTGAAGAGAAGCAGACAATAAGAAAAGAAATGAGAGAGAAAGAAGCTGAGGAGCAGAAATGTTAAATCATAAGCCATTTTGTGGTTAAATATTGCCCTTAAAAAAGATAAATAGAGAATATCAATGGACAATTTCTTTGATAGATGAAAGTGCACAATGAAAGAAAAGGAAAGAAAGATTAAAATAATCAATGACAATAATAAATATATTTTAAATATTTATTTTCTTAAACTCTGTGACATATATGAGGAGGATCTATATATAAAATTCCCTATAAATAGATCCTCCAATACTTTTTCTCAGATGAGAATAGCTTTTGACTTCCTAGAACACAGAGATGGCAAGGTAACACCATCAAAAGCATATATAATGGGCTCAGCTAATTCAATTTCCCTGTTTAACCACAGGTACCACAAAAAATTGTATCACCATCAACTTTAACCTAGTTAGAGACAGCTTCCTCACATCTCTCTGGCTCAAGTGCTTCTTCTGCCTCGGAAAAAGTCGGTGGTTTCGGATTCAAGCCAAGTATTTTAAACATCAGCTGGTCAGCGTCAAAGTTGTTGTTTGGAGTCATCAGTAATTTCTCTCCGGTGAAGATGGAATTGGCCCCGGCCAAAAAGCAAAGCGCCTGCTCGGGCATCGAGAACCGAACCCTGCCGGTGGATAGCCTCACCATTGCCTTTGGCATTACAATACGAGCTGTGGCGAGATCTCAACAGGCTGAAGAGAAAGCATGAGTTAGCAGGTTTGGTACTCGAAAGGTGTACTTCATGAAGCACAAGAGGAGATTGCTGAGGTATCATTCATATACAGAGAATTAATGGCATGTCTACTTATAATAAGAGCAAAATAGGTAGGTTTTCAAAATGCTTCATAAAGGTTATAGAGTATAGACACAGAAAATTGGGAATGAACAGCTACAGAGATACAACAGATTAATGCAAATGGAACTCTTAAGTGACCCAACTATGTGAAGTCCACTAAACCGAATATTTGGGAAAAGGCAGAATGGTTATGGTCAACATGGTGAGGTAAAGTTATCACCTTTTGATCTTGAAGTGGTGTACCCTTGACAGCAACCAGAGCATTAATGGGAACACTCTCAGGGTGTGTAGGGAGGGTTGCCAGTGTATGCAGCAATCCTACACGGTCCTCTTCTGCTTCGCCAAGACCGATAATTCCTCCTATAAAATTAAGAATAGCACCATTATGTGGTGAAAAAGTGAGAAAAAATCCAATGCCTCACTGTGCATGCTACTACCATCTTCTTGACAACAAGGTGGTACATTTCCTACCGAGGTCTTTCAAGTTTGGAAGCAGCAGGAATACAAAGTTTTTAGTGACATAGTCATGCTATAAATAACTTTGCTAATGGCTACATGACCCCAAAAAAAAAATCAAATTTAGTAACATTAATTACAACAATATCACAATATGTCAGCAGAATTCACAAGTACCCTGATTGGGTCAGATCCTATGTTTGTCAGAGATGAGATCAGAAGATTGTGGATTAGTTGCTCAATGGAAATAGAGTTGCATTACCTGAACAAATGCTAATTCCTGCCTCACAGACATACTGAAGAGTTTCCAGTCTTTCGTCATAATATCGTGTTGTTATGATGTTGGGGTAGTACTCTCTGGACGTATCAAGATTATGATTGTAAGCTGTCAGGCCTGCTTTCTTAAGCTCCTCCGCTTGCTGCTTCTCTAACATGCCCAAGGTGCAGCACACCTCCATACCCATAGCCCTACGAGCAGCAATTAATGCAAGAAGCTACTCAGAGACCAAGTTTTAAGAGAAACAAAGCATGTGGAAGAAAATCTACTCAAATTATTAGACTCAGAAGATCAAAGTGACATCATCACCATGTGACAGAAATCTATGAATAGAAAATACATGTTCTTTAATAGGCTTTAACATCCTACTGGAGAAGATTTTCCATTATACTGCTATGTGTGGCTTGTTCCAACTTCTATATATCTTCAAGAAAAATCTCCCAGAAAAACCATTGTACAATTGCCAACAATAAAATTGTTAATGCATTGAGTAACAGGAGTCAATAGTAGAGTTACCAATGTAAAATGATACTAATAATACTAATTGTGCAACATCCACATTTTTAAGAAAAGAAAGATGTATCCACTAATTAAATTAATGTTATTAAAGATATGTATGATAACATAACAATTAGTATTGGAACTATAAGGAGTGTGTCCAGTGAGTTTCCTATTAGCATAGGATTAAACCAAGGATCTGCATTAAAAACCTACATTTTCACATTGATAATGGATAAATTTACTAATCACTTACATAATGGACCTCCGTGGTGTATGTTATTTGCTGATGATATAAAGGTTCATCACATCGAGCTGTATCGCCCGATACAGGTGGTATGTACCGGTCCAATAAAGGATCAGTACACAAATAGCCCTATACCGGGTAGTACAGTTACATGACCCCGTATCGGACGATACGGGGTCTGTACCGATCAATAACAATCGAAATCTGACCATTATGAACCTGTATTGGTCGGTTACGATCGAATTCCAACCATTATTGATCAAGGGTTGAGATTGCCCTGTTTCAAATGGTCAATTTGATCGTTTGAACCACAAAAAACAGTTTTTAAACCCTTTCCGCTCTCCTCTCTCAACTTATTTCACTGTCTCAATCTCTTCAAATCTCTCAAGCTCTTTCTCACTCACATCTCTCTCTCATTATCACATTTCTACTCTCCTAAACTCAACAAAGCTGCGGTTTGTGGATTGAATCAAATTTGGGAGGATTCAGAGGAAGAACACTCTAAACAACAAATATTTTACACATCACCTAATTTGAGGGTGATGCATAGATTGAGAAACAATATTTTACACATGTCACCTAAGATTTAGATCATGGAGCTCGAGTATTGGTCAAATTTATACACGGAAGGGGAAAGAGGAGAACGAGAAGGGGAAGGTAATGGATGATTATGAGCATATGCGACAGAGCTTACACGACATAGATACAGTGCGAAGCTCATCGTATTCACAACCATCATATTATAGAGAGTCTTACGACCAACAACAACACGGTGATAGTTGGTCATACTTCTTCGAGCAATAATATAGTGATCGATCTTATGATACAAAGCAACAGATCAGTGGCGAAAGTAGTTCTGACATTCTCCTTGCTCCGCACTAATACATGCCATAATCATCCTTAGCTTAGGAAATGCCTTGGACGCATGTGGTTCACAATGATCAAACTATGACTAACACCACATTGATGCACCAATGACATACGATGTATCAATATTTATTATTAGGTCCGATAAATATATCAAATTGATATACAAATACATAAGATCGAGGACCCCGATCCACCACCCGTGGAGTCTTGTTGCTCTTTTTGGTGGTAGAACCAGGTATGATTGATTACTTTATTCATTTGAATCTTAAAATTTATGTTATTTAAAAAATAATCTAACAATTCAAATCCTTTTTTTTTCAAGATAATTCAATATTAACTAAAGGGTGGTCCAAAACGTACCACAAAGCTACTCCTTAAAGTTTAAAAAAGATATGGGTCACTATTCTTTCTTAATTTAAATTATTTTTGCTAAAATTATACTAAATTTATATTTATTTTCAACTTAAAAACCCTAATCTAACCTTTTTTTCTATTTTTCAGGTGTTTTTGGAGCTATTTTTGGTGATTTTACTATACTATTGATATGCCCCAATGTACCGACATACAGTACGTCGGTACGTAACATACCGATGGTTGGTCGATACACCGGTAAGACAAACCTTGGATGATATTGTCTTAGTTGATGAGACCCTAAGTGGAATTAATTATAAACTTGAGCTATAAAGGCAAGCCTTAGAAACTAAATGTTTTCGATTAAGTAGGACTAAAACTGAATATATAAAATACAATTTTAGTGATTCTAGAAATAGACAAGAGAATATAATTAAATTACATGGACAAGAAATCCTATAAGTAAAAGTTTTAGGTATACTGGATCAATTATTCAACAAGATGGAGACATCAATGAAAATATTATTCATAAAGTAAAAACAGAATGATTAAAATGGCGAGGGGCGTCGAGAGTCTTGTGTGATCATCGGATACCTTGGAGACTAGAAAAAAAATTTTATAAGATAGATTGTGAGACCAACAATGTTTTATGGATCTAAATGTTAGGCAATTAGGAATATATATATATATAAATATATATGTATGTATGTATATATATATGTATATATGTATGTATATATATATATATGTATGTATGTATGTATGTATATATGTATGTATGTATGTATATATGTATGTATATATGTATATATGTATATATATATATATATATATATATATATATATATATATATATATATATATATATATATATAAAGTTTGTACTACGAAGATGAGAATGCTGAGATAGATGTATTGAGTTACTAAGAAAGATAGGAAAAAAAATACTTTTAAATATGAATAATTAGGTGTCGCTTCGATAAAAGATAAGATGAGAGAAAATCATTTAAGATGGTATGAGCATATGCTGAGGAGACCTCCGGATGTGGTAGTCAAAAGAGGTGAAATAATTAATGTTAGTAGTATGAGGAAAGATAGAGGAAAACCTAAAAAGACATTAATAAAAACTATAAATAAAGATTGAAGTACTTTAAAGTTTAAACTTAACTAAACATATGGCTTTTTACATATCTCGATGACGGCAAAAGATCCATGTAGCTGATCCCAAATAGTTGAAACTTACGATTTTGTTGTTGTTGTTGTTGTAAACATAACCTTAGGATGATTACAAATATCAGGTGTCCTATGTAAAAAAGCCTGGTGATACATACCTTCACATATTCAAGGATCTGGTTGAAATTTGTCTTCCTACCAATTGTATCCCTCCATGCAGCACCCATGCAAAAACGTGTGCTCCCAACCTCTTTTGCCTATGTAGCAATGGTAATTATAAATTTTGCATAAAATATTATAGATGTTGATAGATCTTATAACAAGAAGATTGCAATCTCGTTAACAAAGAATTGATCGACAAGTGAAAGCTTAAGAAATATCAAGGTAATCTTAGAAAGTATATATGCATAATCACGTTAAGCAACTGATTTCTGGATCAATATGTAGTGTGAATATGGTTCATCAAAGTAGCATGTAAAATTTGAAGGCTGCCAACAGAACTAAAACTATAATGTTACCACTTACCACTTGGGTTTATTAACATTATTTCAAGCTTGCAGACAATCCATTTGAAGAATCAAGAAAAAAATTATAGTTATAAATTGAATCATTTTGTTCATTGCATTTGACTATTTTCTGGCATTTCATGCTTTCACAAGTCACTAATTGGAATAAACAAAAGAATTTTTTTGTTAGTTGTCATCTTCCTAACTCGGTAGACCATCACAGAGTGGATATCATGGGACTATAAGTCATTTCCAACAGACACTCAGATGTATATACACATATTAAATTGTATTATAATGGTCTTCTTATGCATCAGTTTTGCCATAAAAATGTCAAGGAAGAGATTCATAAAACTGAGGATTATCAGTGTGGTTAGATATTTGTTAGAATGAAAAAAATGGATATAGAAAAATCAGCACATGTTGATATCAGTTGTTTTAGAGTACAGATCTTTAGTGATTATATAGTTTTAAACAATGACATTATCATACGAGCAAAGTTATTTTTGTTAAGTTACATCAGCAGTTCATAAAAGTGCTTAATAAGCCACAGATTTTGTTACCAGCAACAAATTTTAAACAAACTTTTGGATGAGAATATAAATCCTGAAAATAGATTGATTATTTCAAAATTCGGCCATCATATTTGACTCTTCCATAAAACTGTCCAAATTGTAACACTCCCAAAAGAAGTCAACAATGAAAAATTCTGAAAACTTGGACAGAAGAAGATCATGATTATGCACTAGTGGATGCAGACATCCAAGCTTACTGTTGAACTATGCATAGAAGTGGGAAAAATATATCAAAGCCAGGACATCATTCCATGTAGAATGTCCTGCAAATAATTAATTTTTTTTTTTTCAAATAACCAAAGCAGAGCTCACTAGTAAGTGTATCTTGAGAATTTAGCAAAACTTAAATATAATCTTGTTGCTACAACATTTCTAGCACTTCATAGAACATTGATGCATACAAGAACATTTTACCACCAAATGTCAACATGTCATGGTGAGTTATCAGAATGTCCAGAAGACTTACCTTCTTTGCTGCCTGCATGACAGCATCCTTGTTCATCAGCTTTTGGGCTTTCAGACCAGTACTATACCTTGATGACTGGGGACAATATGAACAATCTTCGGTACATCCTCCAGTCTTTATAGATAGAAGAGTGCACTGTTGAACTTCCCGGAACTTATGAACATGCCTATGGACTTGAGCCTACAATAAACCATGCATTTTGAAGTAATTAAATAGTAGGGTAAAAAAAGGACTTTTGCTAATAAAATAAATTTGAAGATACTATCTACACACCAAAGAAAACATAAAACACATGATAAAATAAAAAATATATGGAGATATCCTTGATCAGGAAAAAGAAATGCATACACCTTTTTCAAAATCTGTTTTGTACATAGACTGCCCCCATTTAGAGGTTTGGTCCAAACCATTTAAAAAATAAATTTAAAAACACACTTTAGGTCTCGTGTTCATGAGCCCTCTTTGCCCAAATGTGAGCCTGTTCACCTAGTGTTGTTGCCCGTCACCGTCCGCTGCCTACCGCCGACAAGTAGGCATCCTCCTCATCATCTTCTCTTCTTCCTTTCTCTTCCTCTTCCTTCCTCTTTCTCCTGCTTCATCCCCCTCTTCCTCCACCACCTCCTCTTCTTCCTTCCTCTTCCTTCTTCTTCTTTCTCCTCTTCCTCCACTACGCCTTCCTCTTTTCCTTTTTCTCATTTGTCTTCAAAGCACCGGTACTGACCTGTAAGTACGAATCCGACCAGGGACTGATACTGGTCCGGTACATGAAAAGTCAATCGTTGGTTGAATGTACCATATATAAGCACCTTCCAAAATATGCATATGTTGTTTTTCCACCGTAGTAAACTTTAAATAAATATGTCTAACCAGGATGAGCTTTCTGGTTGGCACAGATGTATGTGTCACCAATATCATAATATGTAAATAACTCCCAAATAGAAAAGATAAATGGTGGTCTAGAGTATGGTGCGTTCTCCAAAGAGGGGTCTAGGGAGGGTCAGCATGCACAGCCATACACATGCAAAGCATATGATCTATCAGCATATGATTCAGGGTAAAGAGGGGAATCATGGAGCAGGTTAAGGACTAAAATGAAGTGGTTAGGTTGGACAACTTTCTAACCTAGATAAAACTAGTTATCATAACCAGCCGTTCTAAAGCTCATACGAGAAGTTTTATGATACACATGTCCCTTTTGTAACCCAGCATTCTTTGACAGCTTTGTTGGCAACTTGGATCAACTAAGGCCAAGAATATTGTAGTTAACCAAGTTGAAATTATAATCACACTAGAACACTAGGCAAATTCCTTTGGTATAAACACTGTACAAGTCTTAAATGACTATGATGCATGTTTCAACAAGTTTTTTGTTGCAAACAAGCAAAAACAATGAGTTTGTGCTGCATGTCCTACTTTGTGCCCTAAAGACGACAATTGCTCTTGTCACTGCTTCTTTCTCTACAATTTCTCCCAAGTTCAGGGAATCCTAGCATTGTCGGTTCTTGTGTGAACTTCAACAAAAAAGCATCAGTACCCTTTCTATTTGCCTATTAAAAACAAATTTCTTTCCTAATATGCCTTTTTTTTATCTGTATCGTGACCACCTTTTGAAGAGTTATGTCAGGTTGACATCCGTCATATTATTTCTAAAGTTGATCCCTAGTCTATAAGAAAAGACTTTGGTAAAATCCATGATAATGACACTAAAGACAAGTCATTTAGAACAGTTCATGCATAAGTTCTTCTAACTTCGATGAGTTATTTTAAATGTTCCTTAACAACTAAACTAATGTTGGCTGATAACTATAATGCAAACACAAATCACTTAAAAACAAATTGAAGCAACTAAAAACTTCCACTTTAAGCTCCGGAAAAAAGCAAATTTTGACGACAATTCCACCAGGTAAACCCTGCATGAAACACATCAAAAGACAACCTTTATCAGATGAACTGCAATTAGAGCAGTACGAACCGCCGGAAATAACTAAATTCATCATAAATGAGCATCATCGCGATTTTGCATCGTTAAAAAAAAAGGTACGTAAAGAAAAGGGAGGTGGGGGAGAGGGCGTATAGTACACCGTGGAAAAGGAGATCGAGGATGGGGCAGTCATAGATGGACTTGATCTCATCCCTGCTCCAGTTGTTCCTGGGGCCGTCCCCGATGGTCCTCTCGGCCTCCACGGTGGCGGCGGAGGTTGAGAAGGAAGGGTACCCCGGCGCCACCAGCGGGCGGAGGCGCGAGCCGGGAGATCGGATCAGGGGCATCCTCCGTCGCATTCGTCCCTTCTCCCTCCCTCGGGGAAGGAAGAACCCAAAAGAAGCAGGGGCGATGAAGCCGAAGCAACGCAGAGAGAGTGAGCAACGAGTGTGTATAGGTTTGGGTTCGACTCTATCTTCTATTAACGGGCTAATTACGTATTACCAATAATTAGACCTCATAATCATTATCTCAATTTTTTAGATTTAAAAAATTTATATTAATTTTTTATAATTATAAAAATAAAATATTTACTCTTATTTACTCTAATGCCGTCAATTTTACTGACCGAAGATACGTGATAGCATGTGTATGAATAATATGAAAATGATGGACAAAAATAATTTTAACAATGGTAGTGAACGATAATATCGTGGGTGGCTATTATGGTGGTGGTCAGTGACAATGACATGGTAGTTGATCTTATTAATGTTAATTCGAATATCGACGAGAGGAAGAGGAGGTAGAGTGATGAGACATTTGCATTGCAGCTAGAGGAGGAAGAGGAGGGAGGTGAGGCATTTGCATTGACGCTACACCACTTTAGTTCCTCTTCCAACGTCATTTTGCATCTACATCACCGGAGAAGGAAGATGAGGCATATGAGGCATATGCGTCAACATCATGCTCAAATCCTTAAACGATCGCTTCGTTCAGTGGTGTAGTAGATTTGAGGAAGAGGTGATTGGCCACGAGAAGGGAGAGGTTATACTCGAGGTCAGCAAAGAGGGGTGCTTGCTTCGAACTCTCAAGTTTTAGCCAACGCACAAACAAAACATATGCTCTCACCATAGTGGCATGGTTATTGACCTACTTTCATATTAGCTTCACCAGCAACTAGAGGTGATCTGATCGGATGGTGAGGACTAATTATCACATAAAATAGAGGTTAAAAGAATATAGATTTAACGATGGGAGAGACAATAAACCTTCATCCTCCTCCCCGCTCATTGAATCTATTATCGTCGTATTTTTTATACTCTCTCCCACCACCATGGCTTTAGAGGTGAGTGAGAAGAAGGATGAGGGTTTGTTGTATCTCCCACTATCGGATCTATACTATTCGAGCTTCCATTCTATGCAACGATCAATCTTCATTGTTCAATCAAATCCCCTCTAGTTGCAAGTGGAGTTGATCTGAAAGCAAGTTGACTATTATATCATTGTATTCGAGGCATACGCGTCGTTCGCGCATTGGCTAAAGCTCGAAGCAAGCGCACCTCTTCGCCAAGCTCGCTTGCAACCTCTCTCTCCTCGTCTTCTACCGCATCTTTCTTGATTTTATCACGTCATTAGATGAAACAATCGTTTGAGGATTTGAGCACAACATCGTTATAGATGCCTCACCTACCTCCTCTTTATCCTTTGACGCTTGCTCAGGTGCCTCATTGCTTTGCCTCCTTGTCGTGAATGTTTGGATCGACATCGATAAGGCTAACCCCCGCGTTGTTGTCGTTGACCACCACCACAACAGTTACCTAGGACACCATCATCTATCATCCCTATTAAAATTATTCTTTTACCCATCATTTTCGTACCATTCATGAATATGTTATATCTTTTGTCGATAAAGCCACAACAGTAAATGAAATTAAATGCTTCAATTTTGAGATTTTAATATAAAATTTTTAAGTCTAAAGATCGGAATATTAAAGAGATTTTACTATAGGGGTAATTTATAATTAGCCCTATCTTAACTATCACCTTGACTCTTTATATATATATATATATATATATATATATATATATATATATATATATATATATATATATATATATATATATATATATATATATATATATAGAAAAGCATATTTTTCATG